>NW_021703769.1:24145696-24521074 GCF_005190385.1 Monodon monoceros | reverse complement strand
GATGTGAATGTGCTACACATTCACATCAGAGATGTGAATGTGCTACACATGGAGATCCATTAGTAGTGGGAGAGACTAAGATGTTAACCCCAAATTATAATGTTATTGGCCATGTTAAGGGTACTATAAGAGGACACAGTTTTATCAGGAAATGTTTGATAGGCAGTGGGAGATATGTATCTTGCAAGAGATCTCAAATTCTGGAGATATTAATTTGAGTCATCAATTTGTATATGGGAATTGAAGCACTTAGAGTGGGTGAGATCACTCAAAGAGAATGTATGAAGCTGGAAGAAAATAGTGAAGTCATTATTACCATCTCAACCATTTATTGAATGATTCTTACGGTATGCTAGGCATAGTGCCAAGTACTTTCTATGCATTATCTCATTTATCCTTCACAAAAACCCTACACGGTTAGGTGCTCTGGAGTCTTCGGCAATGCTAACATTTAGGAGACTGGAGCTGAGGGTGCTGTATCAAGTGGGTCTGTAAAGGAGCCATCAGAGAAAAAGGAGCCATCAGAGAAAAAGGAGGAGGTGATGTCATAGAAATCAAGGCAAGATAGTATTTGGGGAAGGGAGAGGTCAGCAGTGCCACGTGCTGCAGAGATGCCAAGGAAAATGAGTACAGAGGAGCCACTGGCTTGCCAATTCAGAGGTTGAGGATGACCTGGGAAACATTTTCAAAAGTGGTGAGGGAGGGATGAGAGACATATTACAAAGGGTTGAGGAAAGAATGGAATGTGCAGAGGAGAGGCAATTAGAAGGGGAAATTTAGGCTGGAAAGGGAAATAGAGTGGAACTTAAGAGGAGAGTGGTAGGGGAAGGGAGAAAAGAACAAATAGAAAAGACAAGACTAAGAACCTAGCCAAGGTGTACCATTTCCAGAAAGAAAGTAAGTATAGAAGAGAGAGAAAAGATGGAGCACGAAGGTATGATTAAGAGGTCTAGTGTTAGGGTGAGCTTTGAACAGGAAGAGGGTCTCTTAGTGAGATTAAAAGAAAGGAGAAGCAGAAGATATAGAAAGAGCTCAGGGGAGTTTACTACTAGGGGGTTCTGTTTTGTTCTGAAAAGTAGGAGGAAAAATCACCTGCTTCAAATTAGGTGGGCAGGGGTCTTGAAAAAAGTGGGAAAGATTTTGATACGGGGCGTAACTACTCATATTCAAAAAGATGTACTCTAATCTGCTGAAGACTTTAAATCAGAGTTGAAAAATAGGAGAAAGTATATCCTAATAGGTCCTCCTCTTTTATAAAAAAACATGTTCCCAGACTCTCTAGATAGAGCCCTGCCTTGAATTTGGGGCATGGGGTTTTCTCTGTGGAGGGGAACTGAAAAAGGTGGTACGTAAAAGAGTAAAGGAGGAGGACAAAATGTGGAAAGTGCTCAAGAGCAGGTTATACACGTTTCAGAAATGCAGGGAAGGTAATTAAAATAGCCAAAACCCCTGTGTTTTCCTCAAACCCTGGTTTGAACCTAAATGTGTACTATGGATAGGATGCACTCTAAATGTGTCCAATGACACATTTCTTGGAAAATTACCTCTTGAGCTCTGGGAGAGATCTATACCTAACAGTCATCTTTAGAGGACAGTGGTGATCTATCCAGGGATGTTATTTTTAAATCAAAGCAAAATGTCTAATGACAAGTTAAGTATCTGTAATGAAGAACATCTCCATTTCAAAGTATCACTTGAAATGAAACACATTCTATTAGAGTGTTTCTCAGATTGTGCTCTGAAGTACAATTGCATGGGGAGGGGGTTGGTTAGGGGTTGGGAGCAGGAGAGGATAGAAGAGATGAATGTTGTGTTTTCTTGAATCCCACATCAGACCTACTAAATTAGAATCTCTGGAGTGGGGCCTGAAATCTAAATATTTTACAGATGTTCCAGGTAATTTAAAAAATGTTTTATTATGGAAAATTTCAATCCCATACAAAATCATTATCATACTAGATAATTCTTGGTTACACTAAAGATCTGTCTACTTCGATCATTGGGAAATTATGAGCTTATTCCCACATTTCCATCCATGGTTCCAAGGCTGTATGTATCTCACTGACATATCATTTCCCCAAAGGTTCACGATTATGTTTACATAATGGCAGATGGGTGTTTTAAATCGTGAATGGGTGTAGAATTTAAATTTTTTGGATACATATTGAGATGATTATACAGTTTTGAACTATATAAGTAAAGTTTCTAATGTAGAAGCATTCCGTGATAAAAATCCTTCTTGGTAGTGAAATTGAGTTTGATTCCTTTATATTTTACTTGGGATTTTTGCAACTATGTTTATGAATAAGATTGGCCTGGATTTTTTTTTTTTTTCTTCTCTTACTGTCCTTGTTGGATTTTAGCTTCAAGGGTATGCTAGTCTCATAAACTAGCACAATTTATCAACATGTTTTAGCAACTTTTTTTTCACCATTGCTTCTTATACTCCCCTATTTCCTTCTTGGTTCATTTTTATTTTGTTTTGTTGTCTTTTTTTAAACCAAGAGTTGACTAGCTAATTCATTCAGCAAATACTGTTTGCTCACCTACTATGAAAAGCACAGTTTAATTCTGACAATACTGTGGTAAGTCAGTTAAAGTATCACTGCCATTGCTTTTTTTTCTTTTTACCTTTTGACCTCCTTCACCCATTTCTCCTACCCCCGCCATGCTTACCGACTTTGGCAACCACTAATCTGTTCTCTGTATCTATGAGCTTGTTGTTGTTGTTGTCGTTGTTGTTTTTAAATTCCACAAAAAGAGCGATCATAAGGTATTTGTTTTTCTCTATCTGACTTCTTTCACTTAGCATAATGCCCTTGAGGTCCATCCATTTTGTCACAAATGGCAAGATTTCATTCTTTTTTATGGCTAAATAATATTCATGTGTGGGTGTGTGTTTGTGTATATCACAATTTCTTTATCCATTCATCCATTGATGGAAACTTGGTTCATTTTTATACTGGTTTGAGTACATTCCTTAATACGTCTTTCAGCACGATTGTTTTGATGGTAAATATTCTAAGTCTCTGTAGTTCTTTAAATGCATTTATTTTGCTTTTACTCCTAAATTATAGTTTATCTGGGTATAGTCTTTTAGATTCACCCAGTCCATGGAGCCCTCGGATTTCAACAGTTCTGAACCCACTTTATGTTCATTTCTCAGTTCAGCATTCCTGAACTACATAGGTAGTATGAATTTGAACCACGTGGCTAATTTAGTGCATACTTGGAGATCTAGTTTCTCTCCAATATCTATTTTCTATCCACAGTCCTGGCTAATGAGCCGTAATTTCCTTGTGAACCCAAAGTATCAGAATAAAGAGATATGGGTGTAGCTACTTTGAAAAACAGTTTAGCACTTCCTCAAAATGTTAAATACAGAGTTACCACATGAACCAACAATTCTATGCCTAGGTATATACCCAAGAGAAGTGAAAACACACGTCCACACAAAAAGTTGTGCGTAAATGTGCATAACAGCATTATTCATAATAGCCAAAAAGTAGAAGCAGGGCTTCCCTGGTGGCAGAGTGGTTGAGAATCTGCCTGCCAATGCAGGGGACACGGGTTCGAGCCCTGGTCTGGGAAGATCCCACATGCCGTGGAGCAACTAGGCCCATGAGCCACAACTACTGAGCCTGTGCGTCTGGAGCCTGTGCTCCGCAACAAGAGAGGCCGTGATAGTGAGAGGCCCATGCACCGCAATGAAGAGTGGCCCCTGCTTGCTGCAACTAGAGAAAGCCCTTGCACAGAAACGAAGACCCAACACAGCCAAGAGTAAATAAATAAATAAATAAATAATAAAAATAAAGGAATTCCCTTAAAAAAAAAAAAAAAAAGTAGAAGCAACCAAAACGTCCACCAACTGATAAACTGATAAACAAAATGTAGTATATTCATACAATGGAACATTATACAGCCGTAAAAATAAATAAGTACTGATTCGTGCTACAACATTGATGAATTTTGAAAACATTATACTAAGTATCCAGACACAAAGGCCATGTGTTGTATGATTTCATTTATATGAAATATCCAGAATAGACAAAACTACAGAGACCAGAAGTAGATTAGTGGTTGCCTAAGGCTGGGGAGTGGACGGAAGGGTGAGGGGGATGAGAATGGTTGTTCATAGGTATAAAGTATCTTTTGGAGATGATAAAAATAATCTAAAACTAGATTATGGTGATTGTTGCAGAACTCTGTAGATATACTGAAAATGATTGAATTGTACACTTTAAACTGGTGAACCTTATGGTAGATAAATTATATCTAAATAAAGCTTTTATTAAAAAAAAAAATAGAGCAGGGGTTGGCAAATTTTTCTGTAAAGGGCCAAAGAATAAATATTTTAGACTTTGTGCACCATGTGGTCTCTGTCAAAACTATTCCACTCAGCCACTATAGCATGAGAGTGGCCATGGACAATATGCAAATGAATGAGCATGGCTGCATTCCAATAAAACTTTATTTACAAAAACAGGTGGTGGGCCAGATTTGGCCTGTGGGCTATAGTTTGCTCACACCTAAGCTAGAGTGATAAGAAAAAGCTTAAGCCATGGAGGTATTGGAACCAGTTATAGGTCATAGTCTACAATTTTAACAATGCTATTGCAAGAGCTATCTGGCTTCAGCTTTCGCTTCAACTTCTTTTTTATTTTTTAACATCTTTATTGGAGTATAATTGCTTTACAATGTTCTGTTAGTTTCTGCTGTATAACAAAGTGAATCAGCTATATGTATACACATATCCCCATATCCCCTCCCTCTTGTGCCTCCCTCCTGTCCTCCCTATCCCATTCCTCTAGGTGGTCACAAAGCAGCAAGCTGATCTCCCTGTGCTATGCAGCTGCTTCCCACTAGCTATCTATTTTACATTTGGTAGTATATATATATCAATGCTACTCTCTCACTTTATCCCAGCTTACACTTCCCCCTTCCCGTGTCCTCAAGTCCATTCTCTATATCTGCATCTTTATTCCTGTCCTGCCCCTAGGTTCATCAGAACCATTTTTTTTTAGATTCCATATATATGTGTTAACATACAGTATTTGTTTTTCTCTTTCTGACTTACTCTGTATGACACACTCTAGGTCCATCCACCTCACTATAAATAACTCAGTTTAGTTTCTTTTTATGGCTGAGTAATATTCCATTGTATATATGTGCCACATCTTCTTTATACATTCTTCTGTTGTTGGACACTTAGGTTGCTTCCATGTCCTGGATATTGTAAATACTACTGCAGTGAACATTGTGGTACATGTCCCTTTTTGAATTATGGTTTTCTCAGGGTATATGCCCAGTAGTGGGATTGCTGGGTCATATGGTAGTTCTATTTTTAGTGTTTTAAGGAACCTCCACACTGTTCTCCATAGTGGCTGTATCAGTTTACATTCCCACCAACAGTGAAAGAGGGTTCCCTTTTCTCCACACCCTTTCCAGCATTTATTGTTTGTACATGTTTTGATGATGGCCGTTCTGACAGGTGTGAGGTGATACCTCATTGTGGTTTTGATTTGCATTTCTCTTATGATTAGTGATGTTGAGCATTCTTTCATATGTTTGTTGGCAATCTGTATATCTTCTTTGGAGAGATGTCTATTAAGGTCTTCCACCCATTTTTGGATTGGGCTGTTTGTTTTTTTGTTATTGAGCTGCATGAGCTGCTTGTATATTTTGGAGATTAATCCTTTGTCAGTTGCTTCATTTGCAAATATTTTCTCCCATTCTGGGGGTTGTCTTTTCATCTTGTTTATGGTTTCCTTTGATCTGCAAAAGCTTTTAAGTTTTCTCAGGTCCCATTTGTTTATGTTTGTTTTTATTTCCATTTCTCTAGGAGGTGGGTCAAAAAGGATCTTGCTATGATTTATGTCACAGAGTGTTCTGCCTATGTTTTCCTATAAGAGTTTTATAGTGTCTGGCCTTACCTTTAGGTCTTTCATCCATTATATTTTTATATATGGTGTTAGGAAATGTTCTAATTTCATTCTTTTACATGTAGCTGTCCAGTTTTCCCAGCACCACTTATTGAAGAGACTGTCTTTTCTCCACTGTATATTCTTGTCTCCTTTATCAAACATAAGCTGACTATGTGTGCATGGGTTTATCTTTGGGCTTTCTATCCTGTTGCATTGATTTATATTTCTGTTTTACTGCCAGTACCATACTGTCTTGATTACTGTAGCTTTGTAGTATAGTCTGAAGTCTGGGAGCCTGATTCCTCCAGCTCAGTTTTTCTTTCTCAAGATTGCTTTGGCTATTCAGGGTCTTTTATGTTTCCATACAAATTGTGCAATTTTTTTGTTCTACTTCTGTGAAAAATGCCATTGGTAGTTTGATAGGGATTGCATTGAATCTGTAGATTGCTTTAGGTAGTATAGTCATTTTCACAATGTTGATTCTTCCAGTCCAAGAACATGGTATATTTCTCCATTGTCTTTAATTTCTTTCATCAGTGTCTTCTAGTTTTCTGCGTACAGGTCTTTTGTTTCCTTAGGTAGGTTTATTCCTAGGTATTTTATTCTTTTTGTTGCAATGGTCAGTGGGAGTGTTTCCTTAATTTCTCTCTCAGATTTTTCATCGTTAGTTTATAGGAATGCAAGAGATTTCTGTGCATTAATTTTGTATCCTGCTACTTTACTAAATTCATTGATCAGCTCTAGTAGTTTTCTGGTAGCATCTCTAGGATTCTCTATGTATAGTATCATGTCATCTGCCAGGAGTGACAGCTTTACTTCTTCTTTTCCGATTTGGATTCCTTTATTTCTTTTTCTTCTCTGATTGCTGTGGCTAAAACTTCCAATACTATGTTGAATAATAGTGGTGAGAGTGGGCAACCTTGTCTTGTTCGTGATCTTAGGAGGAAATGGTTTCAGTTTTTCACTATTGAGAACGATGTTGGCTGTGGGTTTGTCATATATGGCCTGTATTATGTTGAGGTAGGTTCCTTCTATGCCTACTTTCTGGAGAGTTTTTATCATAAATGGGTGTTGAATTTTGTTGAAAGCTTTTTCTGCATCTATTGAGACTGTCATATGGTTTTTATCCTTCAGTTTGTTAATATGGTGTATCACATTGATTGATTTGCCTATATTGAAGAATCCTTGCATTCCTGGGATAAACCCCACTTGATCATGTGTATGATCCTTTTAATGTGCTGTTGGATTCTGTTTGCTAGTATTTTGTTGAGGATTTTTGCCTCTATGTTCATCAGTGATATTGGCCTGTAGTTTTCTTTCTTTGTGACATACTTGTCTGGTTTTGGTATCAAGGTGATGGTGGCCTCATAAAATGAGTTTGGGAGTGTTCCTCCCTCTGCTATATTTTGGAAGAGTTTGAGAAAGATAGGTGTTAGCTCTTTTCTAAATGTTTGATAGAATTTGCCTGTGAAGCCATCTGGTCCTGGGCTTTTGTTTGTTGGAAGATTTTAATCACAGTTTCAATTTCAGTGCTTGTGATTGGTCTGTTTATATTTTCTATTTCTTCCTGATTCAGTCTTGGCAGGTTGTGCTTTTCTGAGAATTTGTCTATTTTTTCCACGTTGTCCATTTTATTGGCATATAGTTGCTTGTAGTAATCTCCCATGATCCTTTCTATTTCTGCAGTGTCAGTTGTTACTTCTCCTTTTTCATTTCTAATTCTGTTGATTTGAGTCTTCCCTTTTTTTCTTGATGAGTCTGGCTAATGGTTTATCAGTTTTGTTTATCTTCTCAAAACACCACCTTTTAGTTTTATTGATCTTTGCTATTGTTTCCTTCATTTCTTTTTCACTTCTTTCTGATCTGATCTTTATGATTTCTTTCCTCCTGCTAACTTTGGGGTTTGTTGATTCTTCTTTCTCTAATTGTTTTAGGTGTAAGGTTAGGTTGTTTATTTGAGATTTTTCCTGTTTCTTGAGGTAGGATTGTATTGCTATAAACTTCCCTCTTAGAACTGTTTTTGCTGCATTCCATAGGTTTTGGGTCGTCATGTTTTCATTGTCATTTGTTTCTAGGTATTTGTTGATTTCCTTTTTGATTTCTTCAGTGATCTCTTGGTTATTTAGTAGTGTATTGTTTAGCCTCCATGTGTTTGTATTCTTTACAGTTTTTTCTCCTGTCATTGATATCTAGTCTCAAAGAGTTGTGGTTGGAAAAGAAACTTGATATGATTTCCGTTTTCTTAAATTTACCAAGGCTTGATTTGTGACCCACGATATGATCTATCCTGGAGAATGTTCCATGAGCACTTGAGAAGAAAGTGTATTCTGTTGTTTTGGGATGGAATGTCCTATGAATATCAATGAAGTCCATCTTGTCTAATGTGTCATTTAATGTTTGTGTTTCCTTATTTATTTTCATTTTGGATGATCTGTCCATTGGTGAAAGTGGGGTGTTAAAGTCCCTTACTATTATTGTGTTACTGTCGATTTCCCTTTTATGGCTGTTAGCATTTGCCTTATATATTGAGGTGCTCCTATGTTGGGTGCATAAATATTTACAAGTGTTATATCTTCTTCTTGGATTGATCTCTCAATCTTTATGTAGTGTCCTTCTTTGTCTCTTGTAATAGTCTGTATTTTAAAGTCTATTCTGTCTGATATGAGAATTGCTACTCCAGCTTTCTTTTGGTTTCCATTTGCATGGAATATCTTTTTACATCCCCTCACTTTCAGTCTGTATGTGTCCCTAGGTCTGAAGTTGGTCTCTTGTAGACAGCATACATACGGGTCTTGTTTTTGTATCCATTCAACCAGTCTATGTCTTTTGGTTGAAGCATTTAATCCATTTACCTTTAAGGTAATTATCAATATACATGTTCCTATTACCATTTTTTTCATTGTTTTGGGTTTGTTTTTGTAGGTCTTTTCCTTCTCTTGTGTATCCTGCCTAGAGAAGTTCCTTTAGCATTTGTTGTAGAGCTAGTTTGGTGATGCTGAATTCTCTTAACTTTTGCTTGCCTGTAAAGGTTTTAATTTCTCCGTCAAATCTGAATGAGGTCCTTGCTGGGTAGAGTAATCTTGATTGTAGATTTTTCCCTTTCATCACTTTAAATATGTCCTACCACTCCCTTCTGGCTTGCAGAGTTTCTGCCAAAAGATCAGCTGTTAACGTTATGGGGATTCCCTTGTATGTTATTTCTTGCTTTTCCCTTGCTGCCTTTAATATTTTTTCTTTGTATTTAATTTTTGATAGTTTGAATAATATGTGTCTTGGCGTGTTTCTCCTTGGATTTATCCCGTATGGGATTCTCTGCGCTTCTTGGACTTGATTGACTATTTCCTTTCCCATTTTAGGGAAGTTTTCAACTATAATCTCCTCAAATATTTTCTCAGACCCTTTCTCTTTCTCTTCTTCTTCTGGGACCCCTATAATTCGAATGTTGGTGCATTTAATGCTGTCCCAGAGGTCTCTGAGAGTGTCCTCAATTCTTTTCATTCTTTTTTCTTTACTCTGCTCTGCAGTAGTTATTTCCACTATTTTGTCTTCCAGGCCATTTATCTGTCCTTCTGCCTCAGTTATTCTGCTATTGATTCTCCTCTAGAGAATTTTTAATGTCATTTATTGTATTGTTCATCATTGTTTGTTTGCTCTTTAGTTTTTCTAGGTCCTTGTTAAACGTTTCTTGTATTTTCTCCATTCTATTTCCAAGATTTTGGATCATCTTTACTATCATTTCTCTGAATTCTTTTTCAGGTAGGCTGCCTATTTCCTCTTCATTTGTTTGGTCTGGTGGGTTTTTATCTTGCTCCTTCATCTGCTGCATATTTCTGTGTCTTCTCATTTTGTTTAACTTACTGTGTTTGGGGTCTCCTTTTTGCAGGCTGCAGGTTCATAGTTCTTGTTGTTGTTTTTGGCGTCTGCCCCCAGTGGGTGAGTTTGGTTCAGTGGCTTGTGCAGACTTACTGGTGGAGGGGGCTGGTACCTGTGTTCTGGGGGGTGGGACAGGATATTGTCTTTCTGGTGGGCAGGGCCGCATCCTGTGGTGTGTTTTGGGGTGTCTGTGAACTTACTATGATTTTAGGCAGCCTTTCTGCTAATGGGTGGGGCTGTGTTCTTGTCTTGCTAGTTGTTTGGCATGGGGCATCCAGCAATGGAGCTTGCTGGCCGTTGGGTGGAGCCGGGTCTTAGTGTTGAGACGGAGATCCTGGGAGAGCTGTCACCAATTGATATTATGTGGGGCCGGGAGGTCTCTGGTGGTCCAATGTCGTGGACTTGTCTCCTTCACCTCAGAGGCTAGGGCCTGACACCTGGCTGGAGCACCAAGAACCTCTGACATGTTGACCTCCAAATGGAAAAATCCTTTCTTTGTGTGAATAAAGGTGGCCTTCGAGTTCCAGGTTTCAGGGAACTGGCCCGCGGTCCCAAGGACGGTCACGGCTTTAGCTGGTGGGGTCCCTCCAGAGTCAGCAGCCTCAGTGAGGCCACCCTCCCATTGGGCTCCAGGGCAGCTCAGTGACAGTGGAGGGAAGAGACCCCAAGCCTGGAGTTCCAGCTCTGTGGAAGCCTGGCTTCAACTTTTTCTTACTACTCTGATATTCATTTCTAGCACCTGGGGATTTCTTGTTCTTGTTTTAGAAATCAACCATGGTTTTAAATGTATTTTTGTATTTTATCCATTAATTCTTTGTGCTTAGAAACGTCAAGGAGACTTCCTGCCTCAATCTAGACTGCCAAAATGGCCAAAATTTACATATACACTAAGTCCCTGTGTATTCCTCCAATCTCATCTTTTACTACGCCTTTACTCTCTCAGTACGTTTTAGTCACGCTGACCTCTATCCTGGGTCAGGGCCTTTCAAATAGCTCTTTTCTCTGCCCCTAAATCTTCACTTGGCAGGCAACTTCTTATCATCAAGTCAAATATCATTTAGCCCTCTCCAGATACTCAATCTAATTTGTTCCTCCTCACCCCCAAAGTCTATCTCACTACCTTATTCTTTTTTCTTCATAAGAGAGTCATTAGGCAGGTGACTTTGTCTCTGCCCAAGCTCTGAGTAGGTACTTTTCTTTTGGGATTCTGTTCATGAGTGAACAGTGCTAACTGGGCCTCCAGCTTTCATCACTGTGTGTTCTGCTTTTGCTCCTATCTGCCCATGGCTTGTGTTCAGTCCTGGTTCCTATGGGCTCTGAGGCTTTGGCTTCTACTTGTTACTGTGGATTCTTGGGTATTTGTTTTTATTGTTTGAGAGAAATCTCCCCATTTTTGCTTCTTGAATATTTTTCATCTTCTTGTTTTTGAGTACAGCCCAAAATTTTAAAAATATATACATTACATGTATAAAATTATATAAAAATCAGCACAATACATATAAATATATATATATTTAAAATTTTATCTACTGTTTTATGGGTTTGTAGCAGAAGAGAGGAGATTGCAATATGTAAAAATTTTTAACAACTTGACACAGAAGTCACAGATAGCCATTCTTTAAAAACAATGCCATTGCTGCCATTGATCTTTTTCAACAAGTAACACGATTCCCTTGATGAAATACAGGACTCAGTCCTGTCTGGAACAACAGTGGGGTTTCTGTCTCTTCTAGTAAGCTCATTGGGGCTCACTAAAATAGATAGTCTAAAATAGTCTATTTTATGGCCTCCTACCCTGTTTTCCCCTTTGCTACTTACTGAAGTGTTACAGACTGATTGATTGATAGCTGCTCCTAGCTGCACTCTACCACTGTTTGACCAATCTCCGTTACTCTAACTGTGAACATTCACCGTCTTTTCTTTGTCTCCACTCCCCACCTCACCACCCTCCAACACACACACACACACACACAAACACACACACACACACACACACACACCATAACACTAGATTCCCTGCTTCAATTGCCTTCCTCTTGAGCCTGGAGTTGATAAGCAAAGTTTGATGAGCTGTGCCCAAGTGAAGTAAGCAGTCCATTTTAATGGGGCCACCTATGCAAACTACTACTCTAATTTGCTTTATATATGTTCTCCAAAAGTAAATTGCCTTCCCTGCACAAAATGCAGTTATAAGCATGTATACTTTTATTATATAAATATAGCCTATTACTTTTTAGTCTCTAAAATGCAAATGTAGCATGAATACTTTGGTTAAATGAGGAGCAGAGTGGTTCTGAATAGCGAGGCTGTATTGATCTGTTTCTTAGTTAATGGTCACACTTAGTTCAATAAATATTTTTGAGCTCTTACTCTGACCAGCTTATAGTGGAAGGTCTAAGCTGCTAATACAGAAGGACTCCAGAAACAGTTATTTAAACAAGATAGATGTGTATTTCTCCCTCATGCAACAACCTGGGAGGCAAGCATTCCAGCAAGGAAAATGGAGATTGAAAGACAAAGCAATCTCTGTTGTACCAACTTTGTGCCAGGCTTTGTAGTAAGCCCAGGGACAGATCCAGGTTTTATAGATCCTGAAGCTTATACAAAATTGGAGGCCCTCTTTAAATAAGAGAATATAAAATAATAAATACAAAATTAAGTACAGGAACCTGAGCAAACGAAGGTCCCTAAAGTGAAAGTTTAATTAGCTTTTCAGTAAATCCAGCCATGAGTAGGCTCCTGCCGTCCAGAACAAGATTTAGATTGTCTAAACAAGTCAATTAGAGACCTATATAAGTTGTAGTATAGTTGTGTAATTGACTAAATGGTCTGAAATAATTTCAGAATCTTTTGCCTTACTAAGTGTTATGGCTAGTCATGAAGGATTGAGTAAAGGGAAAGAGGAATGTTTGTTGGAGTTATCCATAAAGGCTTCTTAAAGAAGGTGTAGCTAGACCCGAAAGGATGGGGCAGACTTGGAAAGGCATAATAAAGGGCAGAAGCTATTCCTGGTAGGGATCCACATATGCAAAGTTTTGAAGGCAGGAATGAGCAGAGCATTTGGGAAATGTGGGGACACTTAGACTTGTCAACTGAAAAAAAAATGCACAACATAAAAACTGTGAGTTAAGTATTATTCTGAGGCCTATAGCCCACGATATCTCTCAGCCACTCAGATAGCTCTGAGGGAATTCTCCAAAGAGATAAGGGAGGAGCCAGGATACACGTGAACTTTTTTTGCTGGGAAAAACATGTAGTCGAGCATAAAAAGATTACTGCCAATCACAAAGAACAGACATCTCAAATTAATGATTTTAGTGCTTTTCTATGTACAGGAAGTTGCAAGAATCTGGGGGTCACTGAAATTTCTCCTTAGAGAATTATCTTAATTATCTAGGGGCCAGTATATCCAAAGCATAGAAAGCTTCCTGTTTTTCTCCATCCTGAATTCCCCTCGGTACACTGTGGGCGACTGCAGTGGCTAATGACTTGATCCTAGAACTGGAATGGCAGGCAACATTTTTTTCTTTATAGACTGGAACTAGACTTAATATTGAGGAACAATAGGAAGATTAGCAAGAGACAAATGATGAAGTGTCCTGCTGAGATGCCAGAGTGAGGCTTCTGGATTTGATTAGACTAAGAGTGGGCAAACTGTGGTCAGCAAGAGGCCAAATCTGTCTTACCTCCTGTTTTTGTAAATAAAGTTTTATTGTAACACAGCCATGACCACTTCTTTACATATTTCTGTGGCTGTTTTCCAGCAAAGGCAGAGTTGAGTGATTGCCACAGAAACCTTATAGCCCACAAAACCTTTATAGAAAGTTTGCTGGTCCCTGAGATAAAGCACTTGACGCAAGTGGGATTTTAGGGAAAGACTTTGATTATTAGTTTAATCTAAGACTGTATGCTAAAACCGATCTAAGACTTAAGGCATTTTCAGAAGCTTTCATCCACAAATGATGAGAATCTTAGGTCAAAGAACAGGGAAATACAAAATCCTCTAATAAAGAAGAGAATTAAGGTTTTACTGGAGACCATTTTTAAAAATCTGATATATTTACAGCTTCTTAACTAAATCTCCAAGGCAGGTTTAGAAAACTTTAATTGAAATTTAATTTCCTACTTTGCAGAAAATGTGCCTTAAGGGATAATTTAGGTTGAAATGAAATCTCATTGTCTTACTTTAAAACAGTTCTTGAACCGTTATTTGTTTTTTCTTGCTGTTCTTTTGTTTCTGAATCTTTCACAAAACAATTGGGACCAATTATCTTCCATGCAATTAACATCAAATAGTTTGTGCCAAGCAGCTCTTTAATGCAGCTGCTTCCCCTTAATCTTGGGCATTTTTTATGACACTGTTTTCCCTCCTGAAGCTCTCTCATTCTATGGTGGGGGCATTTGCAAATTAACATTCCCAGCAAATGTTTTATAGGCTTCACATTTTTCTAAACAATATCTTCTTCCCTATGGTGACGCCCAGGAGCACACACAGGTTCAATAAAGTGTTTTTATATTCACAAACATGCAGCAGAAAACAGTTTAAGGTTATCATAGCTTGGGAATTACACCTAGGAAATAAAAATGTAACATTTAAGATGACGACAAAATGTTCCCCCTAAAAAATTACTTTCACTTATTGATATCTGTGCCCCAAATTTCCACACTTTCACAATCAATTAACATTTATTGAAATCTTAAAACGTGCATGGCAATGGAGACACCAAGAAATATGACACCTGCTCCCTGATCTCTTATAATCTAGAGCAGCAACTCTTAAACTTTTGGTTTCAGGACCTCTTTCCACTTTGTAAAATTTGAGGATCCCAAAGCTTTTGTTTATGTGAGTTTTATCTATTAATATTTACCATATTAGAAATAAAGAATGAGAAAATATTTAAATATTTCTTTATTCATTTTAAAATAACAATATTATGCCTATTACAACTTAACAAAAATACCATATTTTTATGAAAACTATATTGTTAAGACAAAAATGTAAACGGCCTAAATCAGCCAAGAAAACCATATTTCTCAGGTTTTTAAAAACCAATATCTCTTTCAATATGCTGAAAGTCTTTCTTAAACTACACATAATCTCTTTTTAATTTCCCCTATCTTGAGAAACCCTACAGCAGAAGAACAAACTGCCCCAGGGATGCATTCACACTCAGCATAGGCTGTGGAGATGGTCTTAAGGAAGCATTTTCATCACATATATAAACAGGAAAACATCAACGTGATGATTTTACATTCTACACACTTGACTATCTTGTAAAACTTGGAATGTGAATTTTAGGATCAATTTAGAAGGCAGAATTTGTAAATATACTTAGTTTACCAGTAAGAAGATTTCTCTTCCGGTAATATATATTTGGGTTGTATAGTTTAATGAGAAGACCAAGTTTATCAGTGCCATTCAATGCAAATATTGCAGTTTCATTCATAATTGCAAAATCTTGGTAGCAACCCAAATGTCCAAAAAAAGTAATGAAAAGATTGGAATTATTTTACATTTATGTGAATCTCTTTAATGTCTGGCCTAATAAAAGACAACTGGATTCTCATATCTGCTTTTGCATTTAGTCTGTCAGGATATCACATGTCATATAGCATCAAGAAAATTCCACTTGTGAGAGAATTGGAGTTAAAAAGGCAAATAATGTCTTAATATTATTTTGAAAATAGTTTTGACCTCATGTACCAACTGAAAGGTTCTCAGGGACCCCGAAGCGTCCTTGGATCACACTTTGAAAATCCATGTTCTACAGTGAGAAAGGGGATCTATATATGAAAAAGAAAAATGACAAAATAGGCAGCATATTTCAAGTGACAAAGAAAAGGGATTTCAGATTTTCAAGGGAGCTGTAATAACACTGGTAAAGGGAAAGGTAGAGATAAGGAAGGAGGAAAATGTTCTGGAAAATAAGTAGGATTAGACCTTGGCCTTAAAGGAATCATAGGGCTAATAAGTGGAGCTCTTAGAAGAGGGACTTCCAAAGGAGTAATTGAATAAAAGTACCAGCAGAAATAGCAGCCATATGCAGGAGGCAGTAAGGAAGCCAATCAGTTGAAAAGGAGGATTTTCATGTATCAGTGGGTGAGCATTCTAGCTCTTTTAAGCAAAAGGGAGAATGTTTTCATGCAGAAAAATTAGATCAAGAAGAGCTATCAAGAAGAGCAGGATCCCACCTCTCAACCAGTCACCACAGCCTGACAGGAAATCTGTTAGAAAGGGTGCTGGGTAGATGGAACTAAAAACCACTACCATATGGTTGGAGGAGCAATAGATGATAGTGATGGAAAAAAGTTAGGGTCAGCCTATAAAAGGCCTTGAATATCATACCAAAGAGTTTGGACTTTATCCTATGAGCAACAGGGAGCCACTGAAAATTTTGACCAGAGAAAGAATATGATCCTTGAACTTATATAACCCTTGTCACTTTCTTCAGGTCAGACCACGTCTTCTTCATCCCTGTGTCTTTCAGTGCATCACAAATGTAGCCTTGCTAACAGCAGGCTGTCAATAACAGTTGAATTGTTGAGTGATCAGATTCATATAAATAGACTTTGGGGACGTGGTACACAGGACAAAGATAAGAGGCTATTGTGGTATTTATTATATTATTATTCACTTATTCAATAAATATTTGTTGAATATGAAATATGTACCAAACACTCTGCTGGGAATTTGCAGTTCAGAAATAAAGTTATCGTTTCTGCTCTTGAGGAGTTTATAGTGTAGTGGAAAGGAGGCAGTCAACAAATCAAACACTATCTTCTATTTGATAAATGCCCTGAGGGAACACAGAAGCAGACTGCCTAATACAGTCCTAGAAGGTTGTGGAAGATTCCCTGTTGTGAAAAAAACCCTCTCTCGTATATGCACAAATGCTTTACCTGGCCAAAACATTGCTAGCAATTTTAGAAATGAGAGAAATAAAGAACTGTGTCATTTCAGTTGTGAGGGATAGAAGGAAGAAGCATGATTTAACTCAGAGCTTAATACGAATAAAACAGTGAGTCCCGAAAAGAAGTAAACTGCTCATCCATCCCACTGAAACTACTGAGGGCAATTATAATCACACTTTTATTCACGTTCACAAAATGAAAGAACAAAAGAACAAGTGAGTACTAACTGTGTGCAAGGCAGTGTGCTAAACACTCTACATATATTATTTCCTCTAACTCTTATTGCAGCATTGAGATCATTACTATTATTATTGCTCCCTACGAACTTTACTCAAAGTCCCAAGACCAGTCCAGAAGCCCAGGCAAGATTGAAGCCCAGATCTGATGACTGTGTCATGCTGCAGTCTTTATGATCAGAAAAGATTTTGATTCTCCATAAGTGAAAGAAAGAAAAACAGCCTCAGCAAAGGGATGGGAGGGTAGGAAGAAAATGAACAGAAGTGAAATCCATCGACTCCACAGTTTTTGCCTACAGCATGCCTTGGTTTTTGATCACATGGGGGAATAATATAAAACAATAATCAAAAGAGTGTTAATCATTGAGTTACAAGAGGACAGTTAGAAATAGGAGGGAAAACTTAGGGTATGAAATTTTAAGTCTGTTATAATGGACTTTTAAACATTTTAATAATTAAAGTGATCTCTCATCTGTAGAGCTGTGGTTACTATAGAAGCATTATGCTTTGGGGGACAGGATCCATTTTCTCAGGACCTACTATAAGTCATTTGAAGAAAGGCCCATCAAGATAAAATAAGTTTAGTTCTTTCAAGGACAATAATGAGCCCAATTTTAGGTATGAAGGGTACATTCAGTTTCAACACAAAGACTTCCTGAAGGGAGACTATTTTCTCCATAAGTAGAAGCTTCTAAAGACTTTAAAGACTCCTATGTCATCTGGCGAGATAGTTCCAGCCAGTTTGAAAGCAGCACTTATGGAGTTTTTAGTAGTCTGGGGGCCTGGGATCTAGTACTGTTTCCGTGGAACATTGGGTGAGTGATTCCACCATTCAAGTATTAGTTTATTCATCTGAAAAATGAAATAATTCTCTCTCTCTCCCATACTAAGTATGTATAAGGACAAACAGAAGAAAAGAACACTAGTAAAAGTAGAAAGCAAAATAAGAGGTTATTTTCATTTCAAATAAATTATTTAAAACATTTGTTTAAACCTATTGAACTTCTAATAAGTATTAGCTCATTCATTCACTTACCTATATTTCCAAAATAGTCCAAAGCCACCATCATCTATTTCCTGGACCCTGGAATAGACTCCCAACAGGTCTGTCTGCTTGTATTCTTACACCTCACCCAATCCATTCTCCAGCAGCCAAACTTGTCTTTTCAAAACATAAAAGAGCATTTCCACAATGACCATAATGGAGTAATAGTATTCAATTAGCCCTTCCACAATTAAAAAAAATTCTGAAACTGGACAAAATGTATGAAATAAATGTCTTCAGATGTTGGACATATATAACACAGGACTGTGATCCTCAAGAGAAGGGAAACAAACAAGGTGAACCACATGATTGTTCTTGCCTTTTTCTTGGAAGTAATTTTCAGCTACAGCACAGGGAAGGGGACCAAACAGAGTTCAATGATTTCAACAAGCTGAGGAAACAGAGATTGGAATTCAAAGTTATAAGGCAGCTGGGTTTTGTGAGACAGTGTACCATAGAAAAGAGATCTGTTTATAGAAGGAACACTAGAAGTCTATACAGGGATCCCCTTGAATCTTTGCTACTTTTACTACTAGTGCTAAACTACTTAGCTGCACACTAATTGGATGAGATTCCATGAGACTGAATAAAGAATAACTACTAAGGAAATAACAATTACCAGAGATCGCACTGGGCTGGGAAATGTTCAAGCTCCCATAAGCCAGAGTGAAGAGACATTGCCAAACATTCAGTAGAGACTCCAGAAAGATCCTGGAGACTGGGCATTCAGTAGAGACTCCAGAAAGATCCTGCCTTAGGAATTACAATAGCCTAGTAATAGCAAAAAAGTTGTTTTAGAGTCTCTTTAACAAAACTTGAAAACATGCCTCAAAAGTATCAAGATGATCCTAAGTAAATTAACAACTGCTTAAAAAAGAAGAGAAAAAGAAAAAAGAAACTACTTGCTTGAACAAAACTCAACACTATTAAAGAAGACAACAAAATCTACTCAACAACATAGCCTCATAGTCTTCATAATATCCAGTGTACAATAAAAAATTACTAGATAGGCAAAGAAGCAGGAAAATGTAACCCATAACTAGGAGAAAACAAATCAATAGAAACAGACCCAAAAATGACAAGATGATGAAAACAGTAGACAAGGATTTTAAACAAGCTTTTATAAATATGTTCAAGGACATAAAGGAAGATGTGAATATAATAAAGGAGACAGAAATTCAAGAACTGAAAAATAAGTATCTGAGGCTTTCCACTTTCTGGAAGATGGAGTAGATGTACTTTTTTCTATTCCTCTCACTAAGTACAACTAAAAACACTGGGTATTATATATAAAACAAACATAAGAAGACTCTGAAAGATGGAGAGAAAAAAGCAAACTGACTGGGGACCTTGGGACCTGGGGACCTGAGGAAAGACACAGTGATGAATTCCCTTGGTTTTATTTTTACCTCACATATCCCAAACAATGCCTATGAAGGGGGGGGGGTGCCACGGGGGAATGATGTAAAGGGAGGTAAAGTTATTATAGTTCACCAGAACTGGTAAAGTGAAGACACGATAGATTGTGATGTTATGTATACATAATAAAATACCTAGAGTGACCACTAAAAGCTTACCCTCCAAGATAAGGAATAAGGCAAGGATGTTCTCTCTCACCACTCCTATTCAACATAGTGCTAGAAGTTCTAGTCAGTGCAACAAGGCAAGAAAAGGAAATAAAAGACATACAGATCAGAAAGGAAGAAATAAAACTGTCCTTATTTGCATATGATGTAATTGTCTATGTATAAAATCCCAAGGAAGCCACAAAAAATCTCATGAAACTATTAAATGAATTCAGCACCATTACAAGATACAAGACATAAATCGATTGTATTTCCATATACTGACTTTAGACATATGGACACCAAAATCAAAACTACAGTACCATTTATAAATTCTCAAACAACAGCAACAAAAAGGAACTAGTTAGATGTAAATCTCTAACAAACCATGTGCAGGTCTTGTATGCTGAAAACTACAAAACTGTTAAAAGAAATCAAAGATCTAAAAAAAAAAAAATAGAATGTATGGGTAGAGAGAGGATCATAATATCTGGAAGGTACTTTCAAATGGTTAAAAAAAGAAAGAGTGAGAGCAAATAATAAAGCAAATGGAGCAAAATATTAACAATTGAATCTGGATAAAGGGAATACAGATGTTTCTTAGATTATTCTTTTGACTTTTGTGAAAGTTTGAAATTGTATTAAATAAAACCATTTAAATATCATATTAAAAATAAATGTATGGAGAGATGTACTATATTCAAGGATTAGAAAACAGCCTAGTAAAGAGGTCAATTCTCCTCAAATTAATATAGAGTATAATTCAATTCCTATCAAAATATCATAAGTTTTGATATTGACAGACAAGATTATTCTAAAATTTATATAGAAAGGCAAAGGAACTAGAATAGCTAAAACAATTTTGAAAAAAGAATAAAGTAGGAGAATCAGTCTACCTAATTTCTACACTTACTATATAGCTAAAGTAGTCAAGACTGTGATAATCAAATTTCTGAAAATCTGAGGATACATTATATACAGGGAAATAATAAGAATTACTGACTTTTCATCACAAACAATACAAGCCATAAAACAATGGAATGACATTTTTAAAGTGCAGAAAGAAAAAAATGTTAACTCAGAATTCTATATCCAATAAAAATATTCTTCAAAATTATGGTGAAATAAAGACATTTAAAGACAAAAGCTGAGAGAACTTGTTGCTAATAGACCCATACTATAAAAATTTTTTAAAGGAACTTCTTTGGGCAGAAGAACTTTGTTCTATAATATGAATGAACAGCATCAAAAATGATAACCATGTGGGTAATGGTTTTCCCTATCTTAATTTCTTAAAAAATAATTGACTACTTAAAGAAAAAATAATAACAGTGTTTTGTGGGATTTATAACATATTTAGAAGTAAAAGTATGACAAAACTACCAAAAGGCAGGAGGAAGGAAGCAGATACTTTCTATTGTAAGGTTCTTAAGTTACACATAAAATGGTAAAAAAGAAAAAAAATTGAAAGTCTAGAAATAAACCCATACATCTATGGTCAAAATCAGTTGATTTTTGGTGAGAGTGCCAAAACCATTCAACAAATGGTACTGGGACAACTGGATATCCACATGTAAAAGAAAGAAATTGGGCCCATAATTCACACCATATATAAAAATTTACTCAAAGGCCCAAAGGTAAGAGCTAAAACTATAAAACTCTTGGAATGATACAGGTGAAAATCTGTATGACCTTGCATTAGATAATAGTTTCTTAGATATGACACCCAAAGCACAAGCAATCAAAGAAAAAATAGGTAAATTAGACTTCATCAAAAATAAAAAAATTTTATGCTTCAGAGGACACAAAGTAAAATGACAACAGAATGGGAGAAGAATTTTCCAAATTATATATCTGGTAAGGATCTAGTATCCAGAATATACAAAGAACAATTCAACAGTAAAAAGGAAAATATCTCAATTTTAAAATGGGTGAAGGATTTGAATAGACATTCCACCAAAGAAGATATATAAATGGGCAATAAGCACATGAAAAGATGCTCAACATCATTCATCATTAGGGAAATACAAATCAAAATTACAACGAAATACAAATTCACACCCACAAAAATGGTTACAATTTTTTAAAAGGACAGCTGTTAGTAAGGATGTAGAGAAATTGGAACCCTCATACATTGCTGGTGGGAATGTAAAATTATGCAGCTACTGTACAAAATAGTTTGGCAGTTCCTCAAAAAGTTAAGCATAGAATTACGATATGACTCAGTAATTCCACTCATAGGTATACATCCAAGAAAATTGAAAACGTCTACACGAAAACACTTACATGAATGTTCATAGCAGTATTATTCATAATAGCTTAAAAATGGAGACAACTATCCATCAACTGATGAACTGATAAACAAAATGTGGTATATTTCATACTATTTAGCCATGAAAAAGAATGTGAAGTGCTGATACATGCTACAACATGGATGAACCTTGAAAGCATTATGTTAGGTGGAAGAATCCAGACACAAGAGACCACAGGTTTTAAGATTCCATTTATATGAAGTGTCCAGAATTGTTCAACCCATAGAGACAGAAAGTAAATTAGTGGTTGCCAGGGATGGAATGAGGAGGAAATGGGGGCTAACTGCTAATAGGTAGTGTACTTCTTTTGGGGTGATGGAAATGTTCCGGAATTAGATAGTGATGATAGTTGTACAACACAGTGGATATACTAAAAACTACTGAAGTGTACACTTAAAAATAGTGAAATTTATGTTATATGAATTATATGTCAATCAAAAATGAAAAACAAATCACAAGTGTTATACTTTAATCATATCAATAATTACATAAAATATAAATGGTCTGAGATAGCTGAAGATAGTGATGGCCACTTGGCTACCTGTCTCACACTATATCTTCCAAAAACAATACAAAAACAAAAAATAAATAAATCTATGCCTTCAGGATAAATTAAAGACAGAGAATTCGGAAATTTCAAAATAACTGTAAGAGGAGAAAAATCTCCAAATTCCAGCATGTAATTTCTCTTGCTCCCTCCACACTCCTGCCCTACTGTCAGGCTTCATGGTGAGCAGACACATGGAGAAAAACTGGGGAAGAGAGAAGAGATGGCTTAATGATGGGGCCAAAGTCTGGTCTACAACCACTCACTAAGTCTGGATATTTCCAAGAAATATCCAGATAGATTGGAATAAGGGAGGAAATTAAAAGTATAGGTAATTTAAAGAGGAAGTCTTCAAAGTACATAGTTTTGGGAGTGGGGGGAAGGCAAAGAGTAAGTCAAGGATGACTGCATCAAAGATGGACTTTTTTTTTTTTTTTTTTTTTGCGGTGCGCATGCCTCTCACTGTTGTGGCCTCTCCCGTTGCGGGGCACAGACTCCGGACGCGCAGGCTCAGCGGCCACGGCTCACGGGCCCAGCCGCTCCGCGGCATGTGGGATCTTCCTGGACCGGGGCACGAACCCATGTCCCCTGCATCGGCAGGTGGACTCTCAACCACCATGCCACCAGGGAAGCCCAAGGATTGACTTTTTAATACATGGTATTGGGACAGCTGGATAGGCATTTGGAAAAACATGAAATTAGATCCATACCTAATGTCATACATAAGAATAAACTCCAAGTGGATTAGAGACCTAAATGTAAAGAATGAAATCATGTACTAGCAGAAAACATGGTAAGTTCCTCTTTAACCTCAAAATAGCAAAAAGTTTCCTATGACAAAAGCCAGAGCAATAAACAAAAAGATTGATAAATTTTACTACATAAATTTTTAAAGTTTTGCATGGCCAGAAAAAAATATTCCATAAAGTCATGAAACTTATATACAGGGTAAAAATATTTGCAACATATACCACAAAGGACTAATATCCCTAGTATATAAAGAATTATTAAAAACTGAGTGTCAGGGACTTCCCTGGTGGTCCAGTGGGTAAGACTCCACGCTTCCAATGCAGGGGGCCTGGGTTCATGCCACAACTCAGTGTCTGCATGCTGCAACTAAGAGTCTGTGTGCCGCAACTAAGAAGACTGCAAGCCGCAACAAAGATCCTGCATGCCGCAACTGAGACCCGGCGCAGCCAAAAATAATAAATAAGTGGCAAAGGAAAAAAACCTGAAAATAAGAAAAAGAAAAATGGGAAACAACCTAAACAGACTTTACACACACACACACACAAAAGACATAAAAATGGCCTTCAGACATATGAAAAAATGCTAGTAGGTCTAAATTATTTCAGAATAGAAAAGATTTTAAATATATGAATTTTGTGGTAGGCAGGATTCAAAGATGGCCCCCATGACCTTTTTCCCTTAGGGATTTTGAAGATGCAATTAAGATCACTAATCAATGACCTTAAAATGTTGATATTATCCAGGTGAGCCTAACGTAATCACGGGAGCTCTTTAAAAGAACAGAATTTTGGGGACTTCCCTGGTGGTCCAGTGGTAAAGAATCTGCCTTCCAATGCAGGGAATGCCCGCTTGATCCCTGGTCAGGGAACTAAGATCCCACATGCTGCGGGGCAACTAAGCCAGCGTGCTGCAACTACTGAGCTCACGCGCCTCAACTAGAGAGCCTGCATGCCACAAACTACAGAGCCCACACCCTCTGGAGCCTGCACACCACAACTAGAGAGAGAAAACCCGCCACAACTAGAGAGAAGCCCGCGCACCACAATGGAAGATCCCATGTACCACAACAAAGACCTGCAGCCAAAAATAATAAATAAATTAATTAATTTTAAAAAGGACATCTTTAAAAGAACAGAATTTTCTCCCTCTGGTGACAGAAGGAATCAGTGACATTTAAAATTTGAGGGGGCTTCTGCAGCTGGACTTGAAGGATTCTGTTGCTTACTACAGTGTAAGAGGTCCACAAGAGACGTAATACATGTGATCTCCAGGAGGTGAGAGGTGCCACCAGCTAAGAGCCAGCAAGGAAGTGGGAAACTCACTCCTATATTTGTAAGAAACTAAATTCTGCTAATAACCTGAATGAGCTTGGAAGCATGCTTCCTTCAACAAGCCTCCAGATGAGAATGCAAGCAGCCAAAACCTTAATTTCAACCCTGTGAACCCTTTACAGTGAATCCAGTTATGCTATGCCAGACTTCTAATGTAAGAACTGTGAGCTGCTAAATTTGTGGTAATTTATTATATAGCAGTAGAAAACTAATACAAATGGACTAAACATTCCAATGTCAGATTGGATGAAAAAGCAAAACCAAACTATATGTTGTTTACAAGGGATACACATATATAAGAACACAGAGTAAAAAAGAGGCACAATACTAACAGTAACCACAAAAAAAGCTGAAGTGGCTATATTAATATCTGATAAAGTAGACTTCAGGATTAAGGAGCATTACCAGAGGTGAAGAAGAACATTTCTTAATGATAAAATGGTCTATTCCTCAAAAAGACATATAGTTCTAAATATGTATTCATATAAGAAAGTTTCCAAATATATGAAATAAAAACTGGTGAATGGAAGGAAAAAGTAAACAAATATACAATTATAGTTGGAGTTCTCAACACCCTTCTCTTAGTTGATAAAACAAGTAGTCATAAAATAAGTGAGGAAAACATGAATAACACAATGTAAACCAACTGGACCCAACTGCCATTTATTGAACTCTCCATCCAAGACTGAAGAATACACATTCTTTTCAAGTACATCTGGAATATTCATTAATATAGACCATATGTTAAGCAATAACTAAGTACTAATACTTTTTTTTTTTTTTTTTTTTTTTTGCAGTACACGGGCCTCTCACTGCTGTGGCCTCTCCTGTTGCGAAGCACAGGCTCCGGACGTGCAGGCTCAGTGGCCATGGCTCACGGGCCCAGCCACCCCGCTGCATGTGGGATCTTCCTGGACCGGGACACGAACCCGTGTCCCCTGCATCAGCAGGCAGACTCTTAACCACTGCGCCACCAGGGAAGCCCAGTACTAATACATTTTAAAAGTTCAAAATAATAACAGAATAGGCTGTCTTATCTATTATATAGTCACAACAGAATTATAGTAAAAATCAATAATGAGGGCTTCCCTGGTGGTGCAGTGGTTGAGAGTCCGCCTGCCGATGCAGGGGACACGGGTTCGTGCCCCAGTCCAGGAAGATCCCACATGCCAGTGGAGTGGCTGGGCCCGTGAGCCGTGGCCACTGAGCTGCACATCTGGAGCCTGTGCTCTGCAACGGGAGAGGCCACAACAGTGAGAGGCCCGCGTACCACAAAAAAAATAAAAATGAAAAGTTATCCGGGAAAATCTCCAAATATTTTGATATTAAGCAAACATGCCACTTCCTAATCTATGAGGCAAAGAGAAAATCTAATGAAATCAAAATATTTTGAAGGGAACGATAGTTAAAAGCACATATCAAAAGTTATGGGATACAGTTATGCAGTCTTCAGAGAGAAATTTATACCTCTAAGTGCTTATATTAAAAACGAAGAAAGATTTAAAATTAAATGATCTAAACTTCCACATTTAGAAGCTAGGAAAAAGGAGAGAAAATTAAACCCAGAATAAGCAAAAGGAAGGACATTATGAATGTAAGAATGGAAATCAGTGCAATAGAATAGACAAAAATTTGAGAAACTTAGTGATATGACATTGATTCTTTGAAAAGATTAACAAAATTGATAACCTCTAGCAAAACTGATTAAGAAACAAGAAACTCAAATTACTAATATTATGAATGAAAAAGAGGATATTCAGACCCCACTGAAAAATATAATAACCAAAATTAAAAATTCATTTTTGGGCTCAATAGTAGAATAAAGATAACAGAGGAGGGAGCCTGCTGAGCTCCCAGGCCGACCCACTGCCCTCCAAATCCCCCTCCAGGCCACGTGGGTCCTTGAGGGCATAGGAGGGAGGCCGGGGAGATCAGGAGAGGCAGATGGGAGGGGCCCACTCAGACCCCAGACTGGAGGAATAGCAGAGGAGAGGAGGGTGTTTGCCCCACCCACTCGAGCCCAGGAAGCCTGCTGGGCTCCCAGGTGAGGTACCCTGCCCTCTGAGACCAGGGGTTGGAGGCAACCTGGGCCCCTTCTGTCCCTTGAGCCTAAGCCCCACCCCCCCACAGCCCCCAGGGCCTTTTCCAGCCCTGTGGGTCCTGAGCATTGGCCCTGCCCACTGTCCAAACCTCACCCTTGCTTAGGCCCCACTCTCCACAGCCAAGACCTCCCCCCCTTTGTTTCCCCCTCCTCCTCTTTTTTACTATTGTGGTACTGAAGTACCTTCCAGTTGTTGATTCATCTATATTTTTATTTTTACATTCTTTCTAACATATCTGTTTCCTAGTCTAATTTTATTTTTTCCTTTGTTATTCTCTCTTTTTTTTTTTTGCCACCCACGTGGCTTGTGGGATCTTGGTTTGCAAGCCCAGGGTCAGGCGGAAGCTCCTGCAGTGGGAGCTCTGAGTCTGCACCACTGAACTAACAGAGAACCTTAGACCCCAGGGAATATTCATCGGAGTGAGGTCTCACAGAAGTCCTCATCTCAGCACCAAGACCCAGCTCTACCCAATAGCCTACAAACTCCAGTGTTGGAAGCCTCAGGCCAAACAACCAGTAAAATAGAAACACAATCCCACTCATAAGAAAAAAAATGAGACAGCAAAAAAATATGTCACAGGTGAAGGAGCAAGGTAAAAACCTACAAGACCAAATAAATGAAGAGGAAATAGGCCATCTACCTGAGAAAGAATTCAGAGTAATGATAGTAAAGATGATCCAAAATCTCAGAAATAGGATGGAATCACAGATTGAGAAAATATAAGAAATATTTAACAAAGATCTAGAAGAACTAAAGAACAAACAAACAGAGATGAACAACACAACTGAAATGAAAAACACACTAGGAAGAATCAATAAAAGAAAAACTGAGGCAGAAGAACTAATAAGTGAGTTATAAGACAAAATGGTGGAAATAACTGCCAAGGAGCAGAATAAAGAAAAAAGAATGAAAAGAATTGAAGACAATTTCAGAGACCTCTGGGACAACACTAAGCTCACCAACATTCGAATTATAGGGGTCCCAGAAAAAGAAAAAGAAAAGGTCAGAACATATTTGAAGAGATTATAGTTGAAAACTTCCCTAACATGGGAAAGGAAATAGTCACCCAAGTCCAGGAAGCACAGAGAGTCCCATACAGGATAAACCCTAGGAAAAACACGCCAAGACACATATTGATCAAACTAACAAAAATTAAATTCAAAGAAAAAATATTAAAAGCAGCAAGGGAAAAACAAAAAATAACATACAAAGGAATCCCCATAAGGTTATCAGCTGATTTTTCAGTGGAAACTCTGCAGGCCAGAGGGAGTGGCAGAGTATACTTAAAGTGATGAAAGAGAAAAACTTTCAAGCAAGATTACTGTACCCAGCAAGGATCTCATTCAGATTTGACGGAGAAGTCAAAAGCTTTTCAGACAAGCAAAAGTTAAGAGAATTCAGCACCACCAAACCAGCTTTACAACAAATGCTAAAGAAACTTCTCTAAGCAGGAAACGCAAGAGAAGAAAAAGACCCACAAAAACAAACCCATAACAATTAAGAAAATAGTAATAGGAACATACGTATTGATAATAACCTTGAAGGTAAATCGATTAAATGCCCCAACCAAAAGACACAGACTGGCTGAATGGATACAAAAACAAGACCCATATATATGCTGTCTACAAGAGACCCATTTCAGACCTAGGGACACATACAGACTGAAAGTGAGGGGATGGAAAAAGATATTCCATGCAAATGGAAATCAAAAGAAAGCTGGAGTAGCAATACTTGTATAAGATAAAATAGACTTTAAAATAAAGACTGTTACAAGAGTTAAGGAGGAACACTACATAATAATCAAAGGATCAATCCAAGAAGAAGATATAAATGTTTATGCACCCAACATAGGAGCACCTCAGTACATAGAGCAAATGCTAACAACCATGAAAGGAGAAATCGAGAGTAACACAATAATAGTAGGGGATTTTAACACCCCATTTACACCAATGGACAGATCATACAACAGAAAATAAATAAGGAAACACAAGCTTTAAATGACACAATAGACCAGATAGATTTAATTGATATTTATAGAACATTCCACCCAAAAGTGGCAGAATACACTTTCTTCTCAAGGGCACATGGAACATTCTCCAGGTTAGATCACATCTTGGGTCACAAATCAAGCCTCCGAAAATTTAAGAAAATTGAAATCGTATCAAGCATCTCTTCTGACCACAACGCTATGATATTGGAAATCAATTACAGGGAAAAAAAACTGTAAAAAACACAAATACTAGGAGGCTAAACAGTGTGCTACTAAATAACAAAGAGATCACTGAAGAAATCAAAGAAGAAATTTAAAAATACATGGAAACAAATGACAATGAAAACACGACGACGCAAAACCTATGGGATACAGCAAAAGCAGTTCTAAGAGGAAAGTATATAGCAATTCAATCTCACCTCAAGAAACAAGAAAAATCTCAAATAAACAATCTAACCCTACACTTGAAACAACTAGAGAAAGAAGAACAAAGAAAACCCAAAGTCAGTAGAAGGAAAGAAATCATAAAGATCTGAGCAGAAATAAATGAAATAGAAACAAACAAAACAATAGCAAAGATCAATAAAACTAAAAGCTGGTTCTTTGAGAAGATAAACAAAATTGATAAACCCTTAATCAGACTCATCAAGAAAAAAGGGGAGAGGATGCAAATCAATAAAATTAGAAATGCAAAAGGATAAATCACAAATGACACTGCAGAAATACAAAGGATTATAAGAGACTACTACAAACATCTATATGCCAACAATATGTCCACGAAGAAATGAAAAATTCTTGGAAAGGTACAATTTTCCAAGACTGAACCAGGAAGAATTAGAAAATATAAACAGACCTATCACAAGAATGAAATTGAAACTGTAATTTAAAATCTTCCAACAAGCAAAAGTCCAGGACCAGATGGTTTCATAGGCAAATTCTATCAAACATTTAGAGAAGAACTAACACCGATCCTTCTCAAACTCTTCCAAAAATTGCAGAGGAAGAAACACTCCCAAATTCGTTCTATGAAGCCACCATCACCCTGATACCAAAACCAGAAAAATATATCACAAAAAAAGAAAATTTAGACCCATATCACTGATGAACGTAGATGCAAAAACCCTGAACAAAATACTAGTAAACAGAATCCAACAGCACATTAAAAGGATCATACACCACGATCAAGTGCGATTTACCCCAGGGATGCAAGGATTCTTCAATATACGTACATCAATCAATGCGATACACCACATTAACAAATTAAGGAATAAAAACCATATGATCAAATCAATAGATGCAGAAAAAGCTTTTGACAAAATTCAACACACACAATAAAAAAGCTTTTGACAAAATTAATCTATTTATGATAAAAACTCTCCAGAAAATGGGCATAGAGGGAACCTACCTCAACATAATAAAGGCCATATATGACAAACCCATAGCCAACATCATTCTCAATAGTGAAAAACTGACACCATTTCCTCTAAGATCAGGAACAAGACAAGGTTGCCCACTCTCACCACTGTTATTCAACATAGTTTTGGAAGTTTTAGCCCCGGCAATCAGAGAAGAAAAAGAAATAAAGGAATCCAAATCAAAAAGAAGTAAAGCTGTCACTCTTTGCAGATGACTTGATACTATACATAGAGAATCCTAAAGATGCTACCAGAAAACTACTAGAGCTAATCAATGAATCTGGTAAAGTAGGAGGATATAAACTTAATGCACAGAACTCTCTTGCATTCCTATACACTAATGATGAACAATCTGAAAGAGAAATTAAGGAAACACTCCCATTTACCATTGCAACAAAAAGAATAAAGTACCTAGGAATAAACCTACCTCAGGAAGTAAAAAACCTGTACTGAGAAAACTATATGACACTGATGAAAGAAATCAAAGATGACACAAACAGATGGAGAGATATACCATGTTCGTGGATTGGAAGAATCAATATTTGAAAATGACTATACTACCCAAAGCAATCTACAGATTCAGTGAAATCCCTATCAAATTACCAGTGGCATTTTTTACAGATCTAGAACAAAATATCTTAAAATTTGTATGGAGACACAAAAGACCCCGAATAGCCAAAGCAATCTTGAGGGAAAAAAATAGAGCTGGAGGAATGAGACTCCCTGACTTCAGACTATACTACAAAGCTACAGTAATCAAGACAATATGGTACTGGCACAAAAACAGAAATACAGATCAATGGAACAGGATAGAAAGACCAGAGATAAACGTACACACCTATGGTCAACTAATCTATGACACAGGAGGCAAGGATATATGATGGAGAAAAGACAGTCTCTTGAATAAGTGGTGCTGGGAAAACTGGACAGCTACATGTAAAAGAATGAAATTGGAACACTCCCTAACACCATACACAAAAATAAACTCAAAATGGATTAACGACTTAAATGTAAGACCAGACACTATAAAACTTTTAGAGGAAAACATAGGGAGAACACTCTTTGACATAAACCACAGCAAAATGTTTTTTGACCCACCTCCTCGAGTAATGGAAATAAAAACAAAAATAAACAAATGGGACTTAATTAAACTTGAAAGCTTTTGCACAGCAAAGGAAACCATAAACAAGACAAAAAGACAACCCTCAGAATGGGATGAGATATTTGCAAATGAAACAACAGACAAAGGATTGGTCTCCAAAATATACAAACAGCTCATGGAGCTCAATATCAAACCAAAAAACAATCCAGTTAAAAAAAGGGTGGAAGACCTAAATAGACATTTCACCAAGGAGGACATACAGATGGCCAAGTGGCACAAGAAAAGATGCTCAACATCACTATTAGAGAAATGCAAATCAAAACTACAATGAGGTATCACCTCACGCTGGTCAGAATGACCTTTATCAAAAAAGCTACAAACAACGAATGCTGGAAAGGGTGTGGTGAAAAGGGAACTCTCCTACACTGTTGGTGGGAATATAAATTGATACAACCATTATGGAAAACAGTATGGAGTTTCCTTAAAAAACTAAAAATAGAACTACCATATGACCCAGCAATCCCACTACTGGGCATATACCCTGAGAAAACCGTAATTCAAAAAGAGACATGTTGGGGCTTCCCTGGTGGCACAGTGGTTGAGGGTCCACCTGCCAATGCAGGGGACGTAGGTTTGTGCCCCAGTCTGGGAGGATCCCACATGCCACGGAGCGGCTGGGCCCGTGAACCATGGCCACTGAGCCTGCACGTCCAGAGCCTGTGCTCTGCAACGGGAGAGGCCACAACAGTGAGAGGCCCATGTACCGCAAAAAAAAAAAAAAGAGACGTGCACCGTAATGTTCATTGCAGCACTAATTACAATAGCCAGGACATGGAACCAACCTAAATGTCCATCGACAGATGAATGGATAAAGAAGATGTGGCACATATATACAATGGAATATTACTCAGCCATAAAAAGAAACAAAATTGAGTTATTTGTAGTGAGGTGGATGGACCTAGACTCTGTCATACAGAGTGAAGTAAGTCAGAAAGAGAAAACAAATACTGTATGCTAACACATATATATGGAATCTAAAAAGAAAAAAAAGGTACTGATGAACCTAGTTGCAGAGCAGGAATAAAGAGGTAGACATAGAGAATGGACTTGATGACATGGGGTGGGAAGGCAAAGCTGCGGCAAAGTGAGAGTAGCATCGACATATATACACTACCAAATGTAAAATAGTTGGCTGGTGGGAAGCAGCAGCATAGCACAGAGAGATCGGCTTGGTGCTTTGCGATGACCTAGAGGGGTGCGATAGGGAGGATGGGAGGGAGGCTCAAGAGGAAGGGTATATGGAGACATGTGTATGCATATGACTGATTTGCTTTGTTGTGAAACAGAAATTAACACGGTATTGTGAAGCGATTATACTCCAATAAAGATCTGTTAAAAAAAAAAGATAACAAAGAAGGGACTTCCCTCATGGCACAGTGGATAAGACTCTGCGCTCCCCATGCAGGGGGCCTGGGTTCAATCCCTGGTCAGGGAACTAGATCCCATATGCACGCTGCAACTAAGAGTTTGCATGCCACAACTAAGGAGCCCACGTGCTGCAACTAAGGAGCTAGTGTGCCACAACAAAGGAGCTCACAAGCCATAACTAAGAAGCCGGTGAGCCACAACTAAAGAGCCCTGGATCCACAACTAAGAAGCCTGCCTGCCGCAACTAAGGAGCCCACGTGCTGCAACTAAGACCCAGCACAACCAAATAAATAAATAAATATTTTTAAAAGATAACAATCTACAAACAATAAATGATGGAGAGGGTGTGGAGAAAAGGGAACCCTCTTGCACTATTGGTGGGAATGTAAATTGATACAGCCACTATGGAGAACAGTATGGAGGTTCCTTAAAAATCTAAAAATAGAACTACCATATGACCCAGCAATCCCACTACTGGCCATATACTCTGAGAAAACCATAATTCAAAAAGAGCCATGTACCACAACGTTCATTGCAGCACTATTTACAATAGCCAGGACGTGGAAGCAACCTAAGTATCCATCAACAGAAGAATGGATAAAGAAGATGTGGCACATATATACAATGGAATATTACTCAGCCATAAAAAGAAACAAAATTGAGTTATTTGTAGTGAGGTGAATGGACCTAGAGTCATACAGAGTGAAGTAAGTCAGAAAGAGAAAAACAAATACCGTATGCTAACACATATATATGGAATCTTAAAAAAAAATGGCTCTGAAGAACCTAGGGGCTGGACAATAATAAAGACGCAGACATACAAAATGGACTTGAGGACACAGGGAGGGGGAAGGGTAATCTGGAATGAAGTGAAAGAGTGGCACTGACATATATACGCTATCAAATGTAAAATAGATAGCTAGTGGGAAGCAGCCACATAGAACAGGGAGATCAGCTCGGTGCTTTGTGACCACCTAGAGGGGTGGGATAGGGAGGGTGGGAGGGAGATGCAAGAGGGAGGAGATATGGGGATGTCAGTATATGTATATCTCATTCATTTTGTTGTAAAGCAGAAATTAACACACCATTGTAAAGCAATTATACTCCAATAAAGATGTTAAAAAATAAAATACATCTGGAATAAAAAAACAACAACCAACATAAGCAAACCCTTAGAAAAAGAGATTAGATTTGTGGTTATCAGAGGTGGGGGGAAGGAATGAGAATTGGATGAAGACAGTCAAAATGTACAACTTCCAGTTATAAGATAAATAAGTACTAGGGATGTAATATACAATGTGATTAAATATAATAAACACTGCTGTATATTATATATGAAAGTTTGTTAAGAGAGTAAATCCTAAGAGTTCTCATCACAAGAAAAAAAATTAAACAAGTAAAAATAAAAATAAATGAAATGACTAAGTGTTGACTTAAATAAGGTTTTTGGCATAAACTCATCTTTGATATATTTTAAAAATTGACTAGGGTAATAGTTTGTTCAAACACTACCATTGTTTTCATGGGCCAGGGACAGATAGTTTGTAATGTCTATTATTGATAATTTTTGGATTCTTGGCATGATGTAAATAAAATGCACTTGGATAAAAGATTTTTGATGTTGGTAAACAGTGCTAGAATATGACATCCTAATGTGTACACACCTAGATAAATCTGTAATGGTTTCTCCTCAAATTGACTTCAACATAATGTAATATAAAACCAGTTGTGATAAATTCTCCAGTAGCAATGAAGTAAGGAATAAAGTGTATCCATGTGCCCCAAACCTTGAAAAGCAACACCAAAGTAAAGAAAGAAATGATATGTGGAATTTTTGTGTAGCACAGCTTCCGACCCCCACCCCACCCCAAAGAGAGAATACTGAGGAAAAAAAATAAATTATTTGCTTTTAAATCCTGAGTATTCCTACTAATAGCCTTCAATGCTGAGATATGCTAGCTGATACATAAGTTGAGCAGACCTGGAAGCTACAAATGTAAAGCCACTGTGAGTAGAAGTTCTTGGGGTTCAAATTGAGACTGCAGCTTAGATAGAAAGATCATACACAGCTCTTCATCTTTCAGGGCATGAAGCTGAGTGGATGATGAAATTTTGCTATCATAAGAATAGAACATATCTCTAACTGTGATAGCTCAGACTGGTAAAATTTGGGGATGATATGTATTTCGTTATTTATACTTTTCTTTCAATGTTTATATTTTTGAATAATGAGTTTGTATTATTTTTATTATAGCAATACTTACTTTTTTTTTTTTTTTTTTTTTGCGGTACGCGGGCCTCTCACTGCTGTGGCCCCTCCAGTTGCGGAGCACAGGCTCCGGATGCACAGGCTCAGCGGCCATGGCTCACGGGCCTAGCCACTCTGCGGCATGTGGGATCTTCCCGGACCGGGGCACAAACCCGTGTCCCCTGCATCGGCAGGCGGACTCTCAACCACTGTGCCACCAGGGAAGCCCCTGTTTCTCCTTTTTAAGATACAATTTAAATATCTAGTAGCATTGCCTTCATGTTTAAAATAGTTTTTTTGAGATTTCTTATGCGTTTCATTTTCAAGTAATAATTCTTTGTCTTCTGAGAAAATGTAATATATGGGCATAGGAATTGTCTTTGTGATGGTAATTTTCAAAATCATGTTGATTTAATGTTGTAATTATGAGATATCCTCACAAGTAGGCTTCAAACTTGGTTTTTACTTTCAATTACCTTTTCAATTAACTAAAAAGTACTTCACAGCTAAAAATTAGTCCAGATAAGACCTTTGAGAATGAAGGGGTCATTTTGAGAGAATGACCAGCCAAGCACTTTCAAAGGATTATTTTCATAATGAAGCAGAAACATTAAAGAGATGAGGTGCTTTATAATTTTGACAGCCTGTAAGAACATGCCAAGAACTATATTTAAAATAGATAACCAACAAGGACCTACTGTATAGCACAGGGAACTTGGCTCAATATTCTGTAATAACCTAAATGGGAAAAGAATTTGAAAAAGAATGGATACTTGTATGGGTATAACTGAATCACTTTGCTGTATACCTGTAACTAACACATCATGGTTAATCAACCACACTCCAATATAAAATAAAAATTAAAAAAAAAAGAACATGTCAAGATAGTAATGACCACATGAGTTGATAACCACAATATTATGATAAACCTTCTTGTGTATGTATTTTGTGAATATCTTTGATTATCCCATTATACTTCTTATATTTCTGCCATGGCCTCTGAGCCTGCGCATCTGGAGCCTGTGCTCCACAACGGGAGAGACCGCAACAGAGAGAGGCCCGCCTACTGCAAAAAAAAAAAAAAAAAGGAGAAACAGGTATTCCTTCTTTTAAATTGATAGCAAATAAGTTTATGACTTGAAATAAAATGTGATACTTGAAGTATATTTAAAAATATTTGAAATATAAAGACATTTACCAACTCTACAGGGAAATCAAACATAGCACCATAAGATATTTTACATCAATATTACCCAAGTCAGAAAAAATTTATAAATAATTTTATATGCAAATACTATCATTGAGCCTGAATCCTTAGTATTTAGTAACACAATGGGGAATAAAGCTCAACTTTTGGGCAGTTAAAAAAAAAAAAAGATGCAGACATAGAGAATGGACTTGAGGTAAGCTGGGATGAAGTGAAAGAGTGGCACTGACATATATACACTACCAAATGTAAAATAGCTAGTGGGAAGCAGCCGCATAGCACAGGGATATCAGCTTGGTGCTTTGTGACCACCTAGAGAGGTGGGATAGCGTGGGTGGGAGGGAGACGCAAGAGGGAGGGGATATGGGGATATATGTATATGTATAGCTGATTCACTTTGTTATACAGTAGAAACTAACACAACAATGTAAAGCAATTACACTCCAATAAAGATGTTTAAAAGAATGTTTGATGGTTGAAAGCAAAAATTATGATATTGTCTGATAGGGTTTTTTTCTGTATGTATATGTAATATAGAAGACAAACACATCATAAAGGGGGGAGAGTAAAGGGACTAATATAGTGGTGAGGTTTCTATGCTGAACTGGTAAAACTCCAGTTGTAAATGCACTGTGAAAGTTAAATACTTATACTGTAATCCCTATAGCAACCATGCACAAACACAAAAACTGTAGAGTTAAAGAAAAAAAAAAGCCCACAGTAGATAAAATGGATACTAGAAAAAAATTCAAATTACCCAAAAGAAGGCAGGGAAGGGGAAAGAGAGGGACAAAAAGAGAGGAAACAAGTAGTAAACAAATATTAAATGGTAGATCTAAGTCCAAACATATTCATTATTACATTAAATGTAGAAAGTTCAAATGTACCGATTAAAACAGAGCTTCTCAGAATGAATTTTTTAAATGGCCCAACTATATGCTGTCTACAAAAAAAGCTCATTTCAAATATAATGATATAGCTAGATTAAAAGTAAAAGGATAGAAAGAAGATATAACAGGCAAACACTACTCAAAAGAAAGCCCAGTGGCTTATATAAATATCAGACAAATTATTTTTTTTTAATTTTATTTAATTTATTTTTTTATACAGCAGGTTCTTATTAGTTATCCATTTTATACACATCAGTGTATACATATCAATCCCAATCTTCCAATTTATCCCACCCCCCCCCCACTGACTTACCCCCTTGGTGTCCATACGTTTGTTCTCTACATCTGTGTCTCTATTTCTGCCTTGCAAACTGGTTCTTCTGTACCATTTTTCTAGATTCCACGTATATGTGTTAATATACAATATTTGTTTTTCTCTTTCTGACTTACTTCACTCTGTATGACAGTCTCTAGGTCCATCCATATCTCAACAAATGACCCAATTTCATTCCTTTTTATGGCTGAGTAATATTCCATTGTATATATGTACCACATCTTCTTTATCCATTCCTTTGTCGATGGGCATTTAGGTTGTTTCCATGTCCTGGCTTTTGTAAATAGTGCTGCAATGAACATTGGGGTGCATATGTCTTTTTGAATAATGGTTTTCTCTGGGTATGTGCACAGTAGTGGGATTGCTGGGTCATATGGTAATTCTATTTTTAGTTTTTTAAGGGAACCTCCATACTGTTTTCCATAGTGGCTGTATCAATTTACAATCCCACCAACAGTGCAAGAGCGTTCCCATTTCTCCACACCCTCTCCAGCATTTGTTGTTTGTAGATTTTCTGATGATGCCCATTCTAACCAGTGTGAGGAAATACCTCATTGTAGTTTTGATTTGCATTTCTCTAATAAGTAGTGATGTTGACAATTTTCATGTGCCTCTTGGCCATCTGTATGTCTTCTTTGGAGAAATGTCTATTTAGGGCTTCTGCCCATTTCTTGATTGGGCTGTTTGGTTTTTTGATATTGAGCTGCATGAGCTGTTTATATATTTTGGAGATTAATCCTTTGTCCGTTGCTTCATTTGCAAATATTTTCTCCCATTCAGAGGATTGTCTTTTCATCTTGTTTATAGTTTCCTTTGCTGTGCAAAAGCATTTAAGTTTCATTAGGTCCCATTTGTTTATTTTTGTTTTTATTTCCATTACTCTAGGAGGTGGGTCAAAAGGATCTTGCTGTGATTTATGTCAAAGAGTGTTCTCCCTATGTTTTCCTCTAAGAGTTTTATAGTGTCTGGTCTTACATTTAGGTCTTTAATCCATTTTGAGTTTATTTTTGTGTATGGTGTTAGGGAGTGTTCCAATTTCATTCTTTTACATGTAGCTGTCCAGTTTTCCCAGCACCACTCATTCAAGAGACTGTCTTTTCTCCATCGTATATCCTTGCCTCCTGTGTCATAGATTAGTTGAACATAGATGTGTGGGTTTATCTCTGGTCTTTCTATCCTGTTCCATTGATCTGTATTTCTGTTTTTGTGCCAGTACCATATTGTCTTGATTACTGTAGCTTTGTAGTATAGTCTGAAGTCAGGGAGTCTCATTCCTCCAGCTTTGTTTTTTTCCCTCAAGTTTGCTTTGGCTATTTGGGGTCTTTTGTGTCTCCATACAAATTTTAAGATATTTTGTTCTAGATCTGTAAAAAAATGCCACTGGTAATTTGATAGGGATTGCATTGAATCTGTAGATTGCTTTGGGTAGTATAGTCATTTTCAAATATTGATTCTTCCAATCCAAGAACATGGTATATCTCTCCATCTGTTTGTGTCATCTTTGATTTCTTTCATCAGTGTCATATTGTTTTCTCAGTACAGGTTTTTTACTTCCTGAGGTAGGTTTATTCCCAGGTCTTTTATTCTTTTTGTTGCAATGGTGAATGGGATTGTTTCCTTAATTTTTCTCTCAGATTTTTCATCATTAGTGTATAGGAATGCAAGGGATTTCTGTGCATTAATTTTGTATCCTGCAACTTTACCAGATTCATTGATTAGCTCTAGTAGTTTTCTGGTAGCATCTTTAGGATTGTCTATGTATAGTACCATGTCATCTGCAAACAGTGACGTGTTACTTCTTCTTTTCAAATTTGTATTCCTTTTAGTTCTTTTTCTCCTCTGACTGCCATGGCTAGGACTTCCAAAACTATGTTGAATAATAGTGGTGAGAGTGGACATCCTAGTCTTATTCCTGATCTTAGAGGAAATGCTTTCAGTTTTTCACCATTGAGAATGATGTTTGCGGTGGGTTTGTCATATATGGCCTTTATTATGTTGAGGTAGGTTCCCTCTATGCCCACTTTCTGGAGAGTTTTTATCATAAATGGATGCCGAATTTTGTCAAAAACGTTTTCTGCATCTACTGAGATGATCATATGGTTTTTATTCTTTAATTTGTTAACATGGTGTATCACATTGATTGATTTGCATTTATTGAAGAATCTTGCATCCCTGGGATAAATCCCACTTGATCATAGTGTATGATCCTTTTAATGTATTGTTGGATTCTGTTTGCTAGTATTTTGTTGAGGCTTTTTGCAACTATATTTATCAGTGATATTGGCCTATAATTTTCTTTTTTTGTAGTATCTTTGTCTGGTTTTGGTATCAGGTTGATGGTGGCCTTGTAGAATGAGTTTGGGAGTGTTCGTTCCTCTGCAATTTTTTGGAAGAGTTGAGAAGGATTGTGTTCACTCGTCTCTAAATGTTTGGTAGAATACAACTGTGAAGCCATCTGGTCCTGGACTTTTGTTTGTTGTAAGATTTTTTATTACAGTTTCAATTTCATTACTTGTGATTGTTCTGTTCATATTTTCTATTTCTTCCTGGTTCAGTCTTGGAAAGTTACACCTTCCTATGAATTTGTCCATTTCTTCCAGGTTGTCCCTTTTATTGGCCTAGAGTTGCTTGTAGTAGTCTCTTATGATGTTTTGTATTTCTGCAGTGTCCATTGGAACTTCTCATTTTTCATTTCTAATTTTATTGATTTGAGTCTTCTCCCTCTTTTTCTTGATGAGTCTGGCTAATGGTTTATCAATTTTGTTTATCTTCTCAAAGAATCAGCTTTTAGTTTTATTGATCTTTTTTATTGTTTTCTTTGTTTTTATTTCAATTATTACTGCTCTGATCTTTATGATTTCTTTTCTTCTACTAACTTTGCATTTTGTTTGTTCTTCTTTCTCTAGTTCCTTTCGGTGTAAGGTTAGACTGTTTATTTGAGATTTTTCTTGTTTCTTGAGGTGAGATTGAATTGCTATAAACTTCCCTCTTAGAACTGCTTTTGCTGCATCCCATAGGTTTTGGATCGTCATGTTTTCATTGTCATTTGTCTCTAAGTATGTTTTGATTTCCTCTTTTATTTCTTCAGTGATCTCCTGGTTATTTAGTAATGTATTGTTTAGCCTCCATGTGTTTGTGTTTTTCACGGTTTTTTCCCCTGTAATTGACTTCTAATTTCATAGCATTGTGGTCTGAAAAGGTGCTTGATATGATTTCAATTTTCTTAAATTTTCCGAGGCTTGATTTGTGACCCAAGATGTGACCTATCCTGGAGAATGTTCTGTGTGCACTTCAGAAGAAAGTGTAATCTACTGTTTTCGGATGGAATGTCCTATAAATATCAATTAAATCTATCTGGTCTATTGTATCATTTAAAGCTTGTGTTTCCTTATTAATTTTCTGTTTGGATGATCTGTCCATCGGTGTAAGTGAGGTGTTAAAATCCCCCACTATTATTGTGTTACTGTCGATTTCCTCTTTTATAGTTGTTAGCAGTTGCCTTATGTATTGAGGTGCTCCTATGTTGGGTGCATATATATTTATAATTGTTATATCTTCTTCTTGGATTGATCCCTTGATCGCTATGTAGTGTCCTTCCTTGTCTCTTGTAACATTCTTTATTTTAAAGTCTATTTTATCTGAGTATTGCTACTCCAGCTTTCTTTTGATTTCCATTTGCATGGAATATCTTTTTCCATCCCCTCACTTTCAGCCTGTATGTGTCCTTAGGTCTGAAGTGGGTCTCTTGTAGACAGCATATATATGGGTCTTGTTTTTGTATCCATTCAGCCAGTCTGTGTCTTTTGGTTGGAGCATTTAATCCATTCACGTTTAAGGTAATTATTGATATGTATGTTCCTATTCCCATTTTCTTAATTGTTATGGGTTTGTTTTTGTAGGTTCTTTTCTTTTGTTGTGTTTCCCACTTAGAGAAGTTCCTTTAGCATTTATTATAGAGCTGGTTTGGTGGTGCTGAATTGTCTTAGCTTTTGCTTGTCTGTAAAGCTTTTGATTTCTCTGTCGAATCTGAATGAGATCCTTGCCGGGTATAATAATCTTGGTTGTATGTTCTTCCCTTTCATCACTTTCGGTATATGGTGCCACTCCCTTCTGGCTTGTAGAGTTTCTGCTGAGAAATCAGCTGTTAACCTTATGGGAGTTCCCTTGTATGTTATTTGTCATTTTTCCCTTGTTGCTTTTAATAATTTTTGTCGATTTGATTACTATGTGTCTCGCCTTGTTTCTCCTTGGGTTTATCCTGCATGGGACTCTCTGAGCTCTCTGGACTTGGGTGGGTATTTCCTTTCCCATGTTAGGGAAGTTTTTGCCTATAGTCTCTTCAAATATTCTCTCGGGTCCTTTCTCTCTCTTCTCCTTCTGAGACACCTATAATGCGAATGTTGGTGTGTTTAATGTTGTCTCAGAGGTCTCGTTGGTTGTCTTTATTTCTTTTCATTCTTTTTTCTTTATTCTTTTCCACAGCAGTGAACTCCACACTTCTGTCTTCCAGGTCACTTATCCGTTCTTCTGCCTCAGGTGTTCTGCTATTGATTCCTTCTAGTGCATTTTTCATTTCAGTTTTTGTATTGTTCATCTCTGTTTGTTTGTTCTTTAATTCTTCTAGGTCTTTTTTAAACATTTCTTGCATCTTATTGATCTTTGACTCCATTCTTTTTCCAATGGCCTGGATCATCTTCACTATCATTATTCTGAACTCTTTTTCTGGAAGGTTGCCTATCTCCGCTTCATTTCATTGTTTTTCTGGGGTTTTATCTTGTTCCTTCATCTGGTACATAGTCCTCTGCCTTTTCATTTTGTCTGTCTTTCTGTGAATGTGGTTTTTGTTCAACAGGCTGCATAATTATAGTTCTTCTTGCTTCTGCTGTCTGCCCTCTGGTGGATGAGGCTATCTAAGAGGCTTGTGCAAGCTTCCTGATGGGGGGGTACTGGTGGTGGGTAGAGCTGGGTGTTGCTCTGGTGGGCAGAGCTCAGTAAAACTTTAATCCACTTGTCTGCTGATGGGTGGGGCTGGGTTCCCTCCCTATTGGTTGTTTGGCCTGAGGTGACCCAGCACAGGAGCCTATCTGGCTCTTTGGTGGGGCTAATGGCGGACTCTGGGAGGATTAACGCCAAAGAGTACTTCCCAGAACTTCTGCTGCCAGTGTCCTTGTCCCCACAGTGGACCACAGCCACCCCCTGCCTCTACAGGAGACCCTGCAACACTATCAGGTAGGTCTGGTTCAGTCTTCTACGGGGTCTCTGCTCCTTCCGCTGGGTCCTGATGCACATGCTACTTTGTGTGTTCCCTCCAAGAGTGGAGTCCATGTTTCCCCGAGTCCTGTTGAAGTCCTGCAATCAAATCCCGCTAGCCTTCAAAGTCTGATTCTCTGGGATTCCTCCTCCCGTTGCCGGACCCCCAGATTGGGAAGCCTGACGTGGGGCTCAGAACCTTCACTCCAGTGGGTGGACTTCTGTGGTATAATTGTTCTCCAGTTTGTAAGTCATCCACCCAGTGGTTATGGGATTTGATTTTATTGTGATTGTGCCCCTCCTACCATCTCATTGCAGCTTCTCCTTTGTCTTTGGATGTGGGATATCTTTTTTGGTGAGTTCTAGTGCCTTCCTGTCGATGATTATTCAGCAGTTAGTTGTGATTCAGTGCTCTTGCAAGAGGGAGTGAAACAAATTATTATTTGAAGAAATAATAACTAAGAACTACAAAGTCTCAGGACAATGAAAATTACCAAGGATTAAGAGGGTCAGTATATAATGATAAAGGGTAAATTCACCAAGAATATATAATAATCCTAAATGTGTATATATCTAACAGAAGAGTTTCAAAATACATGAAGCAAAACTGATAGAATTGAAAGGAAAAATGGGGGACTCCACAATTATAGTTGAAGTATCAACACTCCTTTCTCAGTAATTGATAGAACTACTAGACAAAAATTAGTAAGCATATAGAAGAACCCAACCAAATGGATCTAACTGACATTTATAGACTACTCCATCTAACAACAGCAAAATATTTTTTTCAAGTGTACATGGAAAAACTAATCAGGTATACATGGAAAGTATAATCAAGATAGGCCATATGCTGGGCTATAAAATTAACCTTAACAAATTTAAAAGAGTTTAAATCATGCAAAGTATGTTTACGGACCATAATGGAATTAGACTAGAAATCAAAACCAGAAAGATAACAGGAAAATCTCCGAATATTTGGATAGTAAACAAAATGTTTCTAAATAATCAAAAAGTCAAAGTATAAAAATGGACAAACAACAGCAAAAAAATCAAAGAGTCTCAGGTGAAATTATAAAAAATTTTTACCGAACAAAAATAATACAACAAATCAAAAATTTTAGAATGCAATGCTTAGAGGGAAATTTAGCATCAAATGCTTATATTAGAAAAGGAGAAAAATCTCAAATGCATAAACTAAGCTTTCACTTTAAGAAATCACAGATGAACAAACTAAATCCAAGGCAAGTAGAAGGAAGGAAATAATAAAGGTAAGAGCAGGAATCAATGAAACTGAAAACAGAAAAAAAAAAAAGGAAAAGAAAGCAGTTCTTTGAAAAGATGAGTAAAATTGATATACTTCTAGCAAGACCGACAAAGACAAAAGATACAAATTACCATTAGCAGTAATGAAAGTGATTATACACTCTTAATAAGAGAGAGAGGGGCTTCCCTGGTGGCGCAGTGGTTGAGAGTCCGCCTGCCGATGCAGGGGACACGGGTTCGTGCCCCGGTCCCGGAAGATCCCCCATACCGCGGAGCGGCTGGGCCCGTGAGCCATGGCCGCTGAGCCTGCGTATCCGGAGCCTGTGCTCTGCAACGGGAGAGGCCACAACAGTGAGAGGCCCGTGAACCACAAAAAAAAAAAAAAAAAAAAGGATAATAAGAGGGACTTCCCTGGTGGCACAGTGGTTAAGAATCTGCCTGCCAATGCAGGGGACACAGGTTCGTTCCCTGGTCCAGGAAGATCCCACATACCGCAGAGCAACTAGGCCCATGCACCACAACTACTGAGCCTGTGCTCTAGAGCCCGTGAGCCACAACTAGTGAAGCCCATGCGTCTAGAGCCTATGCTCCGCAACAAGAGAAACCACCACAATGAGAAGCCCGCACACAGCAATGAAGAGTAGCCCCCACTTGCCACAGCTAGAGAAAGTCTGTGAGTAGCAATGAAGACCCAACACAGCCAAAATAAAAATAAAAATTAAAAAAGAGATAATAAGGGAAGACTGTGAACAACTATGCACATACATTCAACAACTTAGATGAAACGGACTAATTCCTTGAAAATCACAGAAGTCACTCAAGATGAAATAGATAACCTCAATATTTCTATAACTATTAAAGACATTGCATTCATAGTCAAAAGCCAGAAAGGAATCTCCTGTCCCAGATGTTTCAGCTTACATACTGTACTATTCCATTTTTATCACATTTTCAAAAAGACAAAAAACTATAGTGATAGAGAAAAAAAGAGTGGTTGCCAGGGGTTAGTTAGTGATGAGGGCAGGGTGGGGAGTAGGACTACAAAGGAACAGCATGAGGGAACTTTCTGGGGTTATGGAACTGTTCTGTATTCTGTTCGTGAATCTATACATGTGTTAAAATGAACTGTACACACAAAAAAAGTCAATTTTACTGTATGTTCACTTAAAAATTTTTTTTTGTATAACCAGGACTCCTCGGGCAAATGGTTGATTCCAGACCTGGGGCACAAGAGGTACAAGACGAGCCTGGAACATCTTGTTATGCTATAAAGTAAGGAATTACTCAAAATAAAAATGGGCACGTGTCTTGAGGGCAAAAGAGCCAGCTTGAAGGAGTTCGTAATGACAATATCTTGAAATTTTAGCACCAAAATAATTAAGGACAGTAATAACTTATACACAATTAAAAATAGAAATCTATGAATCCCAACTTATAGCAAATAGATACATACATACATTTATACATACATACATACTGTTGCTTACAATAGAATGTCTAGTGCTTACTGCTAAATACAAAGGCAATACTGAGGTTGTGAAGTCATATTTTGCAGCCATCATAACAAAGATCAGCTCAGGCAAGAATATCAACGAATATTAAATCTAGGAGCAAATTTTTATGAGGTGCAGGATATTTGCATGATCTTAAAGTGTGTCCCCATAGATGGTTTATTGGTTATCAGGGAAAAATTAGTAACTCTACAGTAGAGAAATCAAACAACTTGACCAGGTGATCACAACATCACAAATAAGGGGTAGATGGATATTGTATGCCTTAATGGATATTAAACTCTGAGGAGAACAGAGCTTTTATGTAGTATTCTGATCAGAAATGCATAACCTGAATCTAATTATAAGGAAACATCAGACAAACGAAAACTGTTTCTGTTTTTTTGGAATGTTCTATTTTTTAAAATGTCAATGTCATAAAAGACAAAGAAAGGCTGTGAAAATGTTCAAGATTAAAGGAGACTAAAGAGACTTGACAACAAAATGCAGTGCCTGACTTTAGACTGGATCTTGTGTGAGAGGTGGGGGAAATTCCATAATTGACGTTATTGGGTCAATTAACAAAATTAAGAGTATGGGGACTTCCCTGGTGGCACAGTGGTTAAGAATCCACCTGCCAATGCAGGGGACACGGGTTCGATCCCTGGTCCTGGAAGATCCCACATGCTGCAGAGCAACTAAGCCCGTGTGCCACAACTACTGAGCCTGCGCTCTAGAGCCTCCAAGCCAAAACTACTGAGCCTGCATGCCGTAACTACTGAAGTCTGCGTGCCTAGAGCCCCTGCTCCACCACAAGAGATGCCCCTGCAACGAGAAGCCTGTGCACTGCAGCGAAGAGTAGCCCCCGCTCGCGGCAACTTGAGAAAGCCCATGCGCAGCAACAAAGACCCAACGCAGCCAAAAATAAATAAAAAGAAAATTGGAGTATGGACGATTGACTAAAGTTTCATATCAATGCTAAATTTGCTGAAGTTGATCAACATCGGGTGGTTAAGTCATAGGATATCCTTATTCTTAGGAAATATACTCTGAAGTATTTGGAGGTAAAGGACCATGATGCTTCCAACTTATTCTCAGACTGTTCAGAAAAAAACTGTGTTTATGTGTGTGTGTGTGTGAGTGTGTAGAGAGACACAGTGAAAATGATAAAGCAAATGGATAAAAATGTTAAAGCAAATGGATAAAAATGTTAACAGGTAAACATAGGTAAAGGAAATATAGGCAATTTCTGAACTATTTTTATTTTTCCCAATTTTTTCATAAATTTAAAATTATTCCTCCCTCAAATTTTTAAAATTTTGTTCTTCGAAAGACACTGATAAGAAAATGAATAGGCAAACCTTAGCCTAGGAAATATTCACAATACACATACAGGACAAAGGATTTGTATATAAATAACTCCTACTCAATAATAAAAAGACAAACAAGCCCAATTGAAAAAGGGATAAAAACTGAGACAGGCACTTCATAAAGGAAAATGTACAGGTGGACAATTAACATATGAAAAAATCCTTAACAGCATTATGCATCAAGAAAACACAAATTAGGGACTTCCCTGGTGTCACAGTGGTTAAGACTCCATGCTCCCAATGCAGGGGGCCCGGGTTCAATTCCTGGTCAGGGAACTAGATCCCACATTCATGCCACAACAAAAGAGCTCTCGAGCACAACTAAGGAGCCCACCTTCTGCAACCAAGACCCGGTGCAAGCAAAATAAATAAATTGAAAAAAAAAAAAAAAAGAATCCACTCTAATGGGAAATATTTATTAAAAAAAACACACACAGGATATACAGACTGCCAACAAACACATGAAAGAATGCTCAACATCATTAATCATTAGAGAAATGCAAATCAAAACTACAGTGAGATTGATATCTCACACCAGTCAGAATGGCCATCATCAAAAAATCTAGAAACAATAAATGCTGGAGAGGGTGTGGAGAAAAGGGAACACTCTTGCACTGCTGGTGGGAATGTGAATTGGTACAGCCACTATGGAGAACAGTATGGAGGTTCCTTAAAAAACTACAAATAGAACTACCATATGACCCAGCAATCGCACTACTGGGCATATACCCTGAGAAAACCATAATTCAAAAAGAGTCATGTACCAAAATGTTCATTGCAGCTCTATTTACAATAGCCCGGAGATGGAAACAACCTAAGTGCCCATCATTGGATGAATGGATAAAGAAGATGTGGCACATATATACAATGGAATATTACTCAGCCATAAAAAGAAACGAAATTGAGCTATTTGTAATGAGGTGGATAGACCTAGAGTCTGTCATACAGAGTGAAATAAGTCAGAAAGAGAAAGACAAATACCGTATGCTAACACATATATATGGAATTTAAGAAAAAAAATGTCATGAAGAACCTAGGGATAAGACAGGAATAAAGGCACAGACCTACTAGAGAATGGACTTGAGGATATGGGGATGGGGAAGGGTGAGCTGTGACAAAGCAAGAGAGAGGCATGGACATAAATACACTACCAAACATAAGGTAGATAGCTAGTGGGAAGCAGCCGCGTAGCACAGGGAGATCACCTCGGTGCTTTGTGACTGCCTGGAGGGGTGGGATAGGGAGGGTGGGAGGGAGGGAGCTGCAAGAGATATGGGAACATATGTATATGTATAACTGATTCACTTTGTTATAAAGCAGAAACTAACACACCATTGTAAAGCAATTATACCCCAATAAAGATGTTAAACACACACACACACACAGATTAAACCACAATGCGATACCATTTTACACCCACTAGAATAACAACAACAACAAAAGAAAAACTGTCACTGCCAAATGTTGGTGAGGATGAATGTGCAGCAAGCAGAACTCTCACACATTGCTGATGGGAGTGTAAAAATGATTTAACCACTTTGGTAACGTCTGTCAGTTTCTCATTAAATTAAACACACACCTAACCCTACACACCTGCAATTCTACTTCTAGTTATTTACCCAAGAGAAATGAAGCCATATGTATATAAAAAGACTTGTACAAGGATATTCATAGCAGCTTTATTTATAGTGGACAAGTCAAATGTTCATCAGCAGGTGAATGGAGAAACAAACTGTGGTATATCCATTAAATGGAATTCTACTCAGAATTAAAAAGGAAGAAGTTTCTGATACAAACTGTGGATGAACCTCAAAAACATTATGCTAAATGACAGAAGCCAGACACAGAAGAGTACATATTGTATGATTCCAATTATATAAAGTTCTAGAATAGGTGAAGCTAATCTGTGTGAAAGAAATCTAACAGTTATTATGAAGGAGGGTGGGGAATGATTGGGGAGGTGCTTGAAGAATCATTCTAGGCTGATAGAAATGTTCTGTATCTGATAAGGTGTGAGTTATACTGGCATATGCAGTTTTCAAAACCACACTTTACACATGCAGATTGCATGTGTATATTGTGTATTGTATGATTATTGTATATTTCATTGTATGTTAATCATATCTCCACTTTTTTAAAAAGGAAAAAAATAGATTATGTCACTACCCTGTTTAAAACTTTTTGCTTCCTGTTGCTAAGATCCAAACTCTTTACTGTGGCTGACAAGGCCCTAGTCTCCACCTGTCTTTGCAGCCTCATCTCCCATTCTCTCCTGCTTGTTCACTATGCTCTAGCCAGGTTGGTCTCCCTCCTGCTCTTCAAACATGTCAAGCCCTTCCTGCCTCAAGATCTTAGTACTTGCAGTTTCCTCTGTTTAGAACACTCTTTTCCCAGCTCTTTGCATAACTGGTTCATTCTCATTCTTCAAGTCTTATCTCAACATCACCCCCTTAGAGAACCCTTTCCTGACCACCCTGTCTAATGTAAGCCCCTTCCAGTTACTCTTTGGTATTATCCTAATCATTTTCTTTTTAGCACTCTCATTTTTTGCTGTGATTTTGTTTTTCATTTTTCAGTTGTTCATTCTTTGTTCTTCATCTCCCTCCACTTCCATTGTTTTCATTGTTCAATACTGTATTCCCATTGCCTAGCAAGGAGTCTGGCACATAGCAGGTACTTAATAAATATTTGTTGAATGAATGAGTAAATTGTCCTCTAAGGGTAGAAAAAATGAGAAGATAATTCTTCAGTAAATACAGAAAACAAAATTGAGGAACATGTGTTTCCATCCAATTTGCCTAAAGAAGTATTCAAGAATTTCTTGGAATAATCTGGTACATCCACTGGGAAAAATTATTAAGGGAAAAAAACATGGTTTAAAACTGTTAAAGTTTTTTGTTGGTGGGGGTTTTTTGGGGGGTTTTTTGCGGTATGCGGGCCTCTCACTGTTGTGGCCTCTCCGTTTGCGGAGCACAGGCTCCGGACGCGCAGGCTCAGCAGCCATGGCTCACGGGCCTAGCCGCTCTGCGGCATGTGGGATCTTCGCGGGACGGGGCACAAACCCGTGTCCCCTGCATCAGCAGGCGGACTCTCAACCACTGCGCCACCAGGGAAGCCCTAAACTGTTAAAGTTTAATTAATTTTATAATACACTGATAAATTAAATTCAGATAAATTTTTTTTTCTTTTTTTTTTTAATCTTTATTGGAGTATAATTGCTTTACAATGGTGTGTTAGTTTCTGCTTTATAACAAAGTGAATCAGTTATACATATACATATTTTCCCATATCTCTTCCCTCTTGCGTCTTCCTCCCTCCTACCCTCCCTATCCCACCCCTCTAGGTGGTCACAAAGCACCGAGCCGATATCCCTCTGCTACACACCTGTGGCTGCTTCCCATTAGCTATCTATTTTACGTTTGGTAGTGTATATATGTCCATGCCACTCTCTCGCTTTGTCACAGCTTACCCTTCCCCCTCCCCATATCCTCAAGTCCATTCTCTAGTAGGTCTGTGTCTTTATTCCTGTCTTACCCCTAGGTTCTTCATGACATTTTTTTTTCTTAAATTCCATATATATGTGTTAGCATACGGTATTTGTCTTTCTCTTTCTGACTTACTTCACTCTGTATGACAAACTCTAGGTCTATCCACCTCATTACAAATAGCTCAACTTCATTTCTTTTTATGGCTGAGTAATATTCCATTGTATATATGTGCCACATCTTCTTTATCCATTCATCCAATGATGGGCACTTAGGTTGTTTCCATCTCCGGGCTATTGTAAATAGAGCTGCAATGAACATTTTGGTACATGACTTTTTTTGAATTATGGTTTTCTCAGGGTATATGCCCAGTAGTGCGATTGCTGGGTCATATGGTAGTTCTATTTGTAGTTTTTTAAGGAACCTCCATACTGTTCTCCATAGTGGCTGTACCAATTCACATCCCCACCAGCAGTGCAAGAGTGTTCCCTTTTCTCCACACCCTCTCCAGCATTTATTGTTTCTAGATTTTTTGATGATGGCCATTCTGACTGGTGTGAGATGATATCTCATTGTAGTTTTGATTTGCATTTCTCTAATGATTAGTGATGTTGAGCATCCTTTCATGTGTTTGTTGGCAATCTGTATATCTTCTTTGGAGAAATGTCTATTTAGGTCTTCTGCCCGTTTTTGGATTGGGTTGTTTCTTTTTTTGTTATTGAGCTGCATGAGCCGCTTATAAATTTTGGAGATCAATCCTTTGTCAGTTGCTTCATTTGCAAATATTTTCTCCCATTCTGAGAGTTGTCTTTTGGTCTTGTTTATGGTTTCCTTTGCTATGCAAAAGCTTTGAAGTTTCATTAGGTCCCATTTGTTTATTTTTGTTTTTATTTCCATTTCTCTAGGAGGTGGGTCAAAAAGGATCTTGCTGTGATTTATGTCATAGAGTGTTCTGCCTATGTTTTCCTCTAAGAGTTTGATTGTTTCTGGCCTTACATTTAGGTCTTTAATCCACTTTGAGCTTATTTTTGTGTATGGTGTTAAGGAGTGATCTAATCTCATACTTTTACATGTAGCTGTCCAGTTTTCCCAGCACCACTTATTGAAGAGGCTGTTCTTTCTCCACTGTACATTCCTGCCTCCTTTATCAAAGATAAGGTGACCATATGTGCGTGGGTTTATCTCTGGGCTTTCTATCCTGTTCCATTGATCTATATTTCTGTTTTTGTGCCAGTACCATACTGTCTTGATTACTGTAGCTTTGTAGTATAGTCTGAAGTCAGGGAGCCTGATTCCTCCAGCTCTGTTTTTCATTCTCAAGATTGCTTTGGCTATTCGGGGTCTTTTGTGTTTTCATACAAATTGTGAAATTTTTTGTTCTAGTTCTGTGAAAAATGCTAGTGGTAGTTTGATAGGGATTGCATTGAATCTGTAGATTGCTTTGGGTAGTAGAGTCATTTTCACAATGTTGATTCTTCCAATCCAAGAACATGGTATATCTCTCCATCTATTTGTATCATCTTTAATTTCTTTCATCAGTGTCTTATAATTTTCTGCATAGAGGTCTTTTGTCTCCTTAGGTAGGTTTATTCCTAGATATTTTATTCTTTTTGTTGCAATGGTAAATGGGAGTGTTTTCTTGATTTCACTTTCAGATTTTTCATCATTAGTGTATAGGAATGCCAGAGATTTCTGTGCATTAATTTTGTATCCTGCTACTTTACCGAATTCATTGATTAGCTCTAGTAGTTTTCTGGTAGCATCTTTAGGATTCTCTATGTATAGTATCATGTCATCTGCAAACAGTGACAGCTTTACTTCTTCTTTTCTGATTTGGATTCCTTTTATTTCCTTTTCTTCTCTGATTGCTGTGGCTAAAACTTCCAAAACTATGTTGAATAATAGTGGTGAGAGTGGGCAACCTTGTCTTGTTCCTGATCTTAGTGGAAATGCTTTCAGTTTTTCACCATTGAGGACGATGTTGGCTGTGGGTTTGTCATATATGGCCTTTATTATGTTGAGGAAAGTTCCCTCTGTGCCTACTTTCTGGAGGGTTTTTATCATAAATGGGCGTTGAATTTTGTTGAAAGCTTTCTCTGCATCTATTGAGATTATCATATTGTTTTTCTCCTTCAATTTGTTAATGTGGTGTATCACGTTGATTGCTTTGCATATATTGAAGAATCGTTGCATTCCTGGAATAAACCCCACTTGTTCATGGTGTATGATCCTTTTAATGTGCTGTTGGATTCTGTTTGTTAGTATTTTGTTGAGGATTTTTGCCTCTATGTTCATCAGTGATATTGGCCTGTAGTTTTCTTTCTTTGTGACATACTTGTCTGGTTTTGCTATCAAGGTGATGGTGGCCTCGTAGAATGAGTTTGGGAGTGTTCCTCCCTCTGCTATATTTTGGAAGAGTTTGAGAAGGATTGTGTTCACTCGTCTCTAAATGTTTGGTAGAATACAACTGTGAAGCCATCTGGTCCTGGGCTTTTGTTTGTTGGAAGATTTTTAATCACAGTTTCAATTTCAGTGCTTGTGATTGGTCTGTTCATATTTTCTATTTCTTCCTGATTCAGTCTTGGCAGGTTGTGCATTTCTAAGAATTTGTCCATTTCTTCCAGGTTGTCCATTTTATTGGCATATAGTTGCTTGTAGTAATCTCTCATGATCTTTTGTATTTCTGCAGTGTCAGTTGTTACTTCTTTTTCATTTCTAATTCTATTGATTTGAGTCTTCTCCCTTTTTTTCTTGATGAGTCTGGCTAATGGTTTATCAATTTTGTTTATCTTCTCAAAGAACCAGCTTTTAGTTTTATTGATCTTTGCTTTCGTTTCCTTCATTTCTTTTTCATTTATTTCTGATCTGATTTTTGTGATTTCTTTCCTTCTGCTAACTTTGGGGTTTCTTTGTTCTTTCTCTAATCGCTTTAGGTGCAAGTTTACGTTGTTTATTCGAGATGTTTCCTGTTTCTTAAGGTAGGATTGTATTGCTATAAACTTCCCTCTTAGAACTGCTTTTGCTGCATCCCATAGGTTTTGGGTCATCGTGTCTCCATTGCCATTTGTTTCTAGGTAGTTTTTGATTTCCTCTTTGATTTCTTCAGTGATCACTTCGTTATTAAGTAGTGTGTTGTTTAGCCTCCATGTGTTTGTATTTTTTACAGATCTTTTCCTGTAATTGATATCTAGTCTCATAGCATTGTGGTCGGAAAAGATACTTGATACAATTTCAATTTTCTTAAATTTACCAAGGCTTGATTTGTGACCCACAATATGATCTATCCTGGAGAATGTTCCTTTAGCACTTGAGAAAAATGTGTATTCTGTTGTTTTTGGGTGGAATGTCCTATAAATATCAATTAAGTCCATCTTGTTTAATGTATCATTTAAAGCTTGTGTTTCCTTATTTATTTTCATTTTGGATGATCTGTCCTTTGGTGAAAGTGGGGTGTTAAAGTCCCCTACTATGAATGTGTTACTGTCGATTTCTCCTTTTATGGCTGTTAGTGTTTGCCTTATGTATTGAGATGCTCCTATGTTGGGTGCATAAATATTTACAATTGTTATATCTTCTTCTTGGATCGATCCCTTGGTCATTATATAGTGTCCTTCTTTGTCTCTTCTAATAGTCTTTATTTTAAAGTCTATTTTGTCTGATATGAGAATTGCTACTCCAGCTTTCTTTTGGTTTCCATTTGCATGGAATATCTTTTTCCATCCCCTACTTTCAGTCTGTATGTGTCTCTAGGTCTGAAGTGGGTCTCTTGTAGACAGCATATATATGGGTCTTGTTTTTGTATCCATTTAGCCAATCTGTGTCTCTTGGTGGGAGCATTTAGTCCATTTACATTTAAGGTAGTTATCGATATGTATGTTCCTATTCCCATTTTTTAAATTGTTTTGGGTTTGCTATTGTAGGTCTTTTCCTTCTCTTGTGTTTCTCGCCTAGAGAAGTTCCTTTACCAGTTGTAAAGCTGGTTTGGTGGTGCTGAACTCTCTCAGCTTTTGCTTGTCTGTAAAGGTTTTAATTTCTCCATCAAATCTGAATGAGATCCTTGCTGGGTAGAGTAATCTTGGTTGCAGTTTTTTCTCCTTCATCACTTTAAATATGTCCTTCCAGTCCCTTCTGGGTTGAAGAGTTTCTGCTGAAAGATCAGCTGTTAACCTTATGAGGATTCCCTTGTGTGTTATTTGTTGTTTTTCCCTTGCTGCTTTTAATATGTTTTCTTTGTATTTAATTTTTGACAGTTTGATTAATATGTGTCTTGGCGTATTTCTTCTTGGATTTATCCTGTATGGGACTCTCTGTGCTTCCTGGACTTGATTAACTATTTCCTTTCCCATATTAGGGAAGTTTTCAACTATAATCTCTTCAAATATTTTCTCAGTCCCTTTCTTTTCTCTTCTTCTTCTGGAACCCCTATAATTCGAATGTTGGTGCATTTAATGTTGTCCCAGAGGTCTCTGAGACTGTCCTCAGTTCTTTTCATTCTTTTTTCTTTATTCTGCTCTGCATTAGTTATTTCCACTATTTTATCTTCCAGGTCACTTATCCGTTCTTCTGCCTCAGTTATTCTGCTATTGATCCCATCTAGAGTATTTTTAATTTCATTTATTGTGTTGTTCATCATTGCTTGTTTCATCTTTAGTTCTTCTAGGTCCTTGTTAAGTGTTTCTTGCATTTTGTCTATTCTATTTCCAAGATTTTGTCATCTTTACTATCATTATTCTGATTTCTTTCTCAGGTAGACTGCCTATTTCCTCTTCATTTGTTAGGTCTCATGGGTTTTTATCTTGCTCCTTCATCTGCTGTGTGTTTTTCTGTCTTCTCATTTTACTTATCTTACTGTGTTTGGGCTCTCCTTTCTGCAGGCTGCAGGTTCGTAGTTCCCGTTGTTTTTGGTGTCTGTCCCCAGTGGCTAAGGTTGGTTCAGTGGGTTGTGTAGGCTTCCTGGTGGAGGGGACTAGTGCCTGTGTTCTGGTGGATGAGGCTGGATCTTGTCTTTCTGGTGGGCAGGTCCACATCTGGTGGTGTGTTTTGGGGTGTCTGTGGACTTATTATGATTTTAGGCAGCCTCTCTGCTAATGGGTGGGGCTGTGTTCCTGTCTTGCTAGTTGTTTGGCATAGGGTGTCCAGCACTGTAGCTTGCTTGTCGTTGAGTGAAGCTGGGTGCTGGTGTTGATATGGAGATCTCTGGGAGATTTTCGCCGTTTGGTATTATGTGGAGCTGGGAGGTCTCTTGTGGACCAGTGTCCTGAAGTTGGCTCTCCCACCTCAGAGGCACAGCACTGACTCCTGGCTGCAGCACCAAGAGCCTTTCATCCACATGGCTCAGAATAAAACGGAGAAAAAGAAGAAAGAAAGAAAGGAAGGAAGGAAGGAAGAAAGAAAGAAAGAAAGAAAAAAAAAATAAAGTTATTAAAATAAAAAATAATTATTAAGAAAAAAAAATTTTTTTTGAAAAGAAAAAATCCAAAAAAAAAAAAAAGAAAACGGACAGATAGAACCCTAGGACAAATGGTGGAAGCAAAGCTATACAGACAAACTCTCACACAGAAGCATACACAATACACACTCACAAAAAGAGGAAAAGGGGAAAAAATAATAAATCTTGCTCTCAAAGTCCACCTCCTCAATTTGGGATGATTCGTTGTCTATTCATGTATTCTACAGATGCAGGGTACATCAAGTTGATTGTGGAGCTTTAATCCGCTGCTTCTGAGGCTGCTGGGAGAGATTTCCCTTTCTCTTCTTTGTTCTCACAGCTCCCAGGGGCTCAGCTTTGGATTTGGCTCCGCCTCTGCGTGTAGGTCGCCGGAGGGTGTCAGTACAGATATTTTTCACTCCACATATCTGAGATTCACTTGGTACATTAATTCATTAATGACTTCTCCTGCTGGTGTTGGGAGGGTCTCCTGCAGAGGCGGGGGGTGGCTGTGGCTCACGGTGGGGACAAGGACACTGACAGCAGAAGTTCTGGGAAGTACTCCTTGGCGTGAGCCCTCCCAGAGTCTCCAGATAAAATTTAATCGAAATTTGGAATATAAAATTAGAAGATGTTAACAATGTGTTCAAACTTGGAAAAAGTGAATATCTTGGGAAATAACAAAATGTCATCTTGCAGGACCAAGAAGTCATCTAGAATAACCAATATTGCAAAAGTCAGGAATCATGAATTTATCAGGAATATCTTATATTTGTATTAATCACTTGATCCTCCTAGTCATTTGATAGACAATCCAGAGCTCACATATAGGACGTCTCTGAAATCCCTCGCCCCAAAAACACTGAGTTGCCAGCCTTGATGAAAATGTGAAATAGCCTGATATGTTGTAAAGAGCACTGGGTAAGAAATCAAAAGCCCCCAAGTATAGTTCACAATTCTTCCACTAACTAGCTGAGTAAATCACTTAATTGCTCTGGGCTGAGGGGTTTTTAATATGTAAAATAAAAGAGATGTACTAAATTGTCTCCAAGAGCTCTTCCCATGATAAAGTTCTTCAAGGTGGAAATGGAAATAAATTTGGAGATGCATTGCCTAGTAAAGGTGTCCCATATCCAACATGGTCGTATGTGCTCAAGGTTTGAAAATAGAAAGTATTTAGCATGCTTATTTATCTCATTTTTTCTTAGAGAAGGAACAAATCCTCTCTGAAGTATCTTCCACCAGGGGAATATCTCCACTGATGTCTAGAAAGCTCTTTGGTTGGTGAAGGAAATGACACCATGGACTCCAGAATACTGTCAGGACAGCTTTCAAATCCAATGGGATGACTATACAGGCTAGTAAAAGAAAGGTAACTTACAAAGGGAAGAAAATTCTTTTGTGTGCATCACACTCTGTACTAATTACTTTATATAGCTATCTCATTTACTCTTTACTTATGATATGTTTACTATTCCCATTTTTTAAATATAAATGTTTAGATAGAGGAGAAATTGAGGTTCACAGAGTATAAGTGATTTGGAAGCCCATACCCTTTCCACATTCTATCCCATCTCTGTCCAGAGAGTTAAATTCTTCCATGGAACTTTCTTATTCCTTCCGCAGAAGTTTCCTTGACCATCCTGGCCCAAGGTGATTTCTTCTTCTTCAGAGATTCTCTGGTGCATATTACCTACACTACCAGTTTTACACCTATAACTTTATGCAACGCTGGTTATATTTGACTCATTTATTAATCAGTAAGTATTTATTAAACAGCCACCATGGAACTCCACTAGGCAGGGGGATACACAAACGAATAAGACACAGTCTCTGCCCTCAGGAGTTAAAATTTAGTGGTGGAGACAACCTCATCAGCAGTCTATTAACACCCCGATCCATTCTAAGATTAAATCACTTTCTCTACTCCTCTCTCCTCCAGTTCAGAACACTTCCATTTCAGCTCTCAGTCAAAACCAAAACAAAACAAACAAACAAACATACTAATGATGAGCTGGAAAGTAACAAAACTATGCCTTAAGGGAAAGGGGGATTTTAATAAATGAATTAACAGTAGCAAATACTCTATAAACATCGAGGACAAAACAAAGAGGAGGTAATAATTGACTGAGAAAGTTAAATTCTAAGCAATAGCACTCTTCCCAGATAGCACAGAATGTCTGGTAACACACTGCTGTCTTCCTAACACATCCCGGGGGTGGGGGTGGGGGGTTGGTGGTGGTCGGGGGGGGGGGAGGGGGGTGGGGGGGGGGTTACCTCTTGCTGGTAACTAGGCATGGCTTCAAGAACAAGACTATCTATTCCAGCCACTGTTCTAGCCAGTTACACTACTAACAACATATTTCTAAGATAGTCTTCTTGAGTGAAATGACCGTTTTCTAACAGATGGCAAAAGTCCACAGATAAAAGTTATGTGGTACATAGAGCAAAGTCTGGTACATAGAAAAGATTCTGCTCAGCTTTGGTTTCTTCCTGGTTCTTTTAGTCAGTCTAGATCTTGTGCTCTAGCAGTGTTAAGTTACTTTCTTTTTCTTCAGTGTCATACTCCAGGATGCTGAGTTAATTTAATCCAATTTAATGAGCACTTTCAATATGCAATATGGTTGGTACTTAAGGGAAATAGACATGAATAAGAGGATTCCTGCTGCAAAGAGTTGGGAGTTGTGCAAATCTAGACTATGGACCTGGTAATGTCATGTTCTGTGACAAGTACTTCTGCTCTTGAGAGCCATATACAAAATCCAGATATATGGTCTAGCACATTCTACCCCATAGTGTAAGATTAAATTACTGTCATCTCCAAGGTTCTGGGCTGCAGTATGTTAATGAGGAGTCCTGGTCTTGCTTACTAACAGGCTTTTCCCAGAAATGAACTTGCAAGCATTCTCTGAAGTGGAGCTGAATTCAGACAGGATCTATTGGTCTTACCAGTGTAACCTAGGATCTGAGAAAGAGAGACCAATCCCTGTGACTTCCTATTACCCAACATCTTTCCTAGAGGTACCCTAGAGGTACCAACCCAAGCCTCACCCCGCCTACTAAGCAAGAGGTGAGGCAGGTGAATAGATTCCCTTTAAAATGTAAAGGGTAGGGTTAAGGGACTGAAATTCATTGAGCATCTACCATGTGTTACACAAAAATCTCATTTAAAGTTTATATTAACACTCTGGAGTATCATTGCTCCCATTTTACATCTGAGGAAACTGAGGCCCAAAGAGGTTAAATAACTTGCCCAAGGTCACATCGCTTGTAAGTGGAGTTGATTCAACTTCGAGAATGGCACTGGATAGAGACCTAGTTCAGAAATCTGCTGGATCCTGGCTGTACCAGGGACCTATCATGGCTAAGTGATATTTCAAATTATCAAACTGCTCCAAAGCCATGGACAGGAGGCCCCCACACAGCACGATCAACTCCAAGAAGACCTAGACAATACCCGAAATTCAATTTCACTAAATCCCTTTGGTCTCCAAAATTCAGTTTTTTGCACCTTAATTTCAGGGTGCTTCCAGATTAGAAACGTGAGAGCTCAGTTGCCATAAAGCAAAAGAACTCACACCAGGGAAACTCCTGCTGAGTTGGCAACACTCTGGGAGGTGGAGATCCTTGAGGCAGAGGAAGCCAGGGAGCAGGAGAATATAGAAGCCCCGTAGCCCTGAAAGAACTGAAGATCTGGGAGGCCAGGCAAAAAACGATCAGAGGGGTGGCCCCACAGCTGGTGGTCATTAACAGCTCAAGGCTGCATAAAAAGCAGTGGGAAGGCAGGGGATGGTTTCTGTCAGGCTGCCAAAGTTGAACCAAATCCTGGAGCCCCAGTTCACTGACCCTTCCCACTCAGCAATTTCCACAGGTAAGTACAAAGGCGAAGTGCTTCAGGAATCTGACAGTTTAATTCTGCTTTCCTGATATAAGGATATCATCACCAAAACTAGAAAGAAAATGGGCCAGTGATTATGACATGATTTTTTAATGAGGTCAACTCTCATTTTTCTGTAGGGAGCTTGCCAGGAGTTCTCTAAAACAATAGACAACCCCCAAATCATTTATATTTAACTTTGGGATTTGGGGTGGCACTTGGCATCAGGTTCCTGAGTATGTTTAACCTGGGTTGAAAATAAAAATTGGTAGTCTTTGGGAATGTACAGGTTGGTGAATGAGGCACAAAGGGGAACCAACTGTTCATTTAGACGTTGTCATTGATAATCCACAAATGGGGAGGGGAGTTATAAATGAATAATTCTAGCCACCATCAGAAGCTGGTTCTTTGTTAGAATTTGGGCACAGAGCCTCAGCATGAAACTAGGCTGGGGAGAAAGATTCATTTGCCTGAAGACTTCTGAAATCTTTTCCACAGCAAGTTTATACCCTTTCAGAGAGGAATTTATTTTCAATCTTTGTTTTCCTTTGGCCTCTAAAGTTCCTTCTTAGAGAAAAAGTCAATTCCCTGCTCTGGACTAGGGCAAAGTACTTGAGGTTTGTCCGTTTCATCCCTGTCCACAGGCCTAGTAACTTTAAGATGGACTTCCTCAGGGTTGCAGGTCTACTGATGGTGTTTTCATTTATCTCTTAGGAGGGCCCTGAATTTTCCAAACTGCCTTTGAGAGACTCATATTTTATTTTATAAATAGTAGTTAGTACAGACTTTATGTATCCATCACTCATATCATCTGTGCCAAATCAAGAAAATATACTCTAGTGGATACAAACTTAGAGTACCAGGCTCTTAGATATGAGAGGTAACGGAAGTCCCTCGATGGTTTGTTTTCAGTGCAAGACGTACCTGGAGCACATCACTTACTGTAAGTGACCTTTACAAGGGGAAGTTACTTTGGAGTGGTTTCACCACATGAAAATGAGACAGGACCATCACAAGAATAAATAAAATCGCTTATCAAAAGCCATATCCTCAAGTCTAAAAGAGGAGAAAGAACTATTCTTTGCAAGGTTCAAACCTCAGAACAGATTCTACTCTGCTGGCGTGTGGCATTTCCACATCCTGCTTAGACTATCCATCTGCCTCTGCGATACAGACCTCCTTACAGGCCCAGCCCAGCCTTAATGCCTCCTGCTGACCACAGGCATTCAGGGAGAAGAAAATTCTGTTGCTGCCTTATTTCTGTCTCTGGAAAGGATGCCTCTCCTCCTAGCCTGTGGCCCTTGGTCAGGCGGGACTAATGGACTGCTGTCTTCAGGACCCACAGAGGCAGGCAGGCAGGCTCCTGTCAGCTCTGCCACTGCTCCTCCACAGCCCTTCCAAAGCAGGCCACAGGCCGGCCAAGCTCTTCACCAGAAGTCTAGGCAAGGATTTCAAGTCCTTTTAAGAATTCATACTGGGTCACGCTAACCTAGGGCTCTCAGTCAACAGCTGGGAATATCCTCTGTGAAGGATATAAGGGGGGGACTGCTGGCTCCCACCTCCTGCTCATTCAGTGGATTGGATCTATTGCAGTCTTGGCATCGGCACAATCACACCTGCCTTTACCAGTTAGTTTACAGAACACCTCAGATGAGAGTTGAGTAAGATAAGAGATATAAAAGCAATTGGTAAACTCCAAAGTCCCAGAAAAATGTACAAGACAATATGACCAAAGCTTTCCTAACCCATTCCAGAGTTTAGTCCTTGGATTTCTGTCCTTTTCTCTATTCCCATTCTCCCTGGGTGATCTCATCTGTTCCCCTGGTTTTAATTATAACCTATATGCCAGTAACACCCAAGTCTGCATGTCTAGCTTAAATCTCTCCCCAGAACTTTAGTTTTTATTTCTAATAGATTCCTAGATAACTCTATTTCAGTGTATCCCACAGATATGGTAGAGTAAATGGAACTCACCCGCTTCTTCACTCAGCCCTTCTCTTCCTTCGGAATTTAGCATTTAATTGGTGATACCATCAGCCACATAGTCACCTGAGCTAGACGCTAGAGAGCCTTCCTTCATTTTTGCTTTGCCCTCATCCCTTTGCATCCAAGGCCCTTAGGTCTGTTGCTTCTCTCCCAAACTTACTAATTCAGGTGCTTATTTGTCTTTCCCCTGTATTATTCTGCTTTAACCTTGATTATTTTCTCTGGTCTTCTTGTTTCCCGATATGTCACATCAATCCACCCTCCATACCTCTGCTAGCACAATATTTGTAAATTAAGTCTGACCATCTGTCTCTCCTATTTAAAATGTTTCAGCAGCATCACAGGATATGGTCCAGGCTCCTTAATCTGATATATGTAAGGCTCTCCCTGTCTGTTTCTCCTGACCTTTGGGCCCTTCCTGCCCCCATCCTTATTTCCCTCCACATATTTGCTATCACTGACTGGCCTTTCTGTCTGAAATGTGGTCCCTTTCTGTTGTCAACACCCCAACCCCACATAGCTAAATCCTATTCATCTTTTAAGGTTCAGCTCAGATATCACTTCTTCTGAGAAGCCTTCCCTGACTAGCCCCATCCCCTGGTCCATAAGGTGCTGGCATATCTTATATATACCTCTATCAATGCACAAGGCTCATTTATTATATATTTTTATAATTATATTATATTATCTCTTCTTCTGGACTGTAAGCTCTTTGCAGGCAGAGACAATGTCTTTATATCCACCATTTCTAGTAGAGTGCATAGCATAAACTAAGCCCCCAATAATTGTTTGACTGAATGAATGTCAGAAAATTAATCTTAGCTTTTAAAAAAAGTCTCCAATGGTAAAAACTGAAAAATTATTTTAGCTAACCTCAGTTACCTAGCATCTTCTTGCCCTAAGTCCCTGAACATTTTAGGTAGTGAACTGAATTGATTTCTCTGAATATATTTTAAGTTTATGCCAAAAATTACATAGTGATATTGAAGAAAGGCATTCCTTAAACGTTCCAGTACCCAATTTGATGATCGAATGTCTTGGCTTCTCCCCTTGTCTCCCCACTACTGGGTCTCCAAAGAGTTCCACTGAGACACACACAGCTCAGATATTCTTCTCCCCAAACCAGAGCTCTGATGTGGCCACCTGGGGGCAGTGCAGACTTGTGGATGGACTTCACAGTAAGGCTTAGGGAGTCCCAGCGCTGAGCAGTCCCAGTCTGCTGCCCAGTTCCCTTTTCTCCCACTTTGACTCAGGCTCCTACTGAGTTGACATGAGGCTGACTGGAATAGGTGCTCAGGTGTGAGGCACACTCACAGAGCAGCATGCATACCCATACCCATACCCGTATCCTGGAACACTTCTAGCCTCCAACTCCTGAGAGGCAGGGTTAAACAAATCAAGCTGGGGGGTTCTTTGAGCCAGGAAACCTAAATACTTTAAAGGAAAATGTGAAGGCTGGCATTAAACACTGTTTAACAGGTATAACTCTGTTCCATGACACACAGGTTGTGAATATGTCATATTTCTGTAGTTCTCTAAATTAAATATCCTTGGCTCCCATCCACCAGTGGGTGGAAAATCCAATCTTGGTCCTCTTTTCAGGAGCTCACAGGTATTTCAGAAATGTCTCTCAGTTAGTGCCTGCCGCCTTTGGAGCTCTTTGCCCGTGACAACTGTCTGTTCTAGGACCCTTTCTCTAGGCCTAACTGGGGCATAGAGACCTCTGCTGAGGCTCCATAATAGCAGTGCCTTTGGTCACCTCTTTGAGCACAAAGTCATCCCCATTCAAGGTCCTACTGTGCCAGGGGTCTGTAGGAGAGTGGGAGCAGGACCTGGCTGCTCAAGGAGACTGCAGTGCCCCTTACCACCATCGCTTTCAGAGCCAGGCTCAGGACATTCTCCTCTGCCCTCCTCTAATCCTAAGAGCCCTTCTTTGTCTCAGACAAAACAGCTGTATCCCCTCTGAGACCAGGGCTGATTTCAAAAACAAAAGCCTGTTGATTTCTTTTATTTTTCTTTTCTGAGGCGAATGAAGCCCTGATCTCCAGAACAAAAGGCCCTCAGTTACTCTTTTGGGATGGCGAGTGTAGAAGATAGGAATAGTTCATTCTTTCACAAAGAACAGAAATGGCTGACACCACAGAAAATAAGACAAGTTAATTCCTCAAGCAGGTGAGCCTGTCAAACACTAAAGCACTGCTTATCTCATACTTTGTTCCCAGAGTATGGAGCCTCTCCAGGAAGAGGCAGTAGGCCATACTGCAGGTAGAGATCCACACCGATAATGTTCCAGCTTCAGACTGGGGAGTGCTTCAGGTTGAAAGTAAGCAGCAAACTTAGGCTCCCCCATCTTCTGTGTAGGTCCCAGATTGACTAGGGAGGATGGAGCTGGTACTCCCATGTTCCATTTCGCTGGGGCTGGCCTCATTTAGGCCTGATCTCTGGAAGGAGTTTGAAGAACCTATGAGAGAATTACCCCAAGACCACATCTAACCCTTGAATAATGAACTGGATAATGGAATAACAGAAGAGAGCAATCTTGATTACTAATTTTTTTTGTATAAATTTTTATTTTTTAATATTCAATTAAAATATCCTTATTTTGATTACTGAGATTTTTGACACCCCCTTAAATTTTGCACCTTAGATGCATACCTTGCTTGTTTCACCCTAGCTTGTCCATTGGCATCTGCCCCTTGCAGAGCTACCTAGAGCCCTCGTAGTTCATTCACAGGATATAGCCTGAGCCTAGCTATATGAGACCCTTGGTGGGACACCAGCGTCTCAGCCTGACCTTGGGTGAGAGTGGGGGAGCCCAGCATCCTGGGCTAGCATTTCTCCCAGACCCTCAGCTGGACTGTATTGAGGTCACACCTGTAAGGTATTGTACCATGAGACATCTGAGCATCAAGCCAAGAGTCCTTTGATTGATTTTTTTTATAGATGGAGAGAATTTGCTAACGTACCACTATTAATCAGGGGTCATATGAGGATCCAAGAATTTCACAGAATCTAGGTGGTTCTGATTTGATTAAGATCACATTCTTTAGTGTGGCCCATAATAAGGCCAGCCCTTCACCACTTCATTTCATCTGTTTCTAGCCTCACGTCTAGTCATTCCCCCATGTACACTATACTCTTGTCACAGGGAACAATTTGGTCTGCTTGCTGTTTTCGAAGCATAAGAAGTACTTTCATGCCTCCGTGCCTTTGCTCATGTTGTTTCCTTGCCTGGAGTACCTTTTTTCTTCCTCTCTGCCTGATGAAGTCTTTACTTATCTTCAGGCCCAAATAAAATATCGTCTGCTCTGTAGTTTCCACTAATATGTTCCCCTTATTGAAGTGCACTGACACTCCTGATAGTCTCTGTCCCATTTTCATGTAGCTGTTTTTTACATGTCTCTTTATCCGTGAACTCAGTGAATGGCTTGAAAGAGCAACTCCTGAGGTTACTTCCTCTCCCCCTCCTCTTCATTCATTCTCCCCATCCTATGACTTCATTCATCTTTGTATTCGCAGCTCTTAGCCTAATGCTTGCCACCTAGGAGTAGGAGTACTTAACAAACATTTGTTGCATTTGATGAAAGCTGCAACACCTCAGGCAAAATGTGGTTCTTTTATTTTCACTTTCTATTTCCACTTCTCAGGAAATTTTGATTACTGGTCTCAATTTCCTCTCCTGATCATTTCTGTTCTTTCTGACCATATGCATCTCATCCCAGTTTTACCTAGATTTTCTTGGCTAGCTCTCCCAACCCACTCCACTCATTCAGCACATATTTATTGAATACCTGCTGTTCTGCATGCACTATTCTAGGCGTTGAGGATACAGCAGTGAACAAGATAGATGGGATACTTTCATGGAGCTTACATTATGGTTGAATAACTGGACCAAAACAAGTAAACGAACAAGATAATTTCAAATAATGATGAGTTATAGAAAGGAAATAAAGTGATGTGATAGGGAGTGAAGAGATATTAGCCGGGTAAGCCCTCTCTGACAAGGAAACACTGAAATCTGGAGGATAAGAAGGAGAAAGCCATATGGGGATCTGCAGAAAAAAATTTCAAGTGGAAAGGTCATCAAGAGCACAGGCCTAGAGACAAGATGAAATGACTGAAAATTATAAAGCATTATATAAATAAACAAAATGATTGCTTCAGGACTTTCATTAGCCTGTCAGTATACCGTCATCCCTTTCGCAATAGAGTAGCTTCAATCCCTTCTGAGAAGTGATTGACTTCCCTTAACCTCCACTGTCCCCACCACTCAAATCACAGAATTTTCTTCCAGTGAATCCCATTGAAACTCACCAGAAGTTCATTTGACTGAAGCACCAATCCATGGGATTAGATGCTTTGTGTGGTCCCTTTTAAGGGACTTCCCTCCCCTATCACTTCCAGAAGGACTAGGTGCTGCTCTCCCTTCTCCAGGAACACTCAAATGGAAACCCAGGGGCAGCATTAAGGGGAAAAAGTCAGTTCTTTGGACAGATACACACAAGTGGGAGAGCCTGGAGTCCACTTCTGTGAATCCCAGGAGTGTCTCCTCACCCCTACAGCCATTCTTGTTATCCTTTCTCCACACTGTGTGTTGCCCTCCACTGGGCTGCCATGCCCAGCTGGTGAGGGAGTCCAAAAGAGCTGGCCTCCTCTCTTAGATACCAGAGCAGCTGCTTAAAGAGGCTGGAGGGCTTCCTGTCGCTGGAGACATGAAACACTCTCAGTAAGCCAGGAGCCAGAATCAAAACCATATGGTTTGCTTTGCAGTAAAGATCACAGGGCCTGAAAAACTAGAGGAAGGAGGGCCAGCCAGGGAACAAGTTTTGGGAGTAAGAGGGTTGTGCCTATCCCAATCCTGGCAGCCCTGTACTCACAAGTATGGCCCTCCTACCTAAGGGCCCTCCTGTCCTTGAACTCATAGCCCATTTCCACTCTCTTCAGACCCAGATTGGTAGAATTTCAAACAATAAAGGCCAGAGAATGAGATTATCCACTCCCTGGAACATCCTGGTCCCCTAAAGGCCTCCTGACCAGATGCCCCCCAAACGAAAACTGTCCCAATTTACTCTTATCTCTAATGAACTGACATACCCCACACCTTAAAAATATTAAACTAGCAGCCCTTTATCTAGTTGTTTACTGTGAATCTAACTAGATACAGGTTCTCTAAGATTTTTCTTAGATTTTTAGATTTATCTTAGATTTTTCCAAGGTGCTCCTGAGGTAGATAGAATCCATAAGCATTAAAACAAAATTCATGCTAATGACTCCTTCTAAAAGGATAAACTGCATGGTTCTAATGTGGAAGCCTGGATTTGGATCTGCTGTAGGACTTTAAATGCCAGGGCTTCTGTTAGTTCCAGTGCGTTCCTGTTCTTAACTGCTACGTGAGTGGGGATTGTTTAAGGACACTAAACAAGTTTTGGGGAGGAGGTGCTGCATGCCTGGAACTGGGATACCTCACAGTGTCTTCTGCTTTGCAGACCAAGGCCAAGGCACCCAAGGAAAAATTGAATCCTAATTCTCACTGTCCACCTGCTGCCTCCCTGCTCCCCAACCCCAGCCCATCACTTCAGTGGCTTCCTGTAAAAGGCAGCATTTGTGGGAAAAGCTCTATGTCCACAAGTCTCCATGTCCATGCAGAAGAGTTTGGGGCAGCTGGCTTTGTTTTAGGGCCCAGGCTGACCCATAAATGGGAGGAACATTCCAGGTAACCTTTTACTATAAGAAAGGGATAGAGCCTCAGTGCCTCAGAGTTGAGAGCCTGCTCCATAAACCTCACCCATAATCTGTTCACCCAGGGCAGATCTGCAGTCTGCTGGGTCGTGGAAGAAAAAGCAAAAGCAAACAATAAAACAAAAACAAATAAACATGAGTTTTCCTAACTTTCTTCTGCAGGTATTTTCTTGGATGGGAAGGGAAATGAAAAATCTCACAGAGAGAATGGTTCTCCTTCTTGGCTACTGTTGAAAGTAAGTGTTTACAAGGTTGCGTGATCAGAGATTTAAGGGTGGGATTTTGTCTTAAGCTTCAAAAAGTTGCAAAGATGATACTGTCCCTGCCTCCCAGACCTCCTGACCTGCTCCACTATATGTTTAAGTCAAAACAGGGAGCAATCTCCTGAAGCCCTTTGGCTCCAAAGAGGACCCTCAATTCTAGCCACCAAAGACATAGCCCTCATTCTAGAAGTTCCAACCATGCATTCGCAGGAAATTTAGAAAAGCTGGAGTTCAGCCTTTGCTCCTTTCCTGATGTTATTTCTCATTGCCCCTCAAGGGCTATACACAGAACGCGAGGGACTGGCTATTTGGGTGAATTCAGTGAGGACATTGCCAGTTATAACTCATTCTTATCAGCCACAGAAATAGAATTAAGTATCAGACGCGTGTACCAGAATGTGTTAGGCACTGATAGGTTGATAGGATTGTTTTGAAGCTTTTGACCAAAATTAATTATATTTTAATATGTTCTATATATTTTTGTATAGACCCTATTTTATTTAAGCATCACAATAATGCTAAACTTTGGAAAGGGAAAGTATGACTCTCACTATTATACATACAAACACAAAGAGATTATATGACTTGCCCAAACTCATCTAGCTTTGTTATTACTAGAGTCAAGACTAGAACACTGATTGCCTAACTTCCAGTTCAGTGCGTGTTCCACCATTTCAACTTAAGAACAAATATCCTCCAAAAAGTTGCAGTAAATCAGGGTATTAGCAGTCACTGAAGCCCTTCCCTGGGCTCCCATTATAATTATGGGGTCTTCCTCTTTCAAGGCTGAGTCGTCGTTTGCCAAAATGTGCTCCCCCAGATTCACACACAGTTCACGTGCGTGGAACACCACCAGGCACTTTGCATATCATTATCTCAATTCATTCCCCAGTACCTCCATTGAGGATATTATTTACCCATGGTACTGATAAACCGAAGCTCAGAGAAAGCAGATACATTAGTTTAAAATCCTAGAGCTTATAAGCGGCAGTCGGAGCTGAAACCAGGTCTTCTGATACTCTGATCCTCTTTCTTGATAGCCGAGGAATCCAGAAACATTAGCCATAATAGGAACCAAACATAGATCTCCTCAAGACATGAGTAAGTTTGTGGACTTTACCTGCATGAGGCAGATTCTAGTGCTGACATATCATGTAATACAGTAGAGAACCTTCAGTTTCTCCAGAAGTGGCAACTATCCTTCCCACTGGGTGTCCACACAGAAACACAGGAGCATGCTTACGTGGCACGTTCTGCCCCGCCTCCCCCTGCCAGGGGTTTGGTCACAGCTACAGCATCTTGACAGCATATTTAAACCAACTTGCAGTAACTGGCAACAAAGTATCATTCCCTGACAGGCTGCGGGTCCTTGAGCTTCTGCAGACTTTGGAAGAGGGAATCCTTAGCTGAAACATTCAAGAACCAGGGGGTCCCAGAGAGGTACGTAATAAATTCCATTCAGATGTTGGGACTGGTTTTTCCCTCTTTCTTTCTTTCTTTTTTTTTCAATCACATTCGAAGAGCGAACAAGTTCTTTTCACCTTATCAAGCAAGGTGAGAAGAACATTGCTTCCTTTATTCTTGAGTGGGTCTGCACCAAAGGATTGAGAGGGCTAACAGCATCTGAGTAATTAAGGGTGACATCTGAGTTATCTGAGAGCACTTTGTACATGTGACAGAATTATCTGAATAGGTAAATGGTGTTGCAAATACTTCAGCAAAATCCAATTACGGGCCTCTGAGTCCATTCTAATTTACGGCTCCCACACTGTTTACCTGCAGTATAGGCAGCGCATCCGTTTTGAAATTCTTCTAAGAAACCATGACTGTGCAAATTGGTCCAACAAATAGCTGAATGTACACATTGCTCTGTTAGAGACGGAAAGGCAGACGTAGACATAAGTACTAAATTTTATCTCATGGCATCTGAGCAGCCTAGATGGCCTGACAGTTTTGTTGTGCTACAATATATGGGTAACAATTGGGTCATTAGATAGCTCACAAAACTCCCCTCCAGCAGCCCAGGCTCTCCTGGGGTTAACTCTTGCTGTGGGGCTGGGATGAGGAAAAACAGACCTTCCCAAGCTGCAGCTGCAATTGACACCTCCTTTACCCCACACCTGAGCTCCTGCTCCCTGGAAGAGAAACCTGAGTAAAGATAGCCATGGCAGCAGAGAAGGGCTCTTCTTGGCAATGGCTGCTTCTGACTTCAGAGCTGTGGGCACTGAGCTAGAAAGCAGTACAGAGAGAGAGGACCAGGAACTAAATGACACCGGGAAATGGGAAACTCAGAGGAGAAAGGACCTGACTTTCTTCCCCTCAAAGACGTGTGCTTTGCAAGGTTCGTCTTTTCATCTGGACTGTTGAGTCTCAAAATTTTTAGTTCTTAGACTATTTGAGCAAAACAAGAGTGTCTCACCTATTTACTAGACAAATAAACAAGCCAGCAAACAAACAAACAAACAAAAACCCACTTTTGAGCTGTTTTTGCTGAATCCCTGTGATTATTTGTGGCTCCCTTTAAACATGTTTGTTTTGATGCATTTAAGTTTTGATTGAAATCCACAGTGGAAAATATTGTTTCAAAGGGAAAAAAACCAAACCACCCAACATACTTCTGTGCCTTGCATACTGACCCAACCCACAGAACGATTGGAAGAATCTTTGCCAACCCACCAGAGATCCCTGGATTCCACTTGGAGAGCCCATCGATCTAAAAAACGACATCTTGATTTCAGAACCCTTCTTTTGATCTGGAATTATCTATTATTGACCACAGAAAGCTGCTACTGACGATTACTGGAACAGTGTCCTGTAGAGCGAGAGGTGAGCCCAGTGTGGGAAGAAGAAATCTCTTTCTCTTTCTCAGCGGGTGTTTTGGTACAGTGCGATATCTATGCTTAGTATGATCTATGAGCTCAATTTCTTCTTCTCTTTTTCTTCCTCTTCTTTTTCCTTTCTCTCCCCTCCTTCCTCTTCCTCATTTTCTTCTACTTTGTTTGTTTCTTCTATAGTAAAAATTTCCCCAAGCCCTCGGTGCCTAAATGATTTTTGCCTGGTACATTCCACTAATTGAAATTTCATAATCACAGTTTCTTATTCGGCTGTGAATTTTCCTATATCTGAGCACCCAAATTATTGTAAACGCAGCCGGCCCTTGCCCATGCCTTGTGTACAGTTACCTGAGATAGTACCAGAGAAGAGAAGGCTGCAGGTTTGTGCCTTTCACTGTACCAAAATGCAGAGCTCTATTGACATACGTGTAGGAAAGGAGAAGAACCTTCGTGGAGGGAGCAGCCATGTTGCAATGAACCGACAACACAGATAATATGAAGAACAAATCCAGGGATAAATGGAACCATACGCTGGAAGCATGAAGTTACAATAGTTCCTTTGGTCAAACTGCTCCGAAAATGCAGGAAAAGACTCTCACTCATGTTGAAGGTAGGGCATGTGTCTGCATCTGCTTTGCTTAAACCACAGGGATCTCATTAAGGATCGGGGCACTGACACTGATGGCTTCATCCTGGGCACGACCTCAGCAGGATGGCCCCATGCAAAGGTAATTACCAGGAGTGGAGGGATCATTATAGCCTTTTGATTTGGTCACCCAAACATCCTGTCAGACAGATGTAGAAAGGAGACCTATCTTTACTTCAAAAGAAGTAAATTGTGGTTGAAGTGTTTGGTTTCAGTCTCTCTCACGTTGAGGCTTTGAAAAATAGACCTGTGGGCTTAGGAAACCACATACCAGATTCAATTGCTTTGGAGTCCTGAGAATATTCAAGGTTATAAGGAAATATATGACCCAATTCAAGACAATTATTTTAATTGGCAGTTTTACTGTCTAGTGCAGTAACCCTCATTTTGTGTAAGTGGCTCGGGGTTGGAATGCAATCTGGGAAAGGGCTGTTTCTGGTTCTTCAAGACAGTCTGAAGGATTATCAAAATTAAAATAGCATAAAACTTGCCATCTTTCGGTTACACCATGAATCTTTCTCTCTTCCAAGCACTTCTACATATGGGTAAGCATTCTAGCAAAGATGCAGTTACAGTCCAGCATGAGGAAACAAAGAAGCCCAAGTGTTCAAAGTTGGACAAAAGAGCCAGGACACTAGTCAAAAAGAGAGAAGAGCTATTACAGAAGAGAAATAGAAAATAGAAACCAAAAAGATCAGATGTCGGTGTATGTGTTGGGGTTGGGGGATGGTGGAGGGTAGCAGAGCGTCATCTTTGATTGACATAAGAAAGAATATAGTTCAGGGAGAATGTGCACAAAGAAATAGATCATGGCTTGAGAGAAAACTGACTTCAGTTGGGTAGGGAACATTTATTCAGATTTTAGGGAGAAAATTGGAAAGAACTGTAAAGCTAAAGTCTGTATCCAATTTGAATACCTATGCAGCTGGGTCTTGGGGCCAAAGTAGTCCCTAGATCCCCTAGAAGTCTGCATTTGCTCAAAAGGCAGCTCTCTTGAGGAAAAAGAAGACGAATGGGGGCATCACAGTGGGGGAGAGGTCCATAAACCCTTCTGATGGCCCGCGCACAGGTAGGCCTGCTAGACAGCCGCCAGTTCTGTCTCCATCTGTTCCCGAAACCCGTGCTTACAGATTCTTTCTTTATATTCAGGTGTTTTTAAGAAGAATCAGCTTGGAGCAAAAGTACTAAATTCAAAACATTCTAAAACCACAATTTAAATCTTATTTAAAAGATGAGAAGTGTGACTCTTTCATTTGTTTAGAAATAGTCACTGCAGACAGTATCCCATCCGGTATGTGTTTCACTCTTTCCTTGGTTTGTTCTGGTCTCAAGTGCCATCAGGCCTCATTCAATACAGTCAGTAATTGGACTTTTAGAAGAAGGAAAAATGGTTATTTAAAATTGCCTCCTTATGTCTGGTAGTTGCACCCTTTGACATTTGCTTCCGGAGAAGTGTATACAGTGATGACTGACTAGGTGTCTGCTTTAAGTTAGTTCAACTGTGAAATAAATTAGGAGGCCATCTGCATCCTTAGCATCACTGTAAGTTAGGGACACAGAGAAAAATTCACTGGACCCTAGTGAAGGCATTCACGGATTAGAGCTTCGGTGTGGTCAGGTGACCTGATTCACAGGAGCAGCAGGCCCTGGTGCACAAAGCTCAGGAATAGGAATTAGGAGACCAGTTTCTAGTCCTGCATCTACTTCTAACAGCCTGTGAGGCCTTAATCTAGTCATTGACCCGCTCAGGGCAGCCATCTTTCCATGCATAAAATGGGAAGACAAAGACTAGCTTCCCCTACTTGTGGATAAGATGAAAGCTGAAAGTATCTGCCTTAGCTAGGGGAGAGGGAGTGGGGTCAGAGGGAGACAGTTGTGACAGCTGACTTTGTCACTTGATTGCTTAATTTTTAAAATCTTGATCTCCCTCTTCACTGGGATCCTGAATGGTCTGGACACACTTTTATTTTCTTTTAAGTAAAGTTGTTATTGAAAGTTTTTCTGTTTCTATTAGACAAAAAAGCCTTCAGCTTGACGAATTTTCACCACATAAACACACCCAGGAAACCTAAACCTAGATCTAGAAATAGGACATTACCAGTACCCAGAACCCCCTCATGCCCTCTTTAAGTCCCTTTCTTCCCAAGGGCAACCACTAACCTGACTTCTAACACCATAATTAAGTTTTGCCTGTTTGAGGGTTTATGTATGTGTGTATATACTTTGATGTGTGACTTCCTTTGCTTAATATTATGTTTGTAAGATTCAGTTATGTTATTGCATGTAGTAATATTTTGGGGTTTTTGGGGTTTTTTTGTTTGTTTGGTTTTTTTGTTGTTGTTTTTTGGCTGCACCACGCGGCTTGTGGGATCTTAGTTCCCCGACCAGGGATCGAACTCTTTGCCCCCTGCAGTGAAAGGGTAGAGTGCTAACCACTGGGCCGCCAGGGAATTCCTACATGTAGTAATATTTTATTTTCATTGCTCTATAATATTTCATGAATTTATATACCACAATTTATTTATCCATTGCCTTATTGATGGACATTTGGGTTGTTTCCAGTTGGGGACTATTATGAACAGTTCTATTAGGAACATTTATGAACAGTTTTTTGCTGAACATATGAATGCATTTCTATTGGGTATATCTAGAAATGGAATTGCTGAATTACGGGACGTGTGAGTTCTGCTTTAAGAGATACTGCCAGTTTTCCAAATTAGTTGCATCATTTTACACTCCCACCAGCCATGTCTGAGATTTCTCCTCAACACTTGGTATTGTCTGTCTTTTACATTTAGCCATTTTGGTGGGAGAGTAGTGGAATGCTTTTTTATTTTAATTTATATTTCCTTGATGACTAATGAAGTTGAGCACGTTTTAATATATTTATTGGCCATTTGGATATACTGTTTTGTGAAATAACTTTCAGGTCTTGAACCTATTCTTCTGTCGGGTTGTCTGACATTTTTATTGATCTATAAGTGTTCTTTAAATATTATGGACATTGTTGTGTACATGTTGCAAATATCATTTCCCACAATGCTGTCAAATCATATTGGAGCCTGAGGCAAAGGAAAACTCAGAAATACTGATACCTATCTTTATTTAAAATTATGACATTTTGCTCATCATGGATTTTTAAAAATTAACTCTGCTTTTTAAAAATATTGTATAATGTCTTATTTGTTTTGATTACTGAGGGGTTTTTTTGGTGCCCCTTTAAAAATTGTGTCCAAGCTTAGCACCTCACTTGCCTCACCCTAAACCTGGCTCTTATTCCATTCTGTGGCTTGCATTATAGTCTTTCTAGTGTTATTTGTTGAAAGGGAGTTCCTAATTTAAATTAAAATTAATTGAATTGGATTTTTCAAGCTTTTCTCTTATGGTTAGCATCTTTTTTAAAACTTCTGTTTAAGAAATTTTTTCCTACTTAAGTCATAAAGATATTCTCCTATAATTTCTTTTAGAATAGTGCTCTCCAATAGAACTTTCTGCAGTGATGGAACTATTCTCTATCTGTGCTGTCCAACATGACAGCCATATGATGCAACTATTGAGTACTTGAAATGTGGCCAGTATGTCTGTTGCACTGAATTTTAAATTTTATTTCCTTTAATTAATTTAATTAAATATAGCTAGTGGCAATGTAGTCTGACAACGTTGTCCACCTGGAATTGATTTTAAGGTATGCTATAAGGTCATGTCTCCTTTTTTTCTTCCATATGGATATCCAGTTGACCCAGGATCGTGTACTGAAAAGACTGTCAATTCCTTTTATAATTTACCAATATATGTGACTCTGGTTCTGGGATGTCCATTCTTTTTCTATCTATCTATTAGTTCGTCTTTTTGCCAATTCCATGCTGTGTCAAATACTGTAGCTACTATAATGAGACTTAATACATAATAGAATAAGTTTTTCATGTTTCTGGTCTTCCCCAAGAGGTCTTGGCTATTCTTGAACTTCTGCATTTCCACATAAATTTTATTTATTTATTTATTGAAGTATAGTTGACATACAATATTATGTTAGTTTCAGGTGTACAACATAGTGATTTGACATTTAAATACATTATGAAATGATCATCATGATAGGTCTAATAACCATCTGTCACCGTACAAAGATATTACAGTATTATTGACTATATTTCTTATACTGTATATTACATCTTGTGACTTATTTATTTTATAACTGGAATTTTGTCCCTCTTAATCTCCTTCACCTATTTCACCCAACCCCCATAGCTGTCCCCTCTGGCAATCAGTTTGTTCTCTGTTCTCTGATACAGTTTGTTCTCTGTATCTATGTCTATTTCTGTTTTGTTTTGTTTGTTTTGTTTTTTAAGATTCCACACGTAAGTGAAAACATATGGTATTTGTCTTTTTCATTCCGACTTATTTCACTTAGCATAAGTTGTGGCATGTTGTGGCAAATGGCAAGATTTCATTCTTGTTTATAGTTGATGATATTCCATTGTGTATATATACCACATATTCTTTATCCATTCATATATCAGTGGATATTTAGATTGCTTCCACAGCTTGGCTGTCGTAAATAATGCTGCAATGAACATTATTGTACTGAACATATATTATTCACACGTGTTTCAATTTAGTGGGTTCGTTTCCTTTTGTTTTCCACCCAGAAGTGGAATTGCTAGATCATATGGTAGTTCTATTTTTAATTTTTCGAGGGACCTCCATACTATTTCCCATAGTGGCTGTACCAATTGATATTTGCACTAACAGTCCACAAAGGTTCACTTTTCTCAACATCCTCACCAATTATTGTTATCTGTTGTCTTTTTTTGCTTTATTTTTTTTAACATCTTTATTGGAATATAATTGCTTTACAATGTTCTGTTAGTTTCTGCTGTATAACAAAGTGAATCAGCTAAATGTCTACATATATCCCCATATCTCCTTCCTCTTGCATCTCCCTCCCACCCTCCCTATCCCACCCCTCTAGGTGGTCACAGAGCACCGAGCTGATCTCCCTGTGCTATGCAGCTTCTTACCACTAGCTATTTTACATTTTGTAGTGTATATATCAATGCTACTCTCTCACTTTGTCCCAGTTTACCCTTCCCCCTCCCCATGTCCTCAAGTCCATTCTCTACGTCTGCGTCTTTATTCCTGCCCTGCCACTAGGTTCATCAGAAACATTTTTTTTTTTAGATTCCATATATATGTGTTAGCATACGGTATTTGTTTTTCTCTTTCTGCCTTACTTCACTCTGCATGACAGACTCTAGGTCCATCCACCTCATTACAAATAGTCCAATTTCGTTTCTTTTTATGGCTGAGTAATATTCCATTGTATATATGTGCCACATCTTCTTTATCCATTCATCCAATGATGGACACTTAGGTTGTTTCCATCTCTGGGCTATTGTAAATAGAGCTGCAATGAACATTTTGGTACATGACTTTTTTTGAATTATGATTTTCTCAGAGTGTATGCCCAGTAGTGGGATTGCTGGATCATATAGTAGTTATATTTTTAGTTTTTTAAGGAACCTCCATACTGTTCTCCATAGTGGCTGTATCAATTTACATTCCCACCAACAGTGCAAGAGGGTTCCCTTTTCTCCACACCCTCTCCAACATTTATTGTTTGTAGATATTTTTTTGATGATGGCCATTCTGACTAGTGTGAGGTGATACCTCATTGTAGTTTTGATTTGCATTTCTCTAATGATTAGTGATGTTGAGCATCCTTTCAGGTCTTTGTTGGCAATCTGTATATCTTCTTTGGAGAAATGTCTATTTAGGTCTTCTGCCTATTTTTGGATTGGGTTGTTTGTTTTTTTGATATTGAGCTGCATGAGCTGCTTGTATATTTTGGAGATTAATCCTTTGTCAGTTGCTTTGTTTGCAAATATTTTCTCCCAATCTGAGGGTTGTCTTTTCCTCTTGTTTATGGTTTCCTTTGATCTGCAAAAGGCTTTAAGTTTCATTAGATCCCATTTGTTTATTTTTATTTCCATTTCTCTAGAAGGTGGGTCAAAAAGGATCTTGCTATGATTTATGTGATAGAGTGTCCTGCCTATGTTTTCCTCTAAGAGTTTTATAGTGCCTGGCCTTAGGTTTAGGTCTTTAATCCATTTTGAGTTTACTTTTGTATACAGTGTTAGGAAGTGTTCTAATTTCATTCTTTTACATGTAGCTGTCTAGTTTTCCCAGCACCACTTATTGAAGAGGCTGTCTTTTCTCCATTGTATATTCTTGCCTCCTTTATCAAAGAGAAGCTGACCATATGTGCATGGGCTTATCTCTGGGCTTTCTATCCTGTTCCATTGATCTATATTTCTGTTTTTGTGCCAGTACCATACTGTCTTGATTACTGTAGCTTTGTAGTATAGTCTAAAGTCAGGGAGCCTGATTCTTCCAGCTCCGTTTTTCTTTCTTAAGGTTGCTTTGCCTTTTCGGGGTCTTTTGTGTTTCCATACAAATTGTCAAATTTTTTGTTCTGGTTCTGTGGAAAATGCCATTGGTAGTTTGATGGGGATTGCATTGAATCTGTAGATTGATTTCAGTGTATAGTCATTTTCACAATGTTGATTCTTCCAATCCAAGAACATGGTATGTCTCTCCACCTTTTTTGTATCATCTTTAATTTCTTTCATCAGTGTCTTATAGTTTTCTTTATACAGGTCTTTGTTTCCTTAGGTAGGTTTATTCCTAGGTATTTCGTTCTTTGTGTTGCAGTGGTAAATGAGAGTGTTTCCTTAATTTCTCTCTCAGATTTTTCATCATTAGTGTATAGGAATGTAAGAGATTTCTGTGCATTAATTTTGTATCCTGCTACTTTACCAGATTCATTGATTAGCTCTAGTAGTTTTCTGGTAGCATCTTTAGGATTCTCTATGTATAGTATCATGTCATCTGTAAACAGTGACAGCTTTACTTCTTCTTTTCCTTCTCTGATTGCCATGGCTACCACTTCCAAAACTATGTTGAATAACAGTGGTGAGAGTGGGCAACCTTGTCTTCTTCTTGATCTTAGAGGAAATGGTTTCAGTTTTTCACCATTGAGAATGATGTTTGCAGTGGGTTTGTCATATATGGCCTTTATTGTGTTGAGATAGGTTCCCTCTATGCCTACTTTCTGGAGAGTTTTTGTCATGAATGCGTATTGAATTTTGTTGAAAGCTTTTTCTGCATCTATTGAGATTGTCATATGGTTTTTATCCTTCAGTTTGTTAATATGGTGTATCACATTGATTGATTTGTGTATATTGAAGAATCCTTTCATTCCTGGGATAAACCCCACTTGATCATGGTGTATGATCCTTTTAATGTGCTGTTGGATTCTGTTTGCTAGTATTTTATTCAGAATTTTTGCATCCATGTCCATCAGTGATATTGGCATGTAATTTTCTTTTTTTGTGACATCTTTATCTGGTTTTGGTATCAGGGTGATGGTGGCCTCGTAGAATGAGTTTGGGAGTGTTCCTCCTGCTATAGTTTGCAAGAGTTTGAGAAGGTCAGTGTTAGCTCTTCTCTAAATGTTTCATAGAATTTGCCTGTGAAGCCATCTGGTCCTGGGCTTTTGTTTGTTAGAAGATTTTAATCACAGTTTCAATTTCACTGCTTGTGATTGGTCTATTTATATTTTCTATTCCTTCCTTGTTCAGTCTTGGCAGGTTGTGCTTTTCTAAGAATTTGTCTATTTCTTCCAGGTTGTCCATTTTATTTTCATATAGTTGCTTGCAGTAATCTCTCATGATCCTTTTATTTTTGCAGTGTTAGTTGTTACTTCTTTTTCGTTTCTAATTCTGTTGATTTGAGTCTTCTCCCTTTTTTTCTTGTTGAGTCTGGCTAATGGTTTATCAATTTTGTTTATCTTCTCAAAGCACCACCTTTTAGTTTTATTGATCTTTGCTATTGTTTCCTTCATTTATTTTTCACTTCTTTCTGATCTGATCGTTATGATTTCTTTCCTTCTGCTAACTTTGGGGTTTTTTGGTTCTTCTTTCTCTAATTGTTTTAGGTGTAAGTTTAGGTTGTTTATTTGAGATATTTCCTATTTCTTGAGGTAGGCTTGTATAGCTATAAACTTCCCTTCTTAGAACTGCTTTTGCTGCATCCCATAGGTTTTGGGTCATCGTGTTTTCATTGTCATTTGTTTCTATGTATTTGTTGATTTCCTCTTTGATTTCTTCAGTGATATCTTGGTTATTTAGTAGTGTATTGTTTAGCCTCCATGTGTTTGTATTTTTTACAGTTTTTTTTCCTGTAATTGATATCTATTCTCATAGCGTTGTGGTTGGAAAATATACTTAATATGATTTCAGTGTTCTTAAATTTACCAGTGCTTGATTTGTGACCCACGATATGATCTATCCTGGAGAATGTTCCATGAGCACTTGAGAAGACAGTGTATTCTGTTTTGTTTGGATGGAATGTCCTATAAATATCAGTGAAGTCCATCTTGTCTAATGTGTCATTTAAAGTTTGTGTTTCCTTATTTATTTTCATTTTGGGTGATCTGTCCATTGGTGAAAGTGGAATGTTAAAGTCCCCTACTATTATTGTGTTCCTGTCAATTTCCCCTTTTATGGCTGTTAGCATTTGCCTTATATATTGATGTGCTCCTATGTTGAGTGCATAAATATTTACAATTGTTATATCTTCTTCTTGGATTGATCCCTTGCTCATTATGTAGTGTCCTTCTTTGTCTGTTATAATAGTCTTTATTTTAAAGTCTATTTTGTCTGATATGAGAATTGCTACTCCAGCATTCTTTTGATTTCCATTTGCATAGAATATCTTTTTTTTTTTTTTTTTTTTTTTTGCGTTACGTAGGCCTCTCACTGCTGTGGCCTCTCCCATTGTGGAGCACAGGCTCCAGACGCGCAGGCTTAGCAGCCATGGCTCACGGGCCTAGCCGCTCCGTGGCATGTGGGATCTTCCCGGACCGGGTCACAAACCCATGTCCCCTGCATCGGCAGGCAGACTCTCAACCACTGCGCCACCAGGGAAGCCCTGCATAGAATATCTTTTTCCATCCCTTCACTTTCAATCTCTATGTGTCCCTAGGTCTGAAGTGGGTCTCTTGTAGACAACACATATACAGGTCTTACTTTTGTATCCATTCAGCCAGTCTTTTGGTTGGAGCATTTAATCCATTTACATTTAGGTAATTATTGATATGTATATTCCTATTACCATTTTCTTAATTGTTTTGGGTTTGTTTTTGTAGGTCTTTTCCTTCTCTTGTGTTTCCTGCCTAGAGAAGTTCCTTTAGTATTTGTTGTAAAGCTGGTTTGGTGGTGCTGAATTCTCTTAACTTTTGCTTGTCTGTAAAGGTTTTAATTTCTCTGTCGAATCTGAATGAGATCCTTGCTGGGTAGAGTAATCTTGGTTGTAGGTTCTTCCCTTTCATCACCTTAAATATGTCGTGCCACTCCCTTCTGGCTTGCAGAGTTTCTGCTGAAAGATCAGCTGTTAACCTTATGGGGATTCTCTTGTATGTTATTTGTTGCTTTTCCCTTGCTGCTTTTAATACTTTTTCTTTGTATTTAATTTTTGAAAGTTTGATTAATGTGTGTCTTGGCATGCTTCTCCTTGGATTTATCCTGTATGGGACTCTCTGCGCTTCCTGGACTTGATTGACTATTTCCTTTCCCACGTTAGGGAAGTTTTCAACTATAATCTCCTCAAATATTTTCTCAGACCCTTTCTTTTTCTCTTCTTCTTCTGGGACCCCTATAATTCAGATGTTGGTGCATTTAATGTTGTCCCAGAGGTCTCTGAGACTGTCCTCAATTCTTTTCATTCTTTTTTCTTTATTCTGCTCCACAGCAGTTATTTCCGCTATTTTATCTTCAGGTCAACTTTTCCATTCTTCTGCCTCAGTTATTCTGCTATTGATTCCTTCTAGAGAATTTTTAATTTCATTTATTGTTTTGTTCATCATTGTTTGTTTGCTCTTTAGTTCTTCTAGGGTCCTTGTTAAACGTTTCTTGTATTTTCTCCATTCTATTTCCAAGATTTTGGATCATCTCTACTATCATTTCTCTGAATTCTTTTTCAGGTAGGCTGCCTATTTCCTCTTCATTTGTTTGGTCTGGTGGGTTTTTACCTTGCTCCTTCGTCTGCTGCATATTTCTCTATTGTCTCATTTTGTTTAACTTACTGTGTTTGGGGTCTCCTTTTTGCAGACTGCAGGTTTGCCGTTCCCGTTGTTTTTGGTGTCTGCCCCCAGTGGGTGAGGTTGGTCCAGTGAGTTGTGTAGGTTTCTTGGTGGAGGGGACTGGTGCCTGTGTTCTAGTGGGTGGGGCTGGATCTTGTCTTTTTGGTGGGCAGGGCCACATCTGGTGATGTGTTTTGAGGTGTCTGTGAACTTAGTATGATTTTACCCAGCTCTCTGCTAATGGTTGGGGTTGTGCTCTTGTCTTGCTAGTTGATTGGCACTGGGCGACCAGCACCAGAGGTTGCTGGCCGTTGGGTGGAGCTGGGTCTTAGCATTGAGATAGAGGTCTCTGGGAGAGCTCTCACAGATTGATATTATGTGGGGCTGGGAAGTCTCTGGTGGTCCAATGTCCTGAACTCAGCTCTCCCTCCTCAGAGGCTCAGGCCTGACACCAGGCTGGAGCACCAATACCCTTTCAGCCACACGGCTCAGAAGGAAAGGGAGAAAAAAAAGAAAGAAAAAAATTATTAAAATAAAAAATAATAATAAAAGAAGAGAGCAACCAAACCAATAAACAAATCCACCAATGATAACAAGTGCTAAAAACTATACTAAGATAAACATAAAAGTCAGAAACAAATCAGTCATAGACAGCAGACCCCAAGACTTCAATTGCTCCCAAAGTCCACCGCCTCAATTTTGCGGTGATTCATTGTCTATTCAGTTATTCCACAAATGCAGGGTACATCAAGTTGATTGTGGGGATTTAATCTGATGCCCCTGAGGCTGCTGGGAGAGATTTCCTTTTCTCTTCTTTGTTCACACAGCTCTTGGGGTTCAGCTTTGGTTTTGGCTCCACCTCTGTGTGTAGGTCACCCTCAGGCATCTGTTCCCACCCAGACAGGACAGGGTTAAAGGAGCAGCTGACTAGGGGACTCTGGCTCACTCAGGCCAGGGAGAGGGAGGGGTGCAGTAGTTATAATTGGAATGCGGGGCAAGCCTGCAGTGGCAGAGGCCAGCGTGACGTTGCAACAACCTAAGGTGCACCGTGTGTTCTCCCAGAGAACTTGTCCCTGGATCACAGAACCCTGGCAGTGGCGGGCTGCACAGGCTCCTGGGGGGCTGTGGATAGTGACCTGTGCTTGCATGCAGGATTCTTGGTGGCTGCAGCAGCAACATTAGCCTTTCATGCCCGTCTCTGGGGTCCAAGCTGATAGCCATGGCCTGCACCCATCTCTGGAGCTCATTTAGGTCGTGCTCTGCCTTCTGTGGGCAGACAGGGAAGGAATCCCCTCCCCTCGTGCACCCCGAAACAATGGTCATTTGCCTCTTAGGCAGGTCCAGACATTTTCCCGGACTCCCTCCCAGCTAGCAGTGGCCCACTAGCCCCCTTCAGGCTGTGTTCACACAGCCAATCCCAGTCCTCTCCCTGGGATATGACCTCTGAAGCCCGAGCCTCAGCTGCCAGCCACCAGCTGCCCCGGCGGGTGAGCAGACAAGCCTCTCAGGCTGGTGAGTGCTGGTCGGCACCAATCCTCTGTGGGGGAATCTCTTCGCTTTGCCCTCTGCACCCCTGTTGCTGTGCTCTCCTCTGTGGCTCCGAAGCTTCCCCTCCCGCCCACCCTCCATCTCCACCAGTAAAGGGTCTTCCTAGTGTGTGAAAACTTTTCCTTCTTCACAGCTCCCTCCCAGAGGTGCAGGTCCCATCCCTATTCTCTTGTCTCTGTTTTTTCTTTTTTCTTTTGCCCTACCCAAGTACATGGGGATTTTCTTGCCTTTTGTGAAATCTGATGTCTTTTGCCAGCGTTCAGTAGGTGTTCTGTAGGAGTTGTTCCACATATAGATGTATTTTTGATGTATTTGTGGGGAGGAAAGTGATCTTCACGTCTTACTCCTCCGTCATCTTGAAGGTCCCCCCGTTGTCTTTTTGATGATAGTGATTCTGACAGGTGAGAAGTATTTCATCAGTTTTGATTTCCATTTCCTTGATGATTAGTGATGTTGAGCATCTTTTCATGTATCTGTTGGTCATCTGTATGTCTTCTTTGGAAAAATGTCTATTCAGGTCCTCTGACCATATTTTAATTGTTTTTTTTTTTTGAGTGGTATGAGTCTTTTGTATATTTTGAATATTAACCCCTTATCAGATATACTGTTTGCAAATATCTTCTCCCATTCAGTAGGCTGCCTTTTTGCTTTGTTGAAAGTTTCCTTTGCAGTGCAAAAGCTTATTAGTTTGTTGTAGTCTCATTTGTTTATTTTTGCTTTTGTTCTCCTTGCCTGAGGAAACAGATCCAAGAAAAGTATTACTAAGACCAGTGTCAAAGAGTTCACTACCTGTGTTTTCTTCTAGGAGGTTTATGATTTCAGGTAAGTCTTTAATCCATTTTGAATTTATTTTTGTATATGGTGTAAGAAAATGGTCCAGTTTGATTCTTTTGCATGTAGCTGTCCAGTTTTCCAACACCATTTATTGAAGAAGCTGTCTTTTCCCCATTGTATATTCTTGCCTCCTTTGTCATAGATTAATTGACCATATAAGTGTGGATTTATTTCTGGGCTCTCTATTCTCTACCATTGATATATGTGTCTGTTTTTGTGCCAGTACCATAGTGTTTTGATTGCTATAGCTTTGTAGTATAGTCTGAAATCAGGGACCTTGATACCTCCAGCTTCGTTCTTCTTTCTCAGATTGCTTTGGCTATTCAGGATCTTTCATGATTCATACAAATTTTAGAATTATTTGTTCTAGTTCTATGAAAAATGCCATTGGTATTTTGATAAGGATTGCATTGAATCTGTAGATCACTTTGGGTAGTATGGATATTTTAACAATTAATTATTCAAATTCATGAGCATGGTGTATCTTTCCATTTATTTGTGTTGTCTTCAATTTCCTCCCTCAATGTCTTATAGATTTCAGAATACAGGTCTTTCACCTGCTTGGTTAAATTTATTCCTAAGTATTTTATTCTTTTTGATGAAACCATAAATGGGATTGTTTTCTTAATTTCTCTTTCTGATAGATAGTTATTAGTGTGTAGAAACTCAACAGATCTCTGTGTATTAATTTTGTATCCTACAACTTTACTGAATTTATTTATTAGTTCTAGCAATTTTTGGTGGAGTCTTTAGGGTTTCCTATATATAGTATCATGTCATATGAAAACAGTGACAGTTTTACTTCTTCCTTTCCAATTTGGATGTCCTTTATTCCTTATTCTTATCTGATTGCTGTGGCTAGAAACTCCAATGGTATGGTTGAATAAAAGTGACAAGAGTGGGCATCTTTGTCTTGTTCCTGATCTTAGAGGAAATGATTTCTGCTTTTCACCATTGAGTATGATGTTAGCTATGGGTTTGTCATATATGGCCTTTATTATGTTGAGGTATGTTCCCTCTATATCCACTTTGTTGAGAATTTTTATAATATATGGATGTTGAATTTTGTCAGAAGGTTTTCTCCATTTTTAAGAGGATCATATGATTTTTATCTTTTGTTTTGTTAATGTGGTGTAGCACATTGATTGATTTGCAGATATCAAACCATCCTTGCTCTTCTGGGATAAATTCCACTAGATAATGGTGTATGATCCTTTTAATGTACGGTTGAATTCAGTTTTCCTGCATTTTGTTGAGTGTTTTTGCACCTATATTCATCAGGGATATGACCTGTAATTTCCCTTTTTTGTGATGTTTTGTCTGGTTTTGGTATCAGGGTAATGCTGGCCTTATAGGATGAGTTTAGCAGCATTCCTTCCTCATCAATTTTGGAATAGTTTGAGAAAGATAGGTATTAACTCTTCTTTAAATGCTTGGTAGAATTCACCTGTGAAGCTGTGTGTTATTTTGTTTGTTGGAAGTTTTTTTATTACTGAATCAATTTAATTGCTAGTAATGTCTGTTCAGATTTTCTGTTTCTTCTGATTCAGTCTTGGGAAGATATGTTTCTAGGAATTTATCCATTACTTCTAGGTTTTCCAATTTGTTGTCATATAATTGTTCATAGTAATCTCTTATGATCCTTTGTATTTCTGTGATGTCAGTTGTAAATTATCCTCTTTCATTTCTGATTTATTTACTTATTTGAGCCCATTCTCTTTTTTTTTCTTGATGATTCTGGCTAAAGATTTATCAATTTTGTTTAACTTTTCAAAGAACTAGCTCTTAGTTTCATTAATCTTTTCTAGTTTTTGCCTCTATTTCCTTTATTTCCACTATGATCTTTATTATTTCCTTCCTTCTACTAACTTTGGTGGTGGTGGGGTTGTTCTTTTTATTGTTCTTTTAGGTGTAAGGTTAGATTGTTTATTTGAGATTTTTCTTGTTTCCTGACATGGGCATGTATCACTATAAACTTCCCACTTTGAACCTACTTTGCTGTGTTCCATAGATTTTGCAGTATTGCGTTTCCATTATTATTTGTCTCCAGCGTTTTTGTTCTCTTTGATTTCTTCAGTGATCCATTGGCTGTTTAGTACCATGTTGTTTAGACTCCATGTGTTTGTGTTTCTTCTAGTTTTTTTTCTTGTAATTGATTTCTAGTCACATACTGTTGTGGTCAGTAATGATGGTTGGGGGCTTCCCTGGTGGCGCAGTTGTTGAGAGTCTGCCTGCCGATGCAGGGGACATGGGTTCATGCCCCGGTCTGGGAAGATCCCACGTGCTACGGAGCGGCTAGGCCCGTGAGCCATGGCCACTGAGCCTGCGCGTCCGGAGCCTGTGCTCCTCAACGGGAGAGGCCACAACAGTGAGAGGCCCGCGTACCGCCAAAAAAAAAAAAAGAAAAGAAATGATGGTTGATAGGATTTCAGTCTTCCTTAATTTATTGAGACTTGTTTTGTGGCCTAACATGTGATCTATCCTGGAGTATGTTTCATGTGCATTTGAAAAGAATGTGTGTTCTGCAGTTTTTGGATGGAATATTCTTTATATATCTACTAAGTTCATTGGTCTAAAGTGTAGTTTAAGGCCAAAGTTCCTTACTGTTTTTCTTTCTGGATGATCTATCCTCTGATGTAAGTGGGGTGTTAAAGTCCCCTACCATTATTGAATTCCTGTCAATTCCTTCCTTTATGTCTGCTAATATTTGCTTTATGTATTTAGGTGCTCCTATGTTGGTGCATATATATTTACAAGTGTTATATCTTCTTTTTGGAGTGATCCCTTTATCATTATGTAATGCCCTTCTTTATCTCTTGTTACAGTCTTTGTTTTAAAGTCTATTTTGCCTGTTATAAATATTGCTACCCAAGCTTTCTTTTTTGTTTCCATTTGCATGGAATATATTTTTCTGTCCCCTCACTTTTAGTGTGTGTGCCTTTAGATCTGAAGTGAGTCTCTTCTAGGCAGCATATATGTGGCGGTTGTTTTTTTATCCATTCAGCCACCCTGTGTCTTTTGATTGGAACGTATAGTCCATTTACATTTAAATTAATTATTGATAGGTATATACTTATTGCCATTTTTTAAATTGTTTTCTGGTAATTTTTATTGATCTCTATTCCTTTCTTTTTCTCTTGCTCTCTCCCCTTATGATTTGATTCCTTTCTTTAGTGTTACATTTATATTTCTTTCTCTTTATATTTTGTGTGTCCTTTATTGGTTTTTGGCTCATGGTTACCATGAGGTTCTTATATAACAACCTATGTATTTAGCAGTCTATTTTAGGTTGATGGTCACTTAAGTTTGAGTGCACTCTAAAAACACTACATTTTAACATCTCCCCCTGACACTTTATGTTTTTAACTTCATATTTTACATCTTTTTGTGTGTATACCTTTACTAATTATTGTAGATATATATGATTTTACTAGTTTTGTCTTTTAGCCTTCGTACTAGCTATGCAGGTTGTTGATCCACGACATTTACTATATGTTTGCCTTTATTGGTGAGATTTTTTTCTTTCATAATTTTCGTATTTCTAGTTATGACCTTTCTTTTCTGTTTAAAGAAGTCCCTTTAATATTTCTTATAAGTTCAGTTTAGTGGTGATAAACTCCTTCACTTTTGCTTGTCTGGGAAGCTCTTTGTCTCTCCATCAATTCTGAATGATAACTTTGCCGAGTAGAGTATTGTTGGTTGTAAGTTTTTTCCTTTCAGCACTTTGAATATGTTTGCTACTCCCTCTGGCCTGTAAAGTTTCTGCTGAAAAGTCACCTGGTAGGCTTATGGGGACTCCCTTGTATTTAACTAGTTGTTTTTCTCTTGCTGCTTTTAATTCTCTCTTTATCTTTTACTTTTGACATTTTAGTTATAATGTGTCTTGGTGTGTTTCTCTTTCAGTCATTGTTTGGGACTCTCTGTGATTCCTGGAGTTGGGTGTTTGTTTTCTTTGCAATGTCAGGAAGTTTTCAGCCATTATCTCTTCAAATAGGTTTCCTGTCCTTTTCTCTCTCGCTTCTCCTTCTGCGACCCCTATAATGTGAATGTTAGTATGCTTGATGTTGTCCTAGAGGTCCCTTAAACTATCCTCATTTTTTGTTGTTGTTGTTTCTTTTTTCTTTCTGCTGGTCTGATTGGGTGATTTCCACTACCCTGTCATCCAGATCACTGATCCATTCTTCTGCATAATCTAATCTGCTGTTGGTTCCCTCTAGCATGATTTTCGTTTCAGTTATTGTATTCTTCAGCTCTGATTGGTTCTTCTTTATATTTTCTCTTTCTGTTGAAGTTCTCATTGTGTTCCTCCATTCTTTTCCTAAGTTCAATGAGCATCTTTATATCGTTACTTTGAATTCTTTATCTGGAAGGTCGCTTTATCTCCATTTTACTCCATTTTCTTTTATGAGGTTTGTCTTGTTCTTTTGTTTGGAAAATATTCTTTTGTTTTCTCATTTTGCCCAATTCTCTGTGTTTGTTTCTATGTATTAGGTAAATCAGCTACATCTCATGTTCTTAGTGGAGTGTCTTTATGTAGGAAGTGTCCTGTGGGGCCCAGTAGTATGGACCACCACCCCACCCTGGCAGGTTTTTATTCTTTTTTTAAATGAGTACCCTACAGATTACACATCATGAATCAAATAGGAACTTTTCTATCTCCCAGACAATGTAAGGATCTAAAAACACTTTAAGTTCAATTATCCAACACACACACACATACACCCCTTTTGTGTTCTCAGTGCCCTATATTTTAATTATATATTTTAAAATTTATACTTCAAATATAGTTTTATATAAATTTTATTTGTATTTTTGTTATTGTCATTGCCATTGTTTTATACAATCAGTATTTATTAAATTTACCCATTGTCTTTAACTTTATGTTGCTCTGTATTTTTCCTTTCAGTTTTGTGCTTTTCCTTTTTCCTTCCACCTGAAAAATACTTTTTTAGCGTTTCTTTTTTTTTTGCAGTACGCGGGCCTCTCACTGTTGTGGCCTCTCCCGTTGCAGAGCACAGGCTCCGGATGCGCAGGCCCAGAGGCCATGGCTCACAGGCCCAGCCGCTCCACAGCATGTGGGATCTTCCCGGACTGGGGCACAAACCCATGTCCCCTGCATTGGCAGGCGCACTCTCAACCACTGCGCCACCAGGGAAGCCCTTTAGCGTTTGTTTTAGTGTGAGTCTACTGGTGACAAATTTTGCAGTTTTTCTTTTTCTGAAACTGTATTTCCACCTTCATTTCTCAAAAATCATTTTGCTGAGTGTAGAATTCTAACTTGGCAGTCATTTTATTTCATTTTGAAGATATCTTCGCATTGTTTTCTGGCTTCTGTTTCCTTGAGAAGTCAGCTGTCAGTCTTAGTTTTGGTCTTTTGCAAGTAAATTTGAGTTTTTTCTCATTCTAATTTTAAGATTTTTCTCTTGGTCTTTGGTTTTTAACAGATTTACTATAATTAGCCTTGGTGTAAATTTATTCTGCTTAGGCCTTGGGATATTTCTTGAATCTGTGTCTGGATAAAGATATCAAAAATATAAAGATAAAAACTTTAGAAAATACTCAGTATTCTCAAATAGTGCTTTTGCCCCATTATCTCACTTCTAACCTACTAGGATTACAACCTTTTACTATGTCCCATATGTCTCTTACACTCTTTTCTATATATTTCATCATCTTGTATCTCCACGTAACTCTTTTTTTAAATTGAGATATAATTTACATACTATGGAATTCACCAATTATAAGTGATTCAGTGATTTTCACCAAATTTAAATAATTGTGCAACCATTAGAACTTTTCTATCACCAAAAAGTTTCCTCATGTCCATTTGCAGTTATTCCTACTTCTGCTACTTCCAGCCCTAGGCAACCACTAATTTCCTTTTATCCCCCTAATTTTTTTTTTTTTTTTTTTGGCTGCATTGGGTCTTCGTTGCTGTACACGGGCTTTCTCTAGTTGTGGCAAGTGGGGGCTACTCTTTGTTACCGTGCATGGGCTTCTCACTGCAGTGGCTTCTCTTGTTGCAGAGCACGGGCTCTAGGTAAGCAGGCTTCAGTAGTTGTGGCATGCAGGCTCAGTAGTTGTGGTGCATGGGCTTAGTTGCTCCACAGCATGTGGGATCTTCCAGGAACAGGGATTGAACCCATGTCCCCTGCATTGGCAGGAGGATTCTTAACCACTGAGCCACCAGGGAAGTCCCTCCCCCTAATTTTTTTGTGGTAAAATACACATTACATAAGATTTACCAGCTTGGGACTTCCCCAGTGTTCCAGTGGTAAAGAATCTGCCTTCCAATGCATGGGGTGCAGGTTTGATCCTTGGTCAGGGAACTAAGATCCCATGTGCTGCGGGACAACTAAGCCCACATGCCACAACTAATGAGCTCGCATATCTTGAGACAGCCTACATGCTACAAACTACAGAGCCTATGCACCCTGGAACCCGCATGCCACAACTACAGAACCCACGTGCCCTGGAGTCTGCGTGCCACAACTAAAGAGAGAAAAACCTGCATGCCACAACTAGAGAGAAGCCTGTGTGCCGCAACAAAGAGCCCACATGCCACACCGAAAGGATCCCACATGCCTCAGCAAAGATTCCACATGCTGCAACTAAGACCCAACACAGCCAAAAAAATAAAGAAAATAAATAAATAAAATTAATAAATATTTTTTAAAAAAGATTTACCAGCTTATCCATTTTTAAGTATATAGTTCAATGATGTTAAATACATTCATAATGCTGTGAAACCATTTCCAATATCCATCTCCATAAATCTTTTCATCTTGTAAACAGTGAAACTCTATACCCATTAAATGATAACTCCACATTGCACCTCATCCAAACCCCTGGCAACCATCATTCTACTTCTGTCTCTGTGGTTTTGACTACTCTCAGTACCTCACATACGTGGAATTATACAATATTTGTCTTTTTGTGACTGGCTTATTTCACTGAACATAATGTCCTCAAGGTTCATCCATGTTGTAGTTTAGGTCAGAATTTCCTTCCTTTTAAATGTCAAATAATTCATTTTTATGTATATATCACCTTTAACTTATCCATTAATCTGTTGATGAACACTTGGGTTGCCTCCATAATTTAGCTGTTGTGAATAATGCTGCTATGGAGTACAAATACCTCTTTGAGACTCTACCTTCAGTTCTTTTGGGTACATGTTCACAAGTGAAATTGTTGAATCCTATGGAAATTCTATTTTTAATTTTTTGAGGAACCACCACACTGTTTTACACAGTGGCTGTACCATTTTACATTCCCACCAATAGTGCACAAGTGTTCCAATTTACCCACATTCTTTCCAGCACTTGTTATTTTCTGTTTTTAATAGTAGCCATCCTAATGGGTGTGAACTATCTCACTATAGTTTTGATTTTTATTTCCCTAATGATTAGTGGTGAGCACCTTTTCATGTGTTTATTGCCCATTTATATATCTTCTTTGAGGAAATGACTATTCAAATCTGTTGCCCATTTTTTAATTTGTTGTTGTTGTTGTTGTTGAGTTTTAGGAGTTCTCCCTATATTCTAGATATTAATCTTTTAATAGACATATGATTTGCAAATATTTTCTCCCATTCTGCAGGTTGCCTTATTACTCTGTTGATATTGGCTTTTGATACACAAAATCTTTTAATTTTATGAAGTCCATTTTGTCTGTTTTTTCTCTTGTTGCCTATATTTTTTGTGTCATATCCAAGAAATCATTACCAAATCCAATACCATGAAGCTTTTTTCCCTGCTTTCTTCTAAGAGTTTTATAGTTTTAGGTCTTCACAGTTAGTCTTTGATTCAGTTTTAGTTAATTTTTGTATATGGTGTTTGGAAAGGTCCAACTTCATTCTTTTGCATGTGGATATCCAGTTTTCCCAGCACCATTTGTTGAAAAGACTATTTCCCCATGGAATGGTCTTGACACCATTGTCAAAAATCAAATATATATGTGAAGGTATATTTCTGAGCTCTCTATTCTATCATTGTTTTATATGTCCATCTTTGTGCCAGTACCACACTGTTTTGATTACTGTATCTTTGTAGTAAGTTTTGAAGTTAGCAAGTATGGGTCCTCCAGCTTTTTTCTTCTTTTTCAAGATTGTTTTGGCTATTTGAGTCTCTTGATAATCCATATGAATTTTAAGATGCTTTTTTTATTTCTGCAAAAAATGTTTTTGGGATTTTGATAGGAACTGCATTGAATCAGTAGAGTGCTTTGGGTAGTATTGACATCTTAGCAATATAAAGTCTTCCAATCCATGAACATGGGATGTGTTGCCATTTATTTAATTTCTTTCAGCAATGTTTTGTAGTTTTCTTTGCACAAGTGTGTATTCTTTTTGATGCTATTTATTCTTCTTGATGCTATTGTAAATGGAATTGTTTTTGTAATTTCTTTTTCAGATTTTTCATTTTTAGTGTCTAGAAATGCAACTTAGTTTTGTGTGTTGATCTTTTATCTTTCTACTTTGCTGAATTCATGTATTAGTTCTAACAGTTCTTTTTTTAAATATTTATTTATTTTCCTTTTTTTTTTTTTGGCTGCATCAGGTCTTTAGTTGTGGCACACGGGATCTTCGTTGAGGTATGTTGGATCTTTTCTCGTTACAGTGTGCAGTCTCTTTGTTGTAGCACTCAGGCTTCTCTCTAGTTGCAGCACACGGACTTCTCTTGAGTTGTGGCATGCGGGTTTTCTCTCTCTAGTTGTGGCCTGAAGGCTCCAGAGCATGTGGGTTCTGTAGTTTGCAGCACCTGGGTTCTCTCATTGAGGCGTGTGAGCTCAATAGTTGTGGCACATGGGCTTAGTTGCCCGGTGGCATGTGGGATCTTAGTTCCCCAACCAAGGATCAAACCCGCATTCCCTGCATTGGAAGGTGGATTCTTTACCACTGGACCACCAGGGAAGTCCCCCTAACAGTTCTTTTGTGTAGAATCCTTAGGGTGTTCTACATACAAGATTATGTCTTCTGCAGGTAGAGATAATTTAACTTCTTCCTTTCCGCTTTGGATAATTATTTCTTTTTCTTGCCTTATGGTTCTAGCTAGAATTTCCAGTACTACATTCAATAGAAGTGGTGAAAGTGGGCATCCTTATCTTGTTCCTGATCTTAGAGGAATAGCTTTCATTGTTTCACCATTGAGTATGATGTTTGCTGTGGGTTTTTCATACATGGCTGTTATTGTGTTGAGGTAGTCTCCTTCTAGTCCTAGCTTTTTGAGTATTTTTATCATAAAACGGTGTTGAGTTTTATCAAATGCTTTTTCTGTATCAATTGAGGTGATCATGAGTTTTGTTTTTTTCCCCTTCATTCTGTTAATATGGTGTAAAACATTGATTTTTGTATATTGAACAATACTTGCATTCCAGAAATAACTCCCACTTTGTCATGGCATATAATCCTTTTAATATACTGCTGAATTCAGTTGCTAGTATTTTGGTGAGGATTTTTGCATCAGTGTTCATAAGATATATTGGTCTGTAGTTTTCTTTTTTTGTAGGGTCTTTGTCTGGCACTATGAGTTAGGACGTATTTCCTCCTTTTCGATGTTTTGGAAAGGTTTGAGAAGGATTGGTATGCTTAAATGTTTAGTAGACTTCACCAGTGAAGCTGTCAGGTCCAGGGCTTTTGTTTCTGGGAGACTTCTTATTACTGATTCAATCTACTTACTAGTTATAGGTCTATTCAGATTTACTATTTCTTTGTGATTTACTCTTTGTAGATTTTGTGTTTCTAGGAGTTTGTCCATTTCATCTAGGTTATTCAATTTGTTGGTGTAAAATTGTTCATAGTACTCTCTTAAAATCTTTTTATTTCTGTAGGATTGATAGTAATAGCCCCACTTTCATTTCTGATTTTAATAAGTTGAGTCTTTCCTTCTTTTTTCTTAGTCTCTCTAGCTAAAAGTTTGTCAGTTTTGTTGATATTTTGGAAGAACTAACTTTTGTTTTCACTGATTATCTCTATCTTGTCTGTTTTCTATTTCATTTATCTCTGCTATACTCTTTACTATCTATTTCCTCCTGCTAGCTTTGAGTTTAGTTTGTTCTTCGTTTTCTAGTTTTTTAACATGTAAAGTTAAATTGTGATTTGAGATCTTTTTTGATTTTTGGTGTAAGTGTTTATAGCTATACATTTCCCCATCATCCCTGCTTTCATTGCATCCCATAAGTTTTTGTATGTTGCATTTTTGTTTTCATTCATCTCTAAATATTTTATAATTTCCCTGGTGATTTCTTCTTTGATCCATTGATTGTTTAAGTGTGTTGTTTAATTTCCAAAAATTTGTTAAGTTTCCAGTTTTACTTGTGTTATTATTTCTAACTTTATCCTGTTGTGGTTGGAGAATATACTTTGTAAGATATCTATCTTTTTAAATCTCTTGAGACTTAATTTGTGACCTAACATATGGACTCTCCTGGAAAATGTCCCATGTGCACTTGAGAAGAATATCTATGCTTTTGTTTTTGGATAGAGTGTTCTGTATATGTCTGTTAGATCTAATTGGCTTAGCATTAAGTCTTCTATTTCCTTATTTATCTCCTGTCTGGTTGTTTTATCCATTATTGAGTGTGGTATATTAAAGTCTTCAGCTATTATGTTTATGTCCATTTCTCCCTTCAATTCTGTCAGGTTTTGCTTCATATATTTTGATGATCTGTTATTAAGTGAGTAAATGCTTATAACTGTTGTATCTTCTTGCTGTACTAAAGCTTTTATTAATATATTAATGTCATCCTTGTCTCTTGTAACCTTTTTTGCTTTAAAGTCTGTTTTGTCTGATATTAGTATAGCCACTCCTGCTCTTTTTCGGTTACTGTTTGCATGGAATACCTTTTTTTTTTTTTTGGCCACACTGTGTGGCATGTGGGATCTTAGTTCCCTGACCAGGGATCAAACCCACTTCCCCTGCAGTGGAAGCACAGAGTCTTAACCACTGGACCACCAGGGAAGTCCCTGTGCATGGAATACCTTTTCTCATCTTTTCACCTTCAATCTTTTTGTCTATTTGGATCTAGCATGAGTCTCTTGTACATGGCATATAGTTGGATCATATGATTTTATCCATTCTACCAGTCTCTGTACTTTTATTGGAGAGTTTAATTCATTTACATTTCAAGTACTTACTGACAAGGAAAGACTTAATGCTGTCATTTTGCTATTTGTTTTCTGTATGGCTTGTTGCTTTTTTGTCCCTCATTTCCTGTCTCCATTACTGTCTCCTTTTGTATTTAGTTGATATTTTTATAGTGAAATATTTACATTCCTTTCTCATTATTTTTGGGTATATTCTATAGCTGGTTTTTTGTAACTATCATGGAGATTACATTTAACATCCTAAAGTTATAACTCTCTAATTTAAATTTGTACCAGCTTAATTTCAATAACATACAAACACTCTGCCCCTTTACACCTCCATCCCACTCCTCTTGGTTGTTGACATCACAAAATTATGTCTTTATACATTGTGTACCCAAAAGCATAAACTAGTAATTCTTTTAAATTAATCAGTATCTGAAATTATGTAGAAAACAAAAAATGAAGTTTCAGTGCAAAGTTACAATAATACTATCTTTTAGACTAACAATTATTTTTTAAATGTCTCAAATAATCTAGAAAACAAAAACTAGAATTACAAACTTTTTTCCATTATTGTACTTTTCAGCTCCAGAATTTCTTTTTGATTTCATCTTAGGTTTTCTGTCTCTGTATGGACATTTCTATTTTGCTCATACATCATTTTTTTCACTTTACCCACATTTTCCCTTAGTTCTTCAAGCATCTTTAAGATGGTTGTTTTAAAGTCTTTGCCTAGTATATCTGCCATCAGGTCGTTTTTAGGAACAGTTTCTGTTGATTTTTTTTTCTTTTGAATAGTCATATTTTCGTATTTCTTTGTGTGCCTTGTGATTTTTCTTAAACCAGACATTTGCATTTAATAATGTGGTATCTCTGGAAATCTGATTCTTCCTCTACCCCAGGGTTTGCTGTTTTTGTCATCGTTACTATTTTGTTTTGTTTTTAATTGTTGTAGGCTGTCTCTTTGCCCAGGATCAGCCTGAGGTGTAAACTTAGGGTCTTCTCAGTCCTTTTCTAAGCCTTTCTGTGGGCATGCATGGTCAATTTCTAATTTTTCCTTATGCAGTTGTTTTTGAATGTCCTACTCTTTAATGTCCGGCTCCCAAAAAGGGAAAAAGAAAAATTAGGGGGAAAAGGATGCTAACTCCTTAAATTGCATGGAAGTTACTTTAACTGGAGAGAGAGGGGCTTCCAACAATGTGGGGAGGTGCAACAATATTGGCCACCTGCCTCTTTGTCTACACCTCCGTGACCAGAAGCAACAATCAGCAATCAGAGCACGCATCCCAATATTTGGAGGATGGGATACTTTTTGCCCAGCCTCATTCCTGAAAGCTGTGTGCAAGCTCCCTCCACAAACACGCACACAGCTGCCTGCCACAGGTAGCTGATACTATGCTAAAAGCCAAATTAACCACAATTTACTGTCTAAGCCTTCCGCTAGAAGTTGGAAGCCTTCAATAGACTCTAAAGTTCCTAAATAGTTGCATTAGACAGATTCTGTCAGCACAATTGTTGTCTAGGTGGGGAGGTAGATTCCTTATGCTCCTTTACCATCTTCCCAGAATTCTTCTGTAGGAGTTCTTCATATGTTATAGACACAAGTCTTTGCCACATATGTATATTGGAATATTTTTTCTCAGTCTGTTGCTTGCTTATTAATTTTCAAAATGCTTCCTTTTGATGGGAAAATATTTTAATTTTCTTGAAGTCCAGTATTTCAATTTTTACTTTTATGTTTAGTACATTTTATGTTATGCCTAAAAAAGCTTTGCCTATTCCATGGTTGCAAAGATTTTCTTCTAGAGCTTTATGATTCTAACTTTTACATTTAGGTCTGTGATCCATCTTGAATTAATTTTTGTGTATGGAGTGCAGTAAGGATCAGAATTACCATTCCACGAGATATCCAGTTTCAGCATAATTTGTTAAATAGACTTTCATTTCCGCATTGATCTTATTTGGTGTCTTAGTTGATAATCAATTGACTGTATAAGTCTGGGTCTATTTCTGGACTCGATTCTTGTTATCAATCTACTTCTATTTACATCTATTGTAAGTTTGATGTAGCTTTATGGTAAATCTAGAACTCAGGAATGTAAGTACTCTAACTTTGTTAATCTTTTTTCAAAATTATTTTGGTTATTCTAGGTCCTGGATCCTTTGAATTTAGAACCACCTTGTCAATTTCTTCAAAAAAGCCTGCCTAACTCTAGAGATAATTTGAGGTTCCATATATTTTCTCCCTCCAGAGAGAGGGAGAAAACTTTTTGTTTTTGTCAAGCAGATGGCCTATAGGATGAATACCTTTATCTAATAAATGTCTGAGAAATTCAAAGCTGGGCTTCAATCCTTCTGAGGACTGGTCTATTTCCAGTTCATCCTTATTCCAAGGGTGAAGTGCTTCTTGGTCCCAGTCCGAAGCCTGGGTGTTTACCAGGGCCCTTCCTCCTTTTCAGGCTCTTTACTACAATTTTTTTTCTTGCCATTCCTGACTGGGAAATGGCTGAAAGCTCTTTTCAGCTTTTCCGTGCTGTTTTTGTTTTCAGAGTCAGCAATTATCTTCAGGGTAAAGTTTCCCCAAACACCAGGCTCACCTTTTTTGGCTTCTCTTTTCTTTCAGATCTTGGATCAGCAAATTCTCACTGCTTTGGTAACTCTTCTATGCCTTCAAATTGGTGTTTTAAAAATAATAATTTGTCCAACTTTTCTAACTGTTCTCAGCAAGAGGTGTGTCTGTAAAGCTTAATTAGTCAGCCTTTGCCAGAACAGGAACTCTGATGTATTTTTTTAAAATACAAGTTAATTAAAGTTAACTTGGTTTTGGAAAATATTTTCAGACTTTCCTAACGATTATGGAGATAATTGGCAATTACCTAGAGTGGTGGAAATTGTTAGCATGGGGGTTTGCTTCAGCATTTTAGGCAGGAAAATACCACAGGCCCTCAGACCAGAATGAGAGAGGCCACAAACAGAATGTGATGTTTGGAGCTACTCACCAAGGCTACTTGGTGTGTCATATAAATTTTCCACTCCCCTATTTCCACCCATAATTGGGAAGTTAGAGGTAATATACCTTTGCTTATCACCTTCATCCAGCCCCACTGAAGCAAAGTGGTATTACCCATTCAACATTTTTTCATTACTGAGCTATAGTAACATGTGAGTTTTATAGCTGGATAATACTAGTGAGCATTCCTCCTATTTGCTTTTAGATGCTGATAGTGGAATCTGCTCACTCTAGCTTAATCCCAGGTACTTCTCACTATGCTGTCACTTAACAGGGGAAATCAGGTTGGTGGAGGTGAAAGCAGCAAAAGGAAAGGAGAATGTGCCCTATTCAAAAATTTTAATTTAAGCCTCTGAAGTTTCTCAAATCAAATGTGAGGATAGCTAGAAGCCTATGGCTCTTGTACACAGATGTACACACATCAGCAGCTGTATAGATTTCCATACACATGCTCCCAAGTACATGCATTTTACACACTCAAAGGTATATAGACATAGACTGATAGCTTCTGTAGAACAGGTATGGTGAGAACAGGTAGCTTAACCTCAGGCTAAACTAGATAATACCATATAATCCACTGGATACTATGTGGAAAGAGGTGACTCAGATGACCCTCTTGCCCTCTTTTTTTTATAGTTATTAGAAAATATTGCCTATATTCCATATGTTGTACAATATATCCTTGTAGCTTATTTATTTTATACATAGTAGTTTGTACCTCTTAGCCCCCTACCCCTGTAGTGCCCCACCCCCCTTCCTTCCACTGGTAATCACTAATTTGTTCTCTATCAACAAGTCTGTTTCTTTTTTGTTATATTCACTAGTTTATTTTTTAGATTCCACATATAAGTGGTATCATACAATATTTATTTGTCTCTCTTTGTCTGACTTATTTCACTTAGCATAATACACTCCAAATCCATCCATGTTGTTGCAAATGACAAAATTTAATTCTTTTTTATGGCTGAGTAGTGTTCCATTATATACATATACCACATCTTACTTATCCATTCATCTGCTGATGGACTCTTAGGTTGCTTCCATATCTTGGCAATCATAAATAATGCTGTTATGAACACTGTGGGGGGGGCAAATTAGTGTTTTGGGGTTTTTTTTCAGATATATACCCAGAAGTAGAATTGCTAAATCATATGGTAGTTCTATTTTCAGTTTTTTGAGAAATCTCCATACTGTTTTCCACAGTGGCTGCACCAAGTTACATTCCCACCAACAGTTTACAAGGGTTCCCTTTGCTCCACATCCTCTCCAACATTTGTTATTTGTGGGGGTTTTTCTTTTACATTATGGCTTATTACAAGATATTGAATATAGTTCCCTGTGCTATACAATACCTCTTGCCCTCTTGAGGAAGGACAGGATCAAGAAGCAAGAGCTGACTTTAGCTGATGCCTATTATGTGCCAAGTATGGTGCTAGGACATCTTACATATATTATCACATTCAATCCTCATATGATCCTACAGAATAGGTATGTTATCCCCATTTTTAATTTAAGGCCCCAAAAGGCCCTAACAAATGTCAAATAGTCAGTGTACTTGCAGAGCCAAGATTCAAATCTAATTTTGCCTGGCTCCAAAGCCTATTCTCTGAAAGTATGAAAAAGAGGCAGAATTTCTTATTTAAACAATTAGAGTCTGCAATAGAGTTTCTAAATAGAAGCATAATTTATGACTTTGTTTATTATTTCTCTCTCATGGTGACCATCAGCATCAGTTTCAGTGAATAAGAGTCTATTGAGCACTTACTAAATGCTCAGTTACTAGGATTTTATGGGCAAGGGTAACATTATATGTGAACAGTGAGAGGAACAGAGCACAGAACTATTAGCATTAACAAGCTTTTTCTGAACACCTAAGCACTGAACTGGTTATTCAGAACATAAAGGCAAGAAGCAGAACACATGGTCCTCACTCTCCAAAGCTTACAGCCTAGTTACTTCAGATGTCATTTATGCTGCATCTACATGTACAGAATCTACATATACCTATAAAAGGCACAGAGAATACAAAGACAAGTAAGCCTGGACCTTCTCTCATGTAACTCACAGTCTAAGGGTGAGTCAGACTCACAAAAAGGCACTTTCAATATAAGATATTGAGTTAAAAGGAAGCACAGGATGTCACAAGAGCATGGAAAGGGGACATTTAGCTCAATATAGGGGTTCAGGGAAGACGGAAGAAATGACTCTTGAACTAACATGGGGGAGGCAGAATTAATGCATCTGAAACACTTAGCAAGCAGCACTGACAGTATATGTGTTCTGAACAGAATGATACAGATGATATGGCACTACAGAAAGTCAATGAATATTCCATGACTGAGCTGTTCCCTCAATAACTTCAGAGTGGGAGCTATCAGACTACAAACTTTTCCTTCTCTTACCTTTGCTTTTGTAACTCCTAAAGCCCACTCTTGTTATGGGGAGTTTTTCTTCCTCCCTCCCTTCCTCCCTCTTTCCTTTCTTTCCTTCCTACCTTCCTTCCCATCTTTTCTTTGATTTTTTTTCCCAAAAAATAAGGAGGTCATAAGAGCTGGAGAAACTGGGGAAGTCTTCAAGCAGAGTGTGACTTGAAGGATTTATGGGATTTAAATATAAAAAGGGAGGACACTGAAAGGGAAACAAATGCCAGCTACTGAGTCCATCAACTCACATTTTGTGAATCCCTACCCTGCCTTCTATACCACATTCTGGGAACACTGAGATGAATGTGGCCCATGAGTTGAAATGAGCAGTACATGTTCGTGGGCAGTAAGTGGAAATCATATCTAGAATAGTGGGAAATAAAGTCTAATAAGCAAAATGGGATAGGTTGTAAAGGGCCTAGAAAACAAACAGAGGAGTTTAGACTTGATACGTTTTAATATCAAGAGTCCTTTTAGGCTTTTGAGCAGGTGAGGGGGAAAAAAGTGGGTGGGAAAGATTTGAGAGAGGGAAGACTGGTATTATACAGACTAACAAGAGGCTGTGTGTGAGCCTAATTCTGGTAATAAGGGTCTCTAGGGTATGGCAGAAAGAATGGGAGGAAAGGAGCAGGGCACATTTTAAAGAAAGAATGGACAGAGCTTGAGGATATAGAGAATCCATACCTCCAGGATATCAGTTTTTAAACCTTAGGAAATGCCTAGTTACAGGCTACAAATCCTAAAAGAAGTTGGGTTAGGAATAGTAGGCGACAGAGAAGAAAGGAAATGAAAAAAAAGGCTGCAGACTGATGATGAGGTTATAACTGCTATGATCTGTGGCTAGTAAGTAGCCCAGGCCTTAGGTGTCTTCCAGTGAGGTTTAGGGCTCAGGGTTTGTGAAGTACCTCTTTTTGGGGGAGGGGGTACCACACCTCTTGGCTTGTGGGACCTCAGTTCCCCACCCAGGGACTGAACCCGAACCCACGCGCTCAGCAGTGAAAGCCCACTGGACCGCCAGGGAATTCCCTGAAGTACCTTTTTTAAAAACAGGTAAAGTCTCTGAGAACCATTGTTTTGAGGGCACTATTTATCAGATTGAGCAACTCCAAAGCTAAAGACAGAGCAGGGGTCATTTTAGAAGGCTTTGCACGCAGAGAAGCTTGTGAAAAACAAGTTTTAAGGAACTAGATCCTGAGGTCCTGACTTGTGGGTCTGAAGTGGGGCCCAGGAATCTTTACCAAGCTTCTTAAGGTGATGCTAATGAAAAAGATGCTCAGGAGACCCTTTGAGAAACATTTAGAGAAAGATAAGCTACCTGCTCAGGGAGGACTGGGCTGGTATCTGCAGGTATGCCTTCTCCAGATCCATGTGATTTCACCACACGGAGCCTCAGGAGTGCTAGACCATTCTAGCCCATCAGAGTTATTCTGCTCCACTGGCTGTGAAGGAGAAGGAGATACTCAGGTTCCAGGACACTGGCTCAGACAGGCCTTATTGAGTGAGTCTAAAGACTTGTAGACGTCAAAAGGTTTTTAAGAATAATCATCATAACATAGTAATGAATCAAAAACATGCAGACATTTGCTTAAATGACCCTGTAGAGACTGGAGTTTAAAAAAAGGAAGGGGATGCCCAGATTCAGGGGTCTAGCAGAATGGACTTGCTTGAGAAAATCAAGCAAGACAACCAAAGAGGACTCTTGGGATTGCCCCACCAGGACTTCTGAGGCCACTCTAATGAAATGACTTACCAGTGTGGTAGAGTAGCCTCTATGGCACCCACATTGGTCTAACTCTGGTTGAAATTGCACAACCAGGGTGGGCTGACAATCTTTGGGACACAAAACAAGGTCCAACATTCAAGGCTTGGCAGACCTGACCAAGACTTTTCTCCTGCCTTTGAATTTATATAGTTCCTTAATCATATGCCCCTTAACACTTTTTCTTTTGTATTAAAAGTTGTGCTCATCTCAACCTTCCTTTTAGATTGGAAACTGCATCTTTTCCATCTTTATACCCCCCACAGCACTTCCACTAGGCTTCATGAAATACAGTCATCTTTGTTACATAGAAAATTCTTATATGAGTTTATTTTCTTAGACTTTATTTGGTCCTACTGACCTTTCTGGTTCTAGTACCCCACAATTAAAATTAATATAGCTTTATAATACTTTTTAATATCTCATAGGATGTGTTCCCCTTATTATCCTTCTTTTTCAATATTTTCTTATTTTTTGGCCACGCCACGTGGCTTGCGGGATCTTAGTTCCCCGACCAGGGTTCAGACCCAGGCGCCTGGCAGTGAGAGGGCTGAGTCCTAACCACTGGACCTCCAGAGAATTCCCTTTCAATATTTTCTTGGTTATTCTCACTGTTTTTCTCAAATGAACTTCAGAGGCAATTTACAAAAAACTAAAATAAAATTGCATTGGGATTCAGATGGCGATTATGTTCAATTTATACATTAATCTGGGGGAAATTTTTTAACCGTAATAATTCTTACCTCAAGGAAAATAGCTTGTCTTTCCACTTTTTCAAGTTTTTTCTCATATCTCTCAGTAGAGCTTATAGCTTTTTTCATATACATCCTTATAATTGCTTAAATGCATAATTGCATAATTGCCTAATTATTTTTGTAATTCTTTCTGCCGTGAATTAGATATTTTTATTTTGCCATTTTCATAGTTTTTAAGTCATTATTGTTGGCATATACAAACACCACTGGTTTTTAAATCTTTATTTAGTAACTAGATCTACAAATATTTTAGAACATGTGTCTCATATGTCAACTGATCATATTGGCAAAAACACTTTACCTGTCTGTTATGTACATAATTTACATTAATTAGCTAGTGCATTTTCTTGGACCATTATTAATGTAAATTAGGTTTAATCAGGAAGTGCTATTAAAAACTTAATCGTACATTGTCTGCAAGACAGTGCCATCCAAGAAAGCCACAAAATTTAATTTTAAAAAAATTTTTATTGAAGTATAGTTGATTTATAATCTTGTATTAATTTCTTCTGTGCAGTAAAGTGAATCAGTTGTACATATACATATATCCACTCTTTTTTTAGATTCTTTTCCCATATAGGTAATTGCAGAGTATTGAGTAGAGTTCCCTGTGCTATACAGTAGCACAAAATTTAATTTTAAAACAAGTGACAGCTTTGCAATAAAAGAGCAATGTCCTCACTTGGCTTATAGTTTACTAAATTTGAATACCCATGCAGAAACTAATGGTACTAGTAGGTAAGTTTGGTAATAACAGCTACCATTTATTGAGATTTTACTATGTACCAGCCATTAGGATAGACATTTTGTATTAGTTATTTCAATTAATGCTCACAACAACTCTAGTATATAGATATTAATATTCTCATTTTACAGATAAGAAAACTGAAGCTCACAGGGCTAAAATTGCCTATCTATGGTTACATAGCTAGTTAATGGTAAAGATAGAATTTAGACCCAAGTTGTCTGACTTTAACTCCAAAAGCATGCTTTTGACACTTGATTACTTACCCTAAGAGGTATAATACTGTAAATTTACAACAGTAAATACTGTAAGTTTACTATAGTATATACTTGACTCTCACAGATGGTTAAGACCACAGCATAATTCTGTTCAGTGCCTTAATTTTGTTACCTCAAATAGAATGAACACGACCAACCAAGATGGGATAACTGGGACTGAATTTACACCTAAAACAACTTAAAAAAGGAATAAAATATTTGAAAAAAATGGTTTCAACGGATACCAGGTTATGAAAGGCAGTGATCCCTGAAAGATGGAAAACAAATGATCCTTACAATTTTCTTAGCTAAACTACTGGAAAATTTCCAGGCCATGCTGCAATGAGGGGGAAACCAGGCAAACTGGCAATCTCCTTGAATTGAGGAGAGACAATGCTGGGAATCTTTAGAGGTCAAAGCATATACAGCTTTTGGGGCAGAGTTTCAGAGAGGAAATTGCTGCACAGAGAAAGAACTCCAGAAATCTTCAGAAGATTCCTCCTAGAGTATACAGCAGAATATGAAGAAACTACCCAAGGCTGGGGAGAGAACCACTGAAAAAGATTAGTGGGGAAAAAATCCAATATCACACAGGGCTGGAATGAGTACCTATTCCTACCATTCACCGTGGAAAAATCTCATAATTCACATGGCATCAGGACGAGTACTCAGAAGGGTTTTGCCTTAATACTGGGAAAAAATTAGTCCCAGACTAAAGATTGCTGTGGTCCAGCCTAACAAAGCTTAATATCAAGACCAGAAAGAATAAAAATGTTTCCAAGTACCCAAAACAAAGCTCAAGAATATTTATAGGAATACAAAAATATACATCACCCAACAAGGTAAAATTTGCAATGTCTGGCCATCCAAACAAAATTTACCACACATTCAAAGAAGCAGGAAAATATGAACCTATAATTTGGACAAAAATCAATCAATAGAAACCAACCCAGAAACGATACATATGATAGAATTAGTAGCAAGGACATTGAAATAGTTGTTGTTACTGTATGCCTTATGTACAAGAAGCTAAAGAAAGGATTGACCATGTTAAGTGGAGACATGGAAGATATAAAAAAAGACCCAACTCAAATTTATAGAGATGAAAAAGATACTGGATGAGATTAATGGCATATTAGTTGTTGCAGAAGAGATCAGTGAACTTGAAGACACAGAAATAAAAAATGAAACAGAGAAAAATGACTGAAAAAATATACATACAGGCATACCTCATTTTACTGCACTTGCTGTTTTTTACAAATTGCATTCTTTACAAATTGAAGGTTTGTAGCAGCCCTGCATTGAGCAAGTCAATTGGTGCCATTTTTCCAACAGCATTATTTTTAAATTAAGGTGTGTACATTTTTTTAGACATAATACTATTGGATACTTTATAGACTACAGCATAGTGTAAACATATATGCACTGAGAAACCAAAAAATTTGTGTGAATCACTTTATAGCGATATTGACTTTATTTCAGTGGTCTGGAACTGAACCTTCAGTATCTCCAAGTTATGCCTGTATACAGATTATCAGTGAACTCTGGGACAATTTTAAGCAATCTTATATATGTGTAATTGGAATTCCTGAAAATTGAAGGAAGGGAGAATCAGAAAAAAATATTTGAAAAAATAATGGATGAATCTTTTCTAATAGTGATGAAAACTATAAACCCATAGAGCCAAGAAATTCAACAAACCTAAACAATATCAGGTTTCTTGTTGGGTATAATGAAAATCAGAAGACAGTGGAGAAGACATGTTTAAAGTGCTGAAAGAAAAAAAGACCCCTGACAACCTAGAATTCTATACCCAACAAAAATATCTTTCAAAAATGAAGGTGAAAGAAAGATTTTTTTCAGATTAAAAAGTTGAAAGAATCACCAACAGAACTATACCACAAGAAATCTTAAAGAAATTCTTCAGGCAGAAGAAAAATAACACCAAATGGAAACTTTGTACATTCTATACACAAAGAAAGGAGAGTATCAGAAATGGCAACTACATGGGTAGATAGAAAATTATTTTTTATTATTTAAATCCTTTAAAAGATAGTTCAACTTTTTTCCCATTTTTTTTATTGTAGTAAAATACACATAACAGTTCAACATTTTAAAGCAAATATAATAACAATGTTTTGTGTGATTTAGAACATGTGTAGAAGTAAAATGTATGACTCAATGGCACAAAGTCCAGAAAGGAGAAATGGAAGTATACAGATATAAGGTCCTTTTTTTAAAAAATAAATTTATTATTTTTTTAAATCTTTTTTTAAAATTTAAATTTAATTGTTTTTTGGCTGTGTTGGGTCTTTGTTGCTGCGCATGGGCTTTCTGTAGTTGCGGCGAGTGGGGGCTACTCTTCATTGCAGTGCACGGACTTCTCATTATGGTGGCTTCTCTTGTGGCAGAGCATGGGATTTAGGCACACAGGCTTCAGTAGTTGTGGCACATGGGCTCAGTAGTTGTGGCTCATGGACTCTAGAGCGCAGGCTCAGTAATTGTAGTGCACAGGCTTAGTTGCTCCACAGCATGTGGGATCTTCCTGGACCAGGGCTAGAACCCATGTCCCTGCATTGGCAGGTGGATTCTTAACCACTGTGCCACCAGGGAAGTCCTTAAGTTTCTTATACTACATGTGAAGTGGTATAATATCACTTCAAGGTAGACTGTGATAATTAAAGATGTATATACTCTTAACTCTAAAGCAACTACTAAAATAACATAATAAAGTTATAACTAATAAGCCAATAAAGGATATAAAACAAAAAATACTCAATCCAAAAGTAAACAGAAAAGGGAAACAAAGAACACATGAGATAAATAGAAAACAAAGAACAAGATGGTAGATTTAAACTCAGTCATATAAGTAATCACATTAAATGATTATTAAATGGTCTAAATATCAGTATTAAGGTAGACATTGTCAGACTGGATAGAAAGGCAAGACCCAACTGCAAACCGCCTCCAGGAAGCGCACTATAAATACAAAACCACAAATAAGTTAAAAGTAAAGGAATGGGAAAATGTTATACTAGCACTAATCAAAAGAAAGCTGAAATGGCTCTATTAATGTCAAATAAAGTAGATTACAAGGCAAAGAATATTACTAGGGATAATGATAAAGAGATCAATTCACCAAGAGGATATAACAATCCTAAACGTTTATACACCTAACAACAGAGTTCCCAAATACATGAAATAAAAAACTGATAGGCTTGCAAGAAGAAAGAGGCAAATCCACAATTATAGTAAGAGATTTCAACATCCCTATATTAATAATCCATAGAACAAACAGAAAAACGTCAGTAAGGATATAGAAGACTTGAATAATACTATCAACTGGTATTTGACCTAACTGGTAATTATAGACGAATCCATCCAACAGTAGCAGAATACACATTATTTTTAAGAAGAGAATGTTTGTCATGATTGACAATATTCCAGAACATAAAATAAGTCTCAATAAATTTTAAGTTACACAAGATATGCCCTTTGACCACAGTGTAATTAAATCAGAAATAAATAACAGAAAGTTCTCTGAAAAATGCTCAAGTATTTGGAAACTAAATAACACACTTATAGATAATCCATAAGTCAAAGAAGAAATCAAAAGAAATGTTGTAAAATATTTAAACTGAATAAAATTTATGAGATGCCAATAAAGCAGTACTTGGAAACTTATACTGCTAAATTCCTATATTAGAAAAGGAGAAATTTCTTAAATCACCTTAAAGAACTAGAAAAAAAAAAGCAAATGAAACCCAAAGAAAGGAAATAATAAAATTGAGGAAAAGAGGAAATAATAAAGATTAAAACATAAACTAATGGAACAGAAAAGAGAAAAAACAATAGAGAAAATAAAGGAACATAAAAGTTGATTATTTGAAAAGTTCAATAAAATTGATAAACCTGTAGCCAGACTGATTAGGAAAAAAAGAAGGAAGACCTAAATTACCAAGTTAGAAATTAGAGAGAGATATCACTAGAGTCTACAGATATTGAAAGGATGAGGGAATACCAATAAATCAACAATTTATTTTTTTAATAAATCAGCAATTTAGATGAAATAGACAAATTCCTTAGAAGACAAAAACTATGAAAGTTCACTCAAGAACAAAATCATATAACAATATTCCCAAACCTATTAAAGACATTGAATTTATAGTTAAAACTCTTCCCACAAAGAAAATTTCAGGCCCAAATGACTTCACTGGTCAATTCTACTAAAGATATAAGGAAGAAATAATACCGATTCCACACTAACTCTTCCAGAAAATTGAAAAAGAAGAGAATGTATGCCAACCCATTCTATGAAGCTAGAATTACTCTCAAACCCAAATCAAAGACATTACAAAAAAAGAAAACTAAAGACCAATATACCTAATGAATACAGCTGTAAAATTCTTTACAAAATTTTAGCAATTCAAATCCAACAATGCAATAAAAAGGATAATACATTATGACCCAAGTGAGATTTATCTCAGGAATGCAAGGTTTGCTTAAACATTCAAAACAATGTAATTTACCATTTTTACAGACTAAAAAAAAACCCTATATGATTGTTTCAATAAATGCATTAAAAAGCATCTGAAAAAATCCAACATCCATTTCTGATTTTTTAAAAATCTTAGCAATCTAGAATAGAAAAGAACTTCATCAATCTGATAAAGGGCATATACAAAAACCTACAGCTCATGTTATATTTAATGATTAAAGACTGAATGTCTCTTTCTATGATAAGGAACAAGGCAAGGGAATCTGTTCTTTTGTTCAATGTCGTACTGGTGGTTTTAGCCAGTACGTCATCTTTTATTCAACGTCGTACTGGTGGTTTTAGCCAATGCAGTAAGGCAAGGAAAAGAAATAAAATTCACCCAGTTTGGAAATGAAATATTAAAACTGTATTTATTTGAAGAAGACATGATTGTTTATGTAGAAAATCCAATGAAATCCTCAAAAAGTCTGCTAGAACTGCTAATTTTAGCAAGGTTGAAACATTCAAGATCAATATACAAAGATCAATTGAATTTTTATATAATAGCAGAGGCAATAGAAATTGAAATGTAAAAAAAATCATTTATAATAGCATCAAAAATATTAAATTATTTGTGATAAATCTATACAAGACCTATATACTGAAACTATAAGACATTACTGAGAGAAATTAAAGAAACTCTAAATAAGTAGAGATATACCATGTTCATGGATTGGAAGACTCAGTACTGTTAAATATCAATTATCTTCATATTGATCCAACACAACCTCAATCAGAATCCCAGGAGTTTTTTTAGAAATTGACAAGCTTATTTTAAAATTCATGTGGAAATACAAAGAACATAGAATAGAATAGCCAACACACTTTGAAAAGAGGAACAAAGTTTGAGGACTTACTCTCCCTGACTTTAAGACTTGGAAAGTAATCAACAAAGTGTAGTATTAGAATAAGACAAATAAGTCAATAGTTCAAAATAGAGAGTCCAGGAATAGATTCACACATATATGGTCAATTGATTTCCAACAGTTACAAAGTATAGTCTTTTCAGTAAATGGTGCTAGTGCTGGAACAATTAGATAACCATAAGCAAATGGTTATGAACCATTTGGAGTTCATTTTATGAACTCCAACCAATAACCTCACACCATATACAAAAATTAATTTGAAATGAATTGTAGACATAAGTGTAAAATCTTGCTGTATGGTGAGATAAACAATAGAACGTTTAAAATAAAACATAGGAGAAAGTTTTGTGACCTGAAGTTAAGAAAAGATTTCTTAAATATAACATGAAAAGCACAACGTACAAAAGAAAAAATTAGTAAATTAGACTTTATCAAAATTAAGAACTTCTACTCTTCAAAAGACACTGTTAGAGACAATGAAAATCCAAGCCTCTGACTGGGAGAAATTATTTACAAATAACTTACCTGTCAAAGGACTTGTTTCCAGAATATAATAGGATATATAAGAAAACAAACAGCTCAATTTTTAAATAGGCAAAATAGTTTAACAGACACTTTATCAAAGGAAATGTATAGATGGAAATAAGCTAATTAGAGAAACACAAATTAAAACCAAAGTGAGATACCACTATACACACCTATTAGAATTTCTAAAATTAAAAAGACTGATCATATCAAGTGTTGGTGAGGACATGGAGCAAATGGAACTCTCATGCACGTCAGATCTAGGGTTTGATTTTAACCTACTTATAAGTTGATAAGTTAGCTTATTGTTGTTTTGTGGGTGCTGATAGAGACATGAGACTCTTGGGTCAAAGTACTTTATTACTCACCAAACAGCAAGCAGCATAAGCATCAGCCTTTTGCATCAGTTCCCCTTGCCCTCAGATTCAACAGGGGCAACACAGAGGACCCAGATGCTTGTCTGCAAACATGGTGAAATGTTTTACATGAGAGGAATGCTGAGCTTGGGGAACCCACTGTTTTTGGTTTGTTTGTGTTGTGCTGTTTTATTGTAACACCTACCTATAGTTCATTTTATTTACATATCATGTAATTTTTTTTTTAAGATGTTGGGGGTAGGAGTTTATTAATTAATTTATTTTTGCTGTGTTGGGTCTTTGTTTCTGTGCAAGGGCTTTCTCTAGTTGTGGCAAGCGGGGACCACTCTTCATCGCGGTGCACGGGCCTCTCACTATCACGGCCTATCTTGTTACGGAGCACAGGCTCCAGACACGCAGGCTCAGTAGTTGTGGCTCACGGGTCTAGTTGCTCCATGGCATGTGGGATCCTCCCAGACCAGGGCTCGAACCCGTGTCCCCTGCATTAGCAGGCAGATTCTCAACCACTGTGCCACCAGGGAAACCCCCCGCTCAGTTCTTAATTCTGTGATTCTCAGATCACGAATTCATTCACTTCTCACTGGATATTAATTGAGCATCTCTGGGGCCAGGCCCTGCACGAGGACCTAGGGATACAGTGGCAAACAATGTATTTAAATGCCTTCCCTCGTGGAGCTTACATTATAGAAGAGAAATACAGGCACTGAACACATCACACAAATAATTATAATTTTATTCACTCTAAGAAAGAAAAGTACAGGTTGCTGTGAGAATATATACTGGGGAGTCCTAACCCAGTTTACGGGGTCAGAAGGTGTGTTAAATAGGTAACAAAAAAGGCAACAACCAGGCAAATCTACTTGAGGCTAATTCCATCTCATTGTGCAACTACTATAGGAATTCAAATAGTAAACAGTAGAGTTAAACCACAGTGCCTTTTGGCACCTCCAATAAGTTCATAATACCCATGAAACCCAGTGGTAGTATTTGTTCCTATTATTCGTTATACAGCATTGAATCTTTCAACAATTCATGAGCCAGTTAGTTCTGTAAAAACAAGGAAATGTCTGTGGTGGAAGTCTGTCAAATGGGCTGTGCCTCAGATAGATGGCCCCTCATTCCAGTTGTCCCTGAGATGTCATAAAACCTTTCCCTAAAGATTTTCTTTCATAACTGGAAATGGAATTTTTCTCTTGCTCCCACTTTCAACCCAAACTCTCCTAAACACAAGATTACAGAGGCTCTAAGGCAAGTTCCACAAACTCTGTCCCATTGTTTGCTGGAGAAAATCAGACTGGGGTCTCTGTGGTGCCTCTGGAGTTCATAGAACGGCTATGGGGGCATTGGGTAGAAATGAAGAAATGGGAAATTGGGGCAGAATTGGGGTCCTCTGAGAGGGAGAGAAGAGTGACTGCCACTTCAGTACTGGGAGGCTTGAATCTCAGCCCTGACTTGCAGTCTGACCTCAGGGTGACACTGAACCCCTCTATTCCTATTTCTTCGTTGAAATATTTCCTTGACTCATCTTAGGAGGATGGGAGATGAGCTCCCTGAAATCAGGAAAAAATCTTCTAAAATCTGTAATGTTCTATATTCTTATTTTATCTTCTATAACTTATTTTGCCTATTTTTCCCTGGGCTGCACACCTATAATGCATTTAACAACTATCTTTTCCTCTGTGTGGTGTAAGGGAAATTTGAGAGGCAGTATATTCAAATAGTTCAAAACAAGTCATTTAACTGCTCTGTGCCTCTGTCTTCTCAACTATTAAATGAGAATAATTCCTAGTTTATAAGGTCATTGTGAGAGTTAATTGAGATAAGATATATAAAGTACTTAGCACAGTGGCTGGCACATGGTAAGAAATCACTATTTGGTAGCTGTTATTATTATTACTGCTGGCTAGGCCATATCCAGATCTTTCTAGAGGGTAAGAAAGCTAATAAGTAAGGATTATAAGATGGTAACCTGAGTCTTGGACTGCTATTTATATCACTTACACTGCTATTAACTCATTTTCCCTTCACTTTGAGCAATGTAAGAAAAGAGGGGTTTACAGAGTAGTAAAGGATTAAGCAGAAATTGCCAAAAGGATTGAACAATCACCTCAGTGGTCAATTGTCTGAATTGTTTACTATAGTATCTTGAGTGCCCACGATGCTTGACACAAAATAGGAGCTCAAAAAATATTTTAATTTGTTGAAACTGAATGAATTAATATACTGAAACTCATTGAGAACCTAGATGTTTGCTTTGTGTGATTTTAGACCTTCAGGAAAGTCAACCCAGTCCAAAAATTGCTTAGTTCATTACCTGCCCTAGTGTCAGACATGCTGTCACTCAAGATCCATTCTTTTGAGTTAAGACTTTGTATCATAAAAAGGCTGTTAAAGATGCCTGAAGATACCTCTTTACAGAGAACCTACAAACTCCTTCATACTGCAAGCAAAAAGGAAGGAAAGAAGGAAGAGAGGGAGGGACTTAAATAGTGCTGGGGATTTCTCCATTGTTCCACTCAATACTGTTATTATGAGTGTTAAATGGGAAGGAGGAATTTGCTATCTCCTCATTTTGCTGTAATATTGGCTTCCCTGTGCACTGATGCCGAACAGAAGTACGGAGACAGAGATTTTGGAGGAAGAGAGATGGCTTTATTTTTCTGCCAGACAGAAGGGAAGACGCAGCAGGCTAGCACCTCAATAACTGTGTCCCCCCCTCCTTTTGGAATCGAGAAGATTTTATATGCGGGGCTCGCAGTCCGGGGTATATGATAAGGATCAAAGTAGTGAAGGTCTTGCATTCTTCTTCCTGCATTATTTCAAAACAGTCACAGCTGGCGTCAGGCAGCCGGGTAATTGGGTCCGTTTGTCTCTGTTTGTTGGCCTGCGAACTTTTTTCTGAAATGCAAATGCTACAAGGGGTGATTTGCTGCAAGGGAGTGCAGGATGTAATTCACATAGTGTTAAAGAGTAACAGGTTATTCCTGTCCTGCCTCTAGACGCAGACTCAGAGAATGGACTTGAGGACACAGGAAGTGAGAGAGCAGCATTGACATATATACACTACCAAATGTAAAATAGCTAGTGAGAAGCAACTGCATAGCACAGGGAGATCAGCTCGGTGCTTTGTGACCATCTAGAGGGGTGGGATAGGGAGGGTGGGAGTGAGGTGCAAGAGGGAGGGGATAGGGGGAAATATGCATACATATAGCTGATTCACTTTGTTATGCAGCAGAAACAAACACAACATTGTAAAGCAATTATACTCCAATAAAGATGTGGAAAAAATAAAGAGTAATAGGCCAGCTTTGTGAAGTACAAATCTAGTTACAGACACTATAGATTAGTAATAGTTAAAAAAAAACACAAAAACTAGGAGTGATTAACTCTTTCAGGCCAGGTTATGTTTCTTCTCTAGCCTGTTTACTGTTCCCTTTATTTTCCTTGTTCTCAGGAGAGGGAAAACTTCATTTCTATTTTTGCTGCAACAAATTCCCCACTGCTAGTTCATCCCCTCCATATCAACAGAGGAAAGGAAACAGGAGTCATTCATGTCTGGCTGAGGACAGAACTTCAGTTTTGCTCCGCTTGACAAACACCAGCTGTCCGGCCCAGGGGCCCATCTATCTCATATTTCAAATCCCCCCTGAGAGACATGACCCCCAAGAAATCTTTATTGGGAGGATGAGGGATGACAGTCTGTCTTCTGTAGCTTCTTTAGGCTGGCAAGGGACTCCTAAACCCTACCTAGTTGGGGTCACAGAGCTCTCACCCTGTCTGATTAAGGGCCCCAGGGTACCTTCTGTTGTTGTTTTGGCAGGATCTGTTCTGAGAAATGGCTGGAATCTTTGCATCATCATTATCTTGATGTGAACCTATTGTAATCTGGAAGAGACAGAACTTAACAAGTAGTTTAAAAAAACAGAAGCCAAAGATTAGTAAAAGAATTATTATAGCCAGGGTCCCAAACAGGATTAAAAGCCATGTTCCCTGTGGTAGTAATTTTGATCCTGATCTAGATAGAGTCAGTGCTTGGGTTACCCTGTCTAAAGGAATGGAGCCATTTGGTGTGTTCATATATATAATTTTATGTCCTCTTCTATTAGCCCAGTGTGATTGATGTAGGTGTAACAGACCCTGTTAGAAGTATTTGGAGGAGCGACAACCTAAATGTTAATAGACAAAATAGATCTCATTTCTTTTTAGGAGAATAAGCCTGAAACCCAGTCTAGGCCTGGCACTTGGGGGAGAATTGTAGCCAGGTAGCTGGTTATCTAGTTTCATCAAAGTAGGTTTTAACCTTTGATGTGATATTAACATATAAGTAATGGGAGCTATTGGTCACTACATATGTGTTTTCTCTTTTTGTTAATATATGATCTAAAGCAATTTTATCATCTAAAAGTGTAGTAGTTACAAGAGGAGACCTTTAAGAAGTAAGGTTGCAGTTGCCAGCTGCCAACAGACATTGTTTTGAGAATGGCTGGTGGCATCCCAAATCTAACGCAGCTCAGAAAACTCAAGTTCTTAGCAATAAAAGAACTTGCCTAAAATCACACCATAGTGTCACCGTTAATGATGTCAGTGTTTCTCTAGGTATGAGAAGATGCAAGAATTGGGGCTCGTAAAATCTTCTCCTGAAAGTATTTAACTATCTGAAGGCCTGTCCTGTCAATTTTTCCCAGAGCATAGAGTGCCTCATTTCAGATCTCCACCCTGAACTCCTCGTAGCGGGTGTTGAAGGTCGCCAGCTACAGCACCTCATGATTTAATCCTTGTAGAAGTAGACGGCAAGTGTCAGTTTTCAGTCAGCAGGACCCCTTTTTGGTCATAATTTCAACCATGGTTTGGGGCATTTCATGACCATTTTGTCCCATGGTGCTAGGAATGCTCATTCCCAGGTCTGGCAAAGATTTTGCTGATAGGCCACTCCATGTGCTGTTACTGGACTAGGCCTTTACTCGCATCCAAAAGTCTCTGGACACCTGTCTTCCTAGTCTCTTATGGTCCAGGACAATATTCCCTCTTGTTGCTTCTTCTCATATCTAGAGTTAGACTATTGCAATCATTGATCTCATATGGAACTATAAATCATCATTTTATCAGAGGCTCAGTTACACTTTTGGTAACGTAAGAAACAATCATTTTTTTTTTGAAATAGGCAAAATACAAATAGCATAGCTGGCAGTATTAATAAAGTCATAAGTAAGAATTAAGCCAAGAAGTTCCATTAGGTGCAGCCCAGTATATCCCAGGTCGTGTTAGTCTATTCTGTACCAATCCCTATTCTTCAGGGAAATTATATTTTGGCATTGTCTGTAAGGCACCCAGCCCAGTTTCCTAGTGTTACTAGACTGATTATCCTTAGTATGATTTAATTGTTCCCAGCACAGAGGAGCCTTTAACCTTAAGTTACCATAGCCTGGTGTTAATTATATAAATCCATCCCATAATTGTGGGAGGTTTTATTCCTTGGCTGAAATGTTGCTTGTTACTCTGATTGAACTTTGAGTAATAGAGGAAAATTCATATTTATGGTAAGGGTCAGAGCAGGTGTTATTAATTGGTCAGGTGAGGGGATCTCATCCAGTAATATCAATAGTGGCTTGAACATGAGTATAATTTTCCTTTTAAGATAAATTTCCTAAGAGTCAACCAATTAGAGCCATGGAGTGGATAAATCCACTCAGGTAACCCAGAAGTACTAGACATAGGTAACTGGCCACAAACCCAACAATTGGATTGATTTTTAAAACTAGCATAGGATCATGCCTATGATAGAAAAACATTTGATACATATGCAAAGGTCCAAGAAGTCAAGAAAACATTATAAATGAACAGATGAGTCAGGTCCAGGATCTTTGGTAAGCTGTTTACTTCTGATGTTGTCTTTTTCTCATCCTGGTGTGAGTGTAGTTTCTCCTCTGTTTGAGCGTTGTTTTAAGGTGATTTTGAGGTCAGCAGTCCTCCCTATAGGCCAGTCCAGTGCAGGGGCCCTTTGTGAGTGGAAATTAATCCAAGAGTTAATTCCCTTTAGTTTTACTGTGTATGAGCTAGTTAAGAGTACCTGATAAGGGGGCTTCCCTGGTGGCGCAGTGGTTGAGAGTCCGCCTGCTGATGCAGTGGACACAGGTTCATGCCCTGTCTGGGAAGATCCCACGTGCCACGGAGCGGCTAGGCCCGTGAGCCATGGCCGCTGAGCCTGCGCGTCCGGAGCCCATGCTTCGCAACGGGAGAGGCTACAACAGTGAGAGGCCCGCGTACCGCAAAAACAAAAAAACAAAAAAAGAGTACCTGATAAGGGTCCTTCCATACAGTTTGGAGATAGTCCTTTAAATTATGTCTTTTCCAGTATGTATAATCCCCTGGTTGTAGGTCAGTGGGCATCTGATCTTCATCCAAAAATAGATTACTGAGATAAGCTTTAGAAACAAACTTAGAATGTGTCCTTTAATAATTCAATTAAACTTTTTAGCAATATCACATAACAGCAAGGAACTATCTGGGAAGTGAGTCTTAGTAAACACCTTAATTAACAAAACTAGAATTTAATATTCAGTAAAACATAATTTTTTTTCTTCATTGTGAGGGCATTAACCCTGAAAAACCCGGAAGGCTTTATCCCATCAAATAAAAAACGAGGTTTGTCAGGGAGCACAAAAAGCCAATCAGCTGTCTTGGATTTTCCATAGCCCTGACTGTTTGATTTACAGCTATTGTTTACCCATTTTAAATTCCCTGATTTAGGAGTAGACTGTCATGTTTTAAGGACATCAGGATGGGAAAAGTCTGACAATGAGGGGTTAATTTTTGTAGAAGCATAATGAACTTTATCTACATGTGCCATAATCTTCATAGATCACTGTGAAATAATACTTATTTACTTTACCTAAGTAACAAAAGATTTTAAAAGTAAGTGTAAATCACTTAAAGGCAAATAAATTTATATAGTCTGTTATTAAAGCAGCATTTCAAGAAAACTTTGTTCTCTTAAGAGAGAGAGAACCAAATTTCAGTCTAGTCTCAATAAACTTGGCCTGATGATTTATATAACTGTAATTAACCATATAGGCTTTTTGTTTGCTGAAACTGTAAGGAGTTTCAGACTGAACTTTTAAAAGACCTCTCAGGGCTTCCCTCGTGGCGCAGTGGTTGGGAGTCCGCCTGCCGATGCTAGGGGACACAGGTTCGTGCCCCGGTCTGGGAAGATCCCACATGCCGCAGAGCAGCTGGGCCCGTGAGCCATGGCCGCTGAGCCTGCGTGTCCGGAGCCTGTGCTCCACAACGGTGAGAGGCCCACGTACCACAAAAAAAAAAAAATTAAATTAAATTAAAAGACCTCTCAGGAAAGTCACACCAAGGGCTTGTCACAGATTTCGCTTACCAAATCTAGGTGAATTCCTCCTTTTTCAGGGTCCCGAAAATACCTTGAGATTTCTGTACCTGTTAGTGAGGTAGCCTTCGTAATTTATCTGATAAAGGTGCTGGGGACCTAGGAGTTTCCAGTCTCTGGAGGGAGCAGATAGAGAGAAAAGATAAATGTTTTAATTTTACCCATAGGTGTAAATTACCAAATTGTTGTAAACCATAAGTAGCTTGAGGAGGAGAGCTTCTTTTTATCCAGTTTAGCATTATGGTCTGAAAGTCAGAAACTTGTATTTATCCAAAAGTCCTTTTTATAAATCTTCTTGAAGAGGAAGAATTTTTGCAAAGGCATCAGAGTGAAACCGTTAAGCGTCTATAATGCCAAAAGACTTAAGGCAAGTTTAAATTCTGATTATAATGTAATTAACAAGGTAACTTGGTTACTGTTGTGACATGACACAAGATAATAACTAGAATTATAACTGATAACATTTTACCAGGACATATCAGAATTTTTTTGAAACTCCATATAAGTTCTAGACTATCTATATTAGTAACAATTACCATAAAATATAACCTAAGAAGATTTATTACACATTTGACAATACTTCCCATGTACTTTTAACATACCACATGAACCTAATTAGTGTAATATCTGTCTTTGGGATGTTTCAGGGGCCCTTTGAAGCACCCCAAAGTTAGCTAGAGGTCAAAGAAACTTCATTACAATTTGATTTGGGATGATTTATCAAAAAAATCAAAAGAGTTTAGAACACTCAGTCAGATAAGATCATACATCACTGTGAAACAATAGTTATTCACTTAGCCAAAGTAACAATAAAAGATTTTAAAGGCGAATATCGAACTGATCACTTAAAAGGTAAAGAAGATTAAAATCTGTCATCCATGGCAGTTCAACATCTTAAGAAAACTTGTACCATGCATAAAACTCTTTTCTCAGGGTCCACTTTCCACAAACCTTTTCTATCACTTTCTGTATCCATCACTTTATTTTTCCATTCAGAAACAGCCACCTGTAAGTCAGATCTACTTCCTTTTTCCTTAATAAAATGCAATTCCATTCCTCATACCTTCTTTACTAAAAACACACATCCTACTTTCCTTAAGCAACCATGAACTGTCTCTTATATCAGCACTGTGTAGATTGGTAAACATACATCCAAATAATAATTTTTGAAGAATGTGCTTTCTTATAGAAAATATCTCAGTGTGGCACCAAACACATTTTTAATAGTTCTAAACCTTTTGTTTCTCTGTAAAAGGAAGCCAATATTCAATAATTAATGTTTTAATATCTTATTTTATTTGGAAATGGCCTGGTTATTTAATAAACTTCCATCCTTTAACTTAATTTAGTACAACTCTAAATTTTCAAGTCATCAAACATCTGGAAAGATCATTCTTAAGTAAATATTCATAAAACATAATTATTCCTAAAAATTTCACCCAAAACTCTTATCTCATTTGCAATTTTTTTTCTTAAATTTTCTTCACATCGAGTTATTTTCATTGCTGACAAATTTGTAACAGATATAAGATCTTATTTAGTTTATATTAAACCTAGGCACAATAAAAGTAATATACTTAAGGTTGATGGCTCTAAAGACATGTCTATATTAATTAGATCAACAAACAATCATTAATACCAGGTCCTAATTTAATATTGAATATTTCCCAGTTCACGTGAACCTGAAATTTATTTAATTTTTCTTGTATTTAGAATTATTTGATTTGTAAGTGCTGACTTTTAAGCCAGTTAAATAGAGCTCATTTACAGGGCTTCCCTGGTGGGCTTCCCTGGTGGCGCAGTGGTTGGGAGTCCACCTGCCGATGCAGGGGACGACATGGGTTCGTGCCCCGGGCCGGGAGGATTCCACATGCCGCGGAGCGGCTGAGCCCATGACCCGCTGAACCTACCCGTCCGGAGCCTGTGCTCCGCAACGGGAGAGGCCACGACAGTAAGAGTCCCGCGTACCGCAAAAAAAAAAAATAGAGCTCATTTACAAATTAACCTCAGCAATATTATCCAAAGACAAAAGCACATACTGAGACATACACATATATCCAGACAGAGAGAGATCTGAGAGTTTCCACTTGAGATTTAAAATATCTCTTTGCCTCTTTTTTTTTTTTTTTTCTTCTCTTGGCTTGAAGTTCTACTAATTAACGCAAGGCTGAAGTCTCAGGCAGAGTGGGCTACGTTTGTAGCTCAAGGACATGATAAGAGTTAACTTCAAGGTTTGTCCTAGGCATATTTTTGTTCTCTCAGGGTCAGAATTTTGAAGAAAAGTATTTTAACCAGCTAGCTTTTTCTAACTGCACATGCAAAAAGAACTGGTTTTGCAATTTTAAGAAAAGTTTTATTTTAACCAGTTTTCTCCAGTCTAAAGAATATTGTAGCCATACTGTCAAAAATCATCTTTCTCTTTCTGTGGTCATAATTTCATAGCTAAAATTTAAACCAGATAGTGCTCAAGTTGGCTCTGATAACAGGAGTAGACTGGCTGATAAAATGTTGTCCCATCAGGGATTGTCCCTCTGAGGAGGTGGGGTCTTAGTTTGATCAGAAGAATCTGAAGGAGTGAGGGAACTTGCAGGAGTGGCGGAAGCTTGGTTTCCCCCCTCCCCGAGAGTTGGGAGAAGTTAGAAGAGGATCATTTAAAATGTCAGGAGAGGTAGTTTTTATGTTTGTTTTGTTTTGTTTTTTTTCCGACTCCTCAGGCTTTTGATTATGGAGCCACCTAGAACAGGATTATAGGAGAAGAGGCATAAATTCCTGAACATAAGGGAACCTCAGTCCATCTTTCCCATCCTGTGGCAATAAAGATCTAATTGTAGGAGACCCATTTTCAGACCATTTTTCTTTGTCATTGGGTCATAGCTATAGGTCGACCTGTCATTTAAAATTTTCCCTAAGGGTTCCCGGGTGGGGGTGGAACCTTAGAGGAAGCGCTTCCCATTTAGACTCGAGCAGTTGGTAACAGACGTTAGAGGTTAGCGCGCTCAAATCAAAACATAAACGTTCACCTTGTCAGCTGGAAGTCACACATAAAACATAAACCGTAAAAGAAAACAGCAAAGGGATGTTCAAAAAGAAAAAGGAGAAACATGGCGGAGACCCGCCCAAACGTGACTTCCAAATCCCACTCGACCTGGACCGTTGCCCCAAAGCAGCGCCTTACATCAGAATCTCCCTTTGCAGGGAGAATTCCACATCAGGATTTTCCCTTTGCTGGGAAATCCCAAAATTGGAACCGAAGTTCCCGTAAGGGGACGGTCAAAAGTCACGCAGTGCACTCGGGGAGATTCACGTAGGTGCTGACGGGTGTCGCTACTTGCCTACGCCCTCTTTCTGATCCTCCAATATTTAGTGTTTTCTCAGAGTGGAAGTCCAGGCCGGCGCGGGCAAGAGAAGAGAAGTTGTCCTCAAGGCAAAAGAAGCCTGGCAGCTGTTAGGTCAGCCTCTCCCCGGTTCTCCGCCGCAGCCTCCAAGTTCCGCAGCCCAGTTGGTGGGCCGGGTGGGATCACGGCACAGCTCTGCAGCAAGGAGTCCCTGGCGATCTGGCCTCAGAGATATTCTCCAACCCTCCGCTCTCCCAAAGGAGACTGGCGTGGAGAGAGATCCCCGAGTTTCCGATCAAGCCGAGGGGTCCTGCGGGCCGCCTGCCCCAAAGCAGATCCCTGACGAGCCCCCATTTTCTTGCGGAAATATCGGCTTCCCTGTGCACCGATGCCAAACAGAAATACGGAGACAGAGATTTTGGAGGAAGAGAGAGATGGCTTTAATTTTCTGCCAGACAGAAGGGAAGACACAGCAGGCTAGCGCCTCAATAACTGTGTCCCCCCCTCCTTTGGGAATCGAGAAGATTTTATATGCGGGGCTCGCAGTCCGGGGTATATGATAAGGATCAAAGTAGTGAAGGTCTTGCATTCTTCTTCTTCCTGCATTATTTCAAAACAGTCACAGCTGGCGTCAGGCAGCCGGGTAATTGGGTCCGTTTGTCTCTGGTTATTGGCCTGCGACCTTTTATCTGAAATGGAAATGCTACAAAGGGTGATTTGCTACAAGGGAGTGCAGGATGTAATTCCCATAGTGTTGAAGAGTAATAGGTTAGCTTTGTGAAGTACAAATCTAGTTACAGACACTGCAGATTAGTAACAGTTGAAAAAAAAAAAAAACTAGGAGTGATTAACTGTTTCAGGCCAGGTTATGTTTCTTCTCTAGCCTGTTCACTGTTCCCTTTATTTTCCTTGCTCTCAGGAGAGAGAAAACTTCATTTCTATTTTTGCTGCACTCAGGCTGTCTCAGTTCTTTCTGATGAGCTTCTTACCAAGCTAACTGTGAGTCTAATGGTTAAAGGATCATGGCCCCTAAATACAAACCAACTCTTCAATCTGGTGCTTAACTGAAGTAACAGCAATCTGTTCGAACATTGGAGGAAAAACTGGCTGTGTAAAATATGTGAAGACAACATGGCATCCTCTTAAGGGGTTTCAAGGGCAATTTTGACTATATGCAATTTTCACTATATATACTGACTTTATTTATTTATTTATTTATTTATTTAAAAATATTTATTTATTTAGCTGTGCCGGGTCTTAGTTGCAGCACGCAATCTTTGTTGTGGCGTGCGGGATCTTTTAGTTGCAGTGTGCAGGATCTAGTTCCCTGACCAGGGATCAAACCTGGGCCCCCTGCATTGGGAGCATGGAGTCTTAACCACTGGACTACCAGGGAAGTCCCTATACTGACATTAGAATCTAACCCCAGGTCACGATATGCCTTCACTATATTCATTTTAATCTGCCATCACTCATTAATCCTGTGTCTGTGTGTCACACATGTGTGCATTCTATGACTAAAGATGGAATGATAGCTAGTTGATATTCTCAGTGGAAAAAGAATAATTAAGCAATTTGTAAATTATGTTCTAAATTTGTATTAATTTATATTCTAATTATTAAGCATTTAAATGAGATCTTCTGCCTTGATTACAATTTTTAGTAAACGAGCTTCAGTTTTGACATTGTATTGTATTTTTAGTTTTTCCATTCAACAAATATTATTGTGCACCTACTAATACTAGGCATAGTGCTGGTTATCACATGTTTCCTTGAAAAACAATAACCACAAAAGTTTTTGTGAAAATCTGCTTCCTCCAAAGCCACTGAGGAGTGATGAAAGAACTAGACCATGAGTGAGGCAAGGTAGAGTCTGAAATCTGCAAACATAGAAAGGAAAACAGTGTATATATGTGCTAAGGCAGAAAATGTGAGGTCTGAATGAGACTTTATTGACTCTGTAACATGTCTGGCAAAAGGGTGCTTGGTGCCATCTTTGGGAAATATTCTTTCTAGAGTTAAGTGCCAAAGAGTGCCTGGCATCAGGAAAAACAGCCTCTCCGTTGTTGTGATTTAAATGATCTCTAAGCTGTTGGAGATCAAGGGGACACTCTGGGACTGAGAAAAAAAGAACATTGCACCTAGCAACTACAGAAAACATTTTTAAAGTACCCTTGGAATATTTATGAAAACTGAACAAATGCTAGGCCATAATGTGAGCCTAAACACATTTTTAAAGGATTAGTATCAAACAGACCACATTCTGGAGCCACAGTGCAATTAGGTTAGAAACCAATAATAGGAGTTCCCTGGTGGCACAGTGGTTAAGAATCCACCTGCCGATTCAGGGGACATGGGTTCAAGCCCTGGTCCAGGGACATCCCACATGCCACAGAGCAACTAAGCCCCTGCACCACAACTACTGAGCCTTCAGTCTAGATCCTGCGAGCCACAACTACTGAGCCCCCACACCACAACTACTGAAGCCCACGTGCCCTAGAGCCTGCGTGCCCCAACTACTGAGCCCATGTCCTGCAACTACTGAAGCCTGTGTGCCACAAGTACTGAGCCTGCATGCTGCAACCACTGAAGCCCACATACCTAGAGCCCGTGCTCCGCAACAAGAGAAGCCACCAAAATGAGAAGCCCACACACCGCAACAAAGAGTAGCCCCCACTCCCCGCAACTAGAGAAAGCCTGCACACAGCAACAAAGACCCAAAGCAATGCAATCCCTATCAAACTACCAATGGCATTTTTCATAGAACCAGAACAAAAAATGTCACAATTTTTATGGAAACATAAAAGACCCCGAAAAGTCAAAGCAATCTTGAGAAAGAAAAATGGAGCTGGAGAAATCAGGCTCCCTGACTTCAGACTATACTACAAAGCTACAGTAATCAAGACAGTATGGTACTGGCACAAAAACAGATATGTAGATCAATGGAACAGGATAGAAAGCCCAGAGTTAAACCCACGCACATATGGTCAGCTTATCTTTGATAAAGGAGGCAAGAATATACAATGGAGAAAACACATCCTCTTCAAAAAATGGTGCTGGGAAAACTAGACAGCTACATGTAGAAGAATGAAATTAGAACACTTCCTAACACCGCACACAAAAATAAACTCAAAATGGATTAAAGACCTAAATGTAAGGCCAGACACTATAAAACTCTTAGAGGAAAACATAGGCAGAACACTCTATCACATAAATCACAGCAATATCCTTTTTGACCCACCTCCTAGAGAAATGGAAAGAAAAACAAAAGTAAACAAATGGGACCTAATGAAACTTCAAAGCTTTTGCACAGCAAAGGAAACCATAGACAAGACCAAAAGACAACCCTCAGAATGGGAGAAAATATTTGCAAATGAAGCAACTGACAAAGGATTAACCTCCAAACTATACAAGCAGCTCATGCAGCTCAATATCAAAAAACAAATGACCCAATCCAAAAATGGGGAAAAGACCTAAATAGACATTTCTCCAAAGAAGATAAACAGATTGCCATCAAACACATGAAAGGATGCTCAACATCACTAATCATTAGAGAAATGCAAATCAAAACCACAATGAGGTATCACCTCATACCTGTCAGAATGGCCATCATCAAAAATATCTACAAACAGAGGCTTCCCTGGTGGCGCAGTGGTTAAGAGTCCGCCTGCTGATGCAGGGGACATGGGTTCGTGCCCCGGTCTGGGAAGATCCCACATGCCGTGGAGCAGCTGGGCCCGTGAGCCATGGCTGCTGAGCCTGCACGTCCGGAGTCTTTGCTCCATAATGGGAGAGACCACAACAGTGAGAGGCCCACGTACTGCAAAAAAAAAAAAAAATCTACAAACAATAAATGCTGGAGAGGGTGTGGAGAAAAGGGAACCCTCTTGCACTGTTGGTGGGAATGTAAATTGATACAGCCACTATGGAGAACAGTATGGAGGGTCCTTAAAAATCTAAAAATAGAACTACCATATGATCCAGCAATCCCACTACTGGGCATATACCCTGAGAAAACCATAATTCAAAAAGAGACATGGGGTTTCCCTGGTGGCGCAGTGGTTGAGGGTCCGCCTGCCGTTGCAGGGGACATGGGTTCGTGCCCCGGTCCGGGAAGATCCCACATGCCGCGGAGCGGCTGGGCCCGTGAGCCATGGCCACTGAGCCTGCGCGTCCGGAGCCTGTGCTCCACAACGGGAGAGGCCACAACAGTGAGAGGCCTGCGTACCGCAAAACACACACACACACAAAAAAGAGACATGTACCACAATGGTCAGTGCAGCACTGTTTACAATAGTCAGGACATGGAAGCAACCTAAGTGTCCATCGACAAAATGAATGGATAAAGAAGATGTGGCACATATGTACAATGGAATATTACTCAGCCTTAAAAAGAAACGAAATTGAGTTATTTGTAGTGAGGTGGATGGACCTAGAGTGTGTCATTCAGAGTGAAGTAAGTGAGAAAGAAAAAAACAAATACCATATGCTAACACATACATATGGAATCTAAAAAAAAAAAAATGGTTCTGATGAACCTAGTGGCAGGATAGGAATAAAGACCCAGACATAGAGAATGGACTTGAGGACACGGGGAGGGGGAAGGATAAGCTGGGACAAAGTGAGAGAGTAGCATTGACATATATACACTACCAAATGTAAAATATATAGCTAGTGGGAAGCAGCTGCATAGCACAGGGAGATCTGCTCAGTGCTTTGTGACCACCTAAAGGGGTGGGATAGGGAGAGTGGGAGGGAGACGCAAGAGGGAGGGGATAGGGGGATATATGTATACATATAGTTGATTCACTTTTTTATGCAGCAGAAACTATCACAACATTGTAAAATAATTATACTCCAATAAAGATGTTAAAAAAAAAAGAAGACCCAATGCAGCAAAAAAATAAATAAATAAAATTTTAAAAAGAAACCAATAATAAAAAGAAAAACTGAAAAATCTCACATATTTATAAACTTTAAAACTTAATTTCTTAACTCACAGTCTAAAAGAAAAATTATAATGGAAACGAGAAAATACTTATAACTGAACAGTAGTAAAGCTACTATGTATCTAAATGGTTGAGATGCAACCAAGCACTGTTTAGTGGGAAATTCATAGCCTTAAAGGAGAAAAGGGAAGAAAGTGTTAAAGAATTAAGCATCCAGTATATGATGTTAAAGGAAAAATAGAAGAATAAACTCAAAGAAGGCAAAAGAAAATAAAAATCAGAAATTAATGAAAAAGAAAGCAAACATCCACTGAAGATCAACAAAGCCAAAATTTGGTGGTTTGGAAATACCACTGGTAAAATTAATTAAGTAAACAAGAGAAAATGTAAAAATAAACAATATTACAAATGATAAAAGGTGATATGATAGGTGGTGACGAGATTAAACAGATACAAACAATAGTATAAACAATTTAGGCAGCAAATTTGAAAACATATGAAATAGATAAATTCCAACTGATTGGTGAAGAAATAGAAAATCTGAATTGTCCCATGACCATTAAAGAAATTGGACCATAATTTTAAAATCTTACCATAATCTGTATGATGCACTCTGATAAGCCTGGAAAGTAAGGTCTACCAAAATTTCAAAGAATAGACAATCTTACACAAAGTTTCCAGAATTTTTTTTTTTAATTTTTAAGGAGGGACACTTCCCATTTCATCTTATGAAGGTAGATAACTTTGATACCAAAACCAAACAAACATAGTGAAAGAAAACAAGACAGGAAAAAACAGTACTGTATGACCAAGTTGGATTTATACTAGGAATGCAAAGTTGATTTAATAATGAAAAATAAATTAATTTAATTCACCACATTAACAGATTAAAGGAGAAAAACAATACGATTGTACCAATTGATGAGGAAAATCCAAGATCTGTTCATGATTCAAAATTAAAAAAGGCATGGGAATTCCTTGGTGGTCCAGTGGTAAAGAATCCGCCTTACAATGCAGAGGACACGGGTTTGATCCCTGGACAGGGAACTAAGATCCCACATGCCACAGGGCAATTAAGCCCGCGTGCCACAACTGCTAAGCTTGCGCGCCTCAAGAGAGCCCGCATTCCCAAACTACAGAGCCCACGTGCTCTGGAACCTGCGCACCACAACTACAGAGCCCACACGCCCTGGAGCCCACGTGCCACAACTACAGAAGAGAAAACCCCCACGCCACAGCTAGAGAGAAGCCTGCGTGCCACAACAAAAGATCCCGCATGCCTCAGCGAAGATTCCCCCATGCCGCAACTAAGACCCGACATAGCCATAAATAAATAAATATAAATAAATAATAAATCATTTAAAATAAAATAAAATAAAGGGGCTTCCCTGGTGGCGCAGTGGTTGAGAGTCTGCCTGCCAATGCAGGGGACACGGGTTCGAGTCCTGGTCTGGGAAGATCCCACATGCCGTGGAGCAACTAAGCCCGTGAGCCACAACTACTGAGCCTGCGCATCTGGAGCCTGTGCTCCACAGCAAGAGAGGCCGCGATAGTGAGAGGCCTGCACACTGCGATGAAGAGTGGCCCCCACTTGCTGCAGCTAGAGAAAGCCCTTGCACAGAAACGAAGACCCAACATGGCCAAAAATAAATAAATAAAATTTTTTAAAAATTAAAAATAAAATTAAATTAAAAAGGCATGGGTCTTCCCTGGCTATCCAGTGGTTAAGACCCTGTGCTTCCACTGCATGGGGTGTGGGTTTTATCCCTGATCCCAGAAATAAGATCCCGCATGCCGCACTGCACAGCCAAAAAAATAAAAGGCAACAGAAAGGAACCTCATAATCTAATGAAGGGCATCTCTGTTACTACAAGTAATTGTGAAATGTTAAAGTATCCCCTTTGTTGAAAGATTAGCAAGAATGCTTCATCTTATTCAACATTATACTGAAGACCCTAGCCAATACAATAATGTAAGAATAAGAAATAAAAAGTATACAGATTGGAAAGATGCAGAGGTAGAGAATGGACTGGAGGACATGGGGCGGGGAAGGGTAAGCTGAGACGAAGTGAGAGAGTGGCATTGACATATATACACTACCAAATGTAAAATTGATAGCTAGTGGGAAACACCTGCATAGCACAAGGAGATCAGCTCGTGCTTTGTGACTACCTAGAGGGGTGGGTAGGGAGGGTGGGAGGGAGATGCAAGAGGGAGGAGATATGGGGATATATGTATACGTATAGCTGATTCACTTTGTTATACAGCAGAAACTAACACAACAACGTAAAGCAATTATACTCCAATAAAGATGTTAAAAAAAAAAAAGTATAAGGATTGGAAAGGGAGGGAGTAAATGGTGTTTATTTGTGGGTATATGTTCAACTCTGCAGAAAATCCAAAAGAATCTCTAGGTGAATTATTAGAATTAAAAGAATTTAGCAAGAGTTATGGGTAAAAATCATGTTATAAAAGTCAGTTGCAACAATTAGTAAATAAAATTTATATAGAGACCATTTACAATCATAACAAAAATTAAAAATACCTAGGAATAAATCTAACAAAAGTTGTGGAAGCCCTATGGAGAAAATTTTAAAACTGTATTGAAATACAGTGAAGAATACCTAAATAAATGGAGAGATAGGTTCACATAAAAAGATACTGTAAAGGTGACATCTCCTCATATTGACATACATTTAATGCAATTTTGATAAAAATCCTAACAGTTTTTCTGTGTGTAAAAGTTGACAAGATGTTTCTATAATTTTTATATGGAAGAGCAAAGGCCCAGGAATAGCCAAGACATTCCTGATAAAGAAAAAGTCAAAGGACTTCTCCTACCAAGTATCAAGATTTATAATGCTATAATAATTAAGACAGTATCTTAAAACAAATATACCAATGAAACAGAAAAGAAATCCCAGAAACAAACTCAAGCATATGTGGAAACTTTATTTATGACAGAGGTAGCATTACAGAAAGGAAGGAAAAAGATAAGCTTTTTAATAAATTGTGCTGGGACAGTTGTTATGTATAGGAAAAAATTATACTGAATTTCTACTTTATGCCATATACAAAAATGAATTCTAGGTTTACTAAAGATTTAAATATGAGGAACTCAATAGATATTTGATGATATTAAGAAATTTTTAATATTTTAGGTATGATATTAGTATCATAGTTAACATTTTAAAGTAATTCTTATAGTTTAGAAATATATTCTACAATATTAATGGGTGAAATATTATGTTCTAGTGGATGTAGTATGGGAGTATAGATAAAACAAGATTGGCCGTGATATGAACTTTTTAATTTAATATTTATTTATTTGGCTGCACTGGGTCTTAGTTGCAGCATGCGGGATCTTTTTTTTTAGTTGCAGTATGCGGGATCTTTAGTTGCGGCATGTGGAATCTTTTGTTGCAGCATGCAGTATGTTTTGTTATGGCATGCGGGAATCTTAGTTACAGCATGCAGGCTCTTAGTTGCAGTATGCAGGATATAATTCCTTGACTAGGGATTGAGCCTGGGCCCCCTGCATTGGGAGCATGGAGTCTTAGCCACTGGACCACCAGGGAACTCCCTGATTTGAACATTTTTGATGCTGGGTAAAGGGAATAAAGGGGTTTAATATGCTATTTTCTCTATTTTATATATGTTTGAAATTATACACTATCAAAAGTTAAAGAGATTTTAATGTGAAAGGTAAACCTATAAAACTTTTAGAAAACAATATAGAAAAATATCTTTATGACCATGGGATAGGAAAATATTTCTTAAACATACAGAAAGAAAAATAAATTTGACTACATTAAAATTAAGAATTTTGATTCATCCAAAATACCATAAAAAGAGTACAAGGGCAAGCCACAAACTGGGAGAAAATATTTGCAATACATATAACCAACAAAGGATTAGTACACAAGATATTTATGAATCAATAAGAAAAAGACAATGGGAAAATGGGGAGAAGACATGAACTGGAATTTCACAAAAAAGAAAATTCAAATGCCCATAAAAATATGAAGGGAATGCTCAATCTCTTGGTAATCAAGAAAATGCAAGTTAACACCATAATGAAATACTGTTTTATATAAGATGGGCAAAATTTTTTAAGGTCAAAAAGTAAACAAATATTGGTGACATAATGGGGCAAGAACAATTCATATCTACTCCTGACAGAAGTGTTAAACTGGTAAAATGAAGGTGGAAAACAGTTTGGCACTACCTAATTAAGTTGAACATGCATATAACTTTAAAACCATCAATTCCATTCCTAAGTAAGTATATGGAGTAACCAATGTATGTATGCCCAGGAGAATATTCAGAGCAAAAAAGAAAAAATATATATATATATACAGAGCAGCACTGTTATTAATGGCCCACACTGGGAGCAACTCACATGATCATCCTAGTAAAATATGGATGAATAAATTGTGGGATATTCACACAATTGAATACCATACAGCAGTAAAAGTAACTAAACCACAAATTCACACATCAACAGGTAAAACAAAAGAAACAAGTCCCATAAGATAAAGTTATGGGACTCCATTTAGATAAAGTTCAAAAACAGGCTAAGTTAAACTGTTCATTGTTTAGAGATTCATACTGATGTATGAAAGCAAGGCATGAAAGCAAGCAAGGGCATTATTCAGCTGAAATTCAAGGTAATAATTTTACAGTGTCTGGAAGACCCTTAAAGAGTGGTGCTAATTCCAGATAGAAGTAAAATTTCATTAAGGAAGATATTTTTGGATAGAAATGTTTGGGGCCTCTTAAATAGCACCAGAGGGAGCTAGGCTCTTGTCTCTGAAAGGATGGTTCAGGCCTCACCTCTCAAAGCCACTTCCTTCCAATCAGCAGAGATGAGTATGGCCCTCAGAGGCAGTTCTGCCCCAGAAAAACTATTCCAATAAGTTCCAGATACGGTGCAGGAAGGGCGACATCACCACCCCAGGCAGGCCACATGGTCCATGCCCAGCTCACCCCACACAGGGAACTGCAACCTGAATGAGGCAGCCCAGTGACCTAGTCAGAATCTTTCCTGGAAATACCATGTACTAGGTCAGCATTTCAGAGTTTTTAGAGAGAGTTCACAAGCATCTTCTCATCAGATCATGTCAACCCTGTGACATGCCCCTTGACCTTGGAGAACTTTCCAAATCGCACACTTATTAGAAGTCATCTGGTCACCTATATTATAGCCCTTTTGTGAAAACCAGCCAATGGACTCTTGAGAGATGCCCAACTCAGCTCTACCCAATGTGGGAAAACCATGAGGGTCTTCAAAACTAACAGAAATGTCAATTTTCTTGGAAAGAGAGCTTAATTATCTACACTTGGCATGCATTAGAAGATATTTATAAGACCTCGCCAAACTTTGAGAAAGAAGGAAACTAGTGTTTATTAAGCAGCTATTATGTGTCTGGCACTGTGCTTGGAGCTGTTTATGGGTACTTAATAAGTATTTGTTAAATGAATGAATTTCTCACAATACCACTATGAGATATCCCATTTTCAGATGAGGGATGCAGAGAGATTTAATAACTAGTCCAAAATTATACAACTAGGTAATAAATGGCAGAGCTTGAGTTCAAACCCAGGTTTCTGGCATATGCTCTTTTCTTTCAACATACCCCACTGCCTTTGAAGAGTTGGAATGGTGCAGAGAGAAAATAGAATGTTCAACATTCCTCTTGAAAAGAATGTTTATAGCCTGAAGTCAGAATCAAGAGTCATAATACAGTATTTCCAAACGAACTTAAATGTTTATTCATTTGATGGTGAAAAGCTTCTTAATACACATATGGTAATGTATGTTATAAATATTATTGTTCTCAGAATGATTGAATAACTAGAAAAATGTGAGTTTCCGTTTATGGTGTTCTCTTTATAATTTATTGTGAGGAGTCATCATTATGCTTTGATTACAAAGGTTAGTTCAAGGAAATACTGATTAAGTCTCTGACAAGCAAATCGAATGCTCCATGGGAATATGAGCAGACTTTTACTTACCTATGAGCATTCATGGACTTGATGAAGACAAGATATCATAAAATATAATTAAAGCAAATAATTAACCTTGACAATTCAAACATAAACAGAACAGTACTAAGGAAATTAGCTATTTATTCTTCTCTTGGTTTTCAGCTAAAATAAGTAAATGATGGATAATTAATTGATAAATGACCATATCTAGGAGGTCTAAAAAGATAGAAATGAGTCTGATCCTATTAGATCATAACAGGGTCTCATTTGAGCTGGATCAGACCTAAATGAAATCATCTAGGTCCCCTTGAGAAACGCTCACACATGTGCACAAGGAGATTATAATCCAGGATGGCCCCTGACCTACCTAACCCCTCTATAGGAAATACTATTTTAGAGTTAAAACTGTAGTATAGTAGTTAATTATCTATCCTTCTAAAGATATAATTATCTACATAGATAAATCTCAAACTAAATCTTGAAGTATCCACATAGATAAATCTCAAATAATAGTAGCAAACACATAGTGGTTACTATGTGCAGGCATTATTCTATGGGCTTTACATGTTTTAACTTATTTAATTCTCACAGAAGCTCTATGTTACTATCCCTACTTTACATATGGGGAAACTGAGGTTCAGAGACGTTAAGCAATTTACCCAAGATCATGCAGCTAGTAATGGTAGAGATAGGATATGAGCCCAGGCTATCTGCCCTGGAATCTTAGAGCTTGACCACCAGGCTATACTACTTCTCAGTAGTATGATATTGCTGAAAATCAAGCTGTAGCAGGAAACATATGGTATGTAACAATTTATGTAAATGTTTAAAACCCTCAAAACATTTCTATGGTTTTTTTTACAAAATCATATACCTAGAAGTATAAAAATATTTATGGGAGTGGTACTCACCAACTCAGGATAGTGTTTACCTCTGGAAGAAGGAGGAGAAATGAATGGAGAGCTATATTTATAGCATTCTATTTCTTTGTTTAAAACTTTGAAGCAAATATGGGGACAACATTAACATCTGTGGTGAGCACATGGGTGAATATCACAGTTTATGTGACTTGTCCAAAGTCACATAAAAGTAACAAAGACGGAATTTTTTTTAATAGATCACTTAGTCTAATTCTCTCATTTAGGATTTGAGGTCAGTCTGTATAGATTAGGGAACCAACCAGATAGTAATTTGTTCAAGAGCCTACTGCGAGTCAGTGGCAGGAACCAAGTCCCCGGACTTCAGAGCACTTTTCACCCTCACCACCATCATTTCCCACATCCTGCCATTCTCATACAATCTGTTTTACCTCCTGATTTATCCCCAAAGGCTCATGATTTTGCCTGCTGGACAAACTGTATTTGTCCTTTTGGCTAATTACTTTTAAGGAAATAATAATGTTCATTACTTATTTATATTCCATTGCTCCATACTTGAATAGGATTATATTTTAGAGTCATAAGGCCCAATCAGCATCAGAGCCAAGTCTTTCTCAGGAATTTTATGTCTTTTCTACTTTCTTTCCCTCCTTTTTCTTCTTTTTTTTCCCACTTAGTTCTATCTTTCATAGCCTTCTATTCCCGTCACCTAAAATCCATCAGATTCAGGATGCTGCCTCCTCCCCATTCCATGTTCAAACTCTTGATTTATCTGAAGAGCTTACTTGGTGGGTCATACAATGAATTAAAATTTAGAAAACATTCACATTTGTGGAGTGCTTCACGGTTTTCAAGGTGTCTACATGATTTCATTTGATCTTCTTTTCAGCCCAGCATGGTAGGCAGGTGAGATAGTGGGTTCAGACAGTTCATGTAACTTGCCAGGATCACAGAAAGAAAGTAAAAAAACCTGAACAGGAATCCAGATCTTCTGACTTCTTATTCACTTCTCTTTCCAATTGCCCCTGTCTCCATAAACCACCAGAAATAAGTTGGTCCCTAGAAATAAGGATAAATCTATGTAGGACCATGCCACTACCTATCACATTCTTCCACCACCATCCCCACTAAAACAAACAATGCTTGCTGCATAGCCCTGTATTAAGCTGCTCCCCTCTAAAGAGTCTCAAAGCTTCACATCACCCAGGAGTCATAAATTGTGACCTTGTAAATTCTACTTTATTCAAATAAAACCCAAGTGAGTGAGAAGAGGAGCACCACAGCCTAATAACTTACCGTGTCAACAGAAGGGCAGCCCTTCAACTGTTGAAAATTTACGTAGAAGTTTGAAAATCATGAGACCAGTATTGAAAGTTCCCAGAGAGATTTTACTAATAAGGCAGGCTGGGCCTCAGCAATCTACCCACCTAGAGTTTAGCTTCTCCACCGAGTACTCCTTAGTCCACCCAGAATTTCTGAAAGAAGCTGAATTAAGCCCTTCTTTGGCAGGATTTGTTTTTCCAGGTTAACTCATTAGGGCAAAGTTTCATTCTCTCTCCTGGGATCCATTCTGAACTAAAGTCTCATTAAATCCTGTGCATGAGTATCCTCAGTGCAACCACTTCCTTTCCAAGCCCTTGCAACCTCAGTGTCAACACCAATTCTAATTCCAAAGACTGGGGAGAAAAATAGGGAGACTAGACCACAAGGCTTGTGGCCACCAGAATGAGTATGAAGACAGTCTTTGCTTGGCTGAAAGCAAAGAGATGAGATGGGGAAGCCAGCTGCTGGGACTTCCCGGGGTCTTTTAAAAATCTCACAGCAACACATCTTGCCTCTGCTGTGTAAGGACAGGGAAGATGCTCAGCTCTGGCTTCCCTTAGAGAGGCTGATAAAGGGCACTGTAAGTAGGAGAAAATTTTTTTCTTTTCTTCTGCTGCCTACAGAAATCCTGGCTCCTCCTCTGGGTTCTTCAAATAACCTGGGTTGCTAGAGATACCCTACGTAAAATAAATGCTACCCTTTACTTTCGCTTCTTTTGTAAAACCTGCTCTGTTTACTACTACTTTTCTGATGATGAAACATTTCTTCTTTTCATTGTGGGTCAGTGAGAATCTTCCTGCCAATGAGATGGAGTGAAGTTTAAAATAATTTTTGTAGTATGGTTGTTTGTTTTCTTATTCTTGTCATTGAAATTACAGACAAGCAAGTCCCAAGCCTCCTCTGTTGCAAGGTGAGAAAGTTCCTTTGGCCTCCATTTTTTGAGGGGAAGCATGTGAGTCTGGCAGCTCAAATTTGCTTTCAGAGTGAGTGAAGCTACTGCGACTTTGGAAAGTTTAAAGAACTTGTTGGTCATCCCTCATTTCTTCATTTTCAGGAAAGCTAAACAGATTTATTTGTTTCACTTTTGTGGGTCAGAGTAGTTAGGAGTTTAGCATAAAGAAAGCAATCTACCTTTCACTAATTAGTAGCTTCTTATTTCCCTTTACCCTGCTTTTTCCATTTTCTAGCAGTAAAAGAAAAAAATTCCATAGAAAGAGGTACTTTAAAAATCTCAGCCCTGACTCCAGAATCATATTTTAGCATTTCTTTAAATGTCTTCAGAAAGTCACTTGTAGGGACTTCCCTGGTGGCGCAGTGGTTAAGAATCACCAGCCAATGCAGGGGACACGGATCCAAGCCCTGGTCTGGGAAGATCCCACATGCCGTGGACCAACTAAACCCACGCGCCACAACTACTGAAGCCTGCGCGCCTAGAGCCCGTGCTCCGCAGCATAAGAAGCCACCGCAATGTGAAGCCCGCGCACCGCAATGAAGAGTAGCCCCCGCGCACCGCAACTAGAGAAAGCCCTCGCGCAGCAACGAAGACCCAATAAATAAATAAATAAATAAATAAAAGTCACTTGTAGTATCAGATTTCTAATGACTCTCATAGAGTAGAATTTGGGATTTAGGATCGGTCTGCATGTGAAGAATTGGTTCATTTCGTATTTATTAGGGCAAAAAACAGACAACCAAACTTCCATTTATTGCAAATCTTCCTTTTCCTTTCTAAGTGTTTGGTTTTTCAAAGTGGATGCCCATTTCAGCACATTTTAATGCCCCTTAGAGGAAAGCTCGGGTTAATATTTTCAATTGTGGATTTGTTTGTTTTGCTTCAGCAACACTGGACATTTGTTCTGCCATTTCCATTGGAGAGGCTCTAGGAGGCTTAAGAGATGCAACATTGGAGTCACTTTGGGTTTTCTTTGGCTATTTTGGGGACCTTTGTGGGATCAAGAGACCTTGACCCCTGAACTTCCCTTGTGGTCCAGTGGTTAAGAATCTGCCTTCAAAAAAAAAAAAAAGAATCCGCCTTCCAATGCAGAGGATGCAGGTTCGATTCCTGGTCGGGGAACTAAGATCCCACATGCCACCGGGCAACTAAGCCCACGCGTGCTGCAGCTAGAGAGCCTGCACACCACAACTACTGAGCCCGCGCACTCTGGAACCCGCATGCCACAACTAGAGAAGCCTACGTGCCTCAACGAAGACCCAGCGCAGCCAAAAAAAAAAGAGATCTTGACCCATTCCAAAAAACACTTTCACATGTGTCTGTCTCAGAACCTGTTCTACTTTGTCTAAACACAAAGTTTGTCTAATTCATACATCGTTTTAAGATTTGCTCAGCTGTATTTCCTTTGGTCTGCCTTGATCCTTTTCTGCAGAAAATTTCTCTGACATCAAAGCCTCTTCCCTTCCTTCTGCTGGAAAGTTGTTGAGAGCTGTAGCAGACCATCCACCCAGCTTCAGGCCATTCTTAGTAAGTTCAGAATACATCCCAAGTAAAAGGAATTAAGAAAACCATAAGACAGCATGATGACTGGGGAAAAGAAAAGAGAAAGAAGTAATTTCTGGAGAGTAAAACCAAAATCAATAAAGTCCCCACTAACGTCTTTGTTGAGTGATAAGCACTAAATCAGTCCAAAGGGAATGATGTCAGGAGGTTAATCATTTTAGCACCTCCTACCAGCATTGTATTCCTTATATACTTTGGGAAGGCATATCTGGGAAGCCAGGACTCTTGACACCTGTTTCAGTAGAACAGGGAGACAGATTTCACACTGACATGCAGCTGCCTGAATGATTTGTGTCCTTTTGCTTCTTGAGGAAGAACACAGCTTCAGGCCTTCTCTCGAATACTAACTCAGAACCCCTTAGGCAGAGCCTGGGCCTACCACATGGTTCTTGGTCTCAGAAGAAGAGTCCTGAAGCAGGCTGTCCACATAAGACCCAAACCACCCATTAGAATATTATTCAATTTGTCATCTGTTAGGCATAAGAATTAGACTAGTCAATTCAGTCACAACAGTCAAATCAGTCTCTGTGTATAGATATAGCCCAAGAGATCAAATTGTTTTGGTATCGTATAAAAAAGTTATTCTGATGTTTGTTAAAATGGTAAGGAAGACTTTATTCAAGACTATTGCGATAGGGATGTTGCAATAGGAAAGGAAGATCAGGCTCAACTCAGAATACAACAAAGACAGTTGGGAATTTTTAGCCAATGATTAGAGTAAGAGGGTCAGAGGATGGAAAATTACTAAGAGGAGACATCAAGGGTAAGGCGATCCTTGCTAAACTGACCTAACAGGATTCTCCCTAAAGTCAGGTTTATACATCAGAGGTGGGGGATGAGAAACTTGATTAGATATCGAGTGATCAGATATCAAGGGTGGGAGGATTCTCACTAAATTGACAGCATTCTTGCTAAACCTGAGCTATGCAAGCCAAAGACAGAATGGAGGGCCAAAGTCAAGGCCTAGTTAAGAAGAGGGCTCAGAGGAGCCTAACTAAAGTTTGGTCAGGGAGAGAGTCTTTGTCAGTATCCACAAGCTTTCTTCTCTTCCTGCCATCCATTCCCATCCTACTTCCCCCAACCCCACCAGCAACAAAAGAGAGGTCTCCACTTTCCTCAGCCAGCCATCCCTTATACTTCCCAGATTTCCTCATTATCAAAAAACAGAGTGTGCCAGACTTCCCTGGTGGCACAGTGGTTAAGAATCAGCCTGCCAATGCAGGGGACACAGGTTCGATCCCTGGTCCGGGAAGATCCCACATGCTGTGGAGCAACTAAGCCTGTGTGCCACAACTACTGAGCCTGTGCTCTAGAGCCCGCGAGCCACAACTATTGAGCCCATGTGCCTAGAGCCTGTGCCGCGCAAAAAGAGAAACCACCACAATGAGAAACCCGCGCACCACAATGAAGAGTAACCCCCGCTCGCCACAACTAGAGAAAGCCCATGTGCAGCAACGAAGACCCAATGCAGCCAAAAATAAATAAATAATTAAATAATTAAAAAAAAAAAACAGAGCGTGCCAGACTCTCAGGACTCCAGATTCAGCATCTCAACTAGCAGATGTATCTCTGACTCATTCCAGTCTCTGATTGCTTGGGTCGGTTTACTCTGATGAAAGAGTCAAGGCCCTCTCCACTTCGGGAAACTTGCTTTCCACATGTGGACAACATCCCTGACAGACCCACTGGCAGCATTTGCAATCCCCACCCCAAGGGACAGTAAAGGAGGAAGAGCTAGTGATTAAGCAAACACATCACCCTTCCTTTAGCTGGCACATTTTTAGTCAATCTGACAGTCAACAACTCTCACTTATAGACACTGAGTGTATAGAACTGAAGGAATTCTAAAACCAGAGTTTGAGAAATGGGGTAAATACTGTTTTGTTTTTATTTCTACTGTAGCAAGCTGGACTGGGCCAGGATGGCAGACCACCAAACCAAGAAGTTTGTAATTTTCCTCCTTTTTCTACTTCACGCAAAGGTACCAACCTTCTTGTGTGGCTCTGGAGTCTGGAAGACTTGGGACTCACTGCTCTCTCTGTCACTTACTACCTCTGTCCCTTGGGCTGCTCTGGGTTTCAGTTTCCTCAACTGTGATATATAGATTGTTAAAAGGATTAAATGTACATAATGTGCCTAGAGCAGAGCCTGGCATATAGCAGGTACTCAATAAATAGAAGCTATTATGATTCATGTCTCTGCCCTTGTCAGTAATTAGCAGTTTGAGTTGTCTTACAATGAAAAGAGTAGCACAGTGGAAGAGATTCTAGTCTTGACTCACTGATTCAAGTGTCTCCTTGGGAAACCCCTTTCCTCCTTGGAGCCTCAGTTTCCTTCTCTGTAGAACCAGAGTGAATGGACAAAATCAGTGTTTCTCACACATGGCTGTATATCACAATTGCCTGGAAGCTTATTGAAAGTATGTCTCCCAGGCTCCATCCCTGGAAATTCAGATTAAGTGGGCCTAGGGCAGGCTTTGGGGTTTATATTTGGTAAAATTCTGCAAGAAAAGGGATGAACAAATGTGATATGTTTACAGTGTAATACTAATCAGCTATTAAAAAAAGAACAAACTACTTGTGCATGCAACAAAGTGGGTGAAACCTCAAAAACATGTTGAGCAAAAGAAGTCAGATGCAAATGATTTCATTCAGTATGAGCCCATTTATATGAGTACAGAAACCAGCAAAACTGATCTACGGTGGTAGGAGTCAGAATAGACGTCACCTCTGACAGGTAAAAATGGGTATTGCCTGGAAAGAGGCACAAGGGAACTTTCAGGAGTGGAAGAAATGTTCTATACCTTGAGCTGAGTGGTGGTTACACAGGTTTGTAAAGTTAAAATTCATCAAGCTGGATACTTAAAATTGGTGCATTTTACTGTATGTAAATGATATCTTAACAAAGTACTGTTAGCATAAGGGCAAAATATTCCCCTGACGACTCTAATGCATGGCCAGGTTTAAGTTTCCTGGACAAGATGATCCATAAGTTCTCTTCCAGTTCTAAAGCCCTATGGTTCTTATATCCCCATCTCAGGCCCCCTTACCAGTCCCTTTTACCCACAAATTAGGTTATATCTTTTACCTTTCTCGATCAAATACAAGATAAAAGATATTAAGAAAAGCCAGAGTCCTGAGCATATCCTAGCACTCAGATAAGGGATGCTAATGAAATTTAAGGGTTGTCCAAGCCCCAGTATGACAGAACAAAGGCCAAGGAAAGGACATTAAGTCACCATCAAATCTGACTTGTCACCTGTCCTGTTGTCCCAAGGGGACCAACAAATCTGAGGATTTTCTGTTGCTGGTTTTCTTTTCTATTCATTCATTCATTCATTCACCAAATATTTACTGAATGCCTTGCTTTGTGCCAGGTACCTCTGGGTAGTGGGAGTAGCAAAATGAATATGATAGCAAGGTCCCGGCCCTCAGGAAGTTTGAATTCTACAAGAGAAGGAAAGCCAATACGAAGGTAAACACAGATAATTGTTAATTGTGATAAGAGCTATGAAAGAAATAGGATGATGGGGTAGATAAATACTGGGGAAGGACGTTTTTATGGAGGAGGTAATATTTGTACAAATATCCAGAGGTTGCCAATGATCCAGCCATGGGAAGAACTAAAAGAATCAAGTTCAAGGCCAGGGAATGAACATTAGGGGCAAGGTAGAAAAGAGCATATTTTAGGAACAGAAAGGAGTACAATATGTCTAGAATCTAGTGATTGAGAGGGAGAGTCTATCAGATGAGGTCAGAGAGAGGCCTTACAAGAAATCGTGATCTTATTTCAAGAACGATGGGAAACTATTAAAGTTTTTAAGCAGGGGGTGATATGTGATTTTAATTCCCCCTCCCCCCGCAAAAAAAAATCACTCTACTGTTTTGGAACAGGACAAGAGTGGAGACAGGATATCAATTAAGAGACATTTACAGTTGAGCAAGCAACAGTCCCAGAGGTTCAGAATCCGGGCTGAACTGCTGTGCAAAGCTACCCTAGTTTGGTAACTCGGTTAACCAAAGACAGAGAGCAAGAAAAAACAACTTCAGAAGTTAGTGAATTCCTCATGCTCAGGTGGCCTTGTCTTTCTAATGTTTTCCCCACATGTCATAGATGAGGCTGAATAAAGGATCCCTCAGAATGTTGAGCTCAGTCCCTGAAGTGCCTTTCTTCAGACCCAATCTTGAGAAGTGAGCCACATTTATGACGGGGGCTTCTCCAGGTCCTTTTCATCAGTTTCTTTCTCTCTTTTGGGGTCTCATGCCCACCCTCAGCAGAATCTGCCCTCCTAACACAGTGCCCCAAAGCTCTCTGGACCTTTCTTTCTTTACTTCTCCTTCTTTTCCTCTCCTCAGAGGTCTGCCCTTAGATAGGAAAATAGAAAACTAATCCAGTAACACTAATTGCTACCAAATTAACCATGACTGAGAGCATTTGCACTTGATCCTTATAGCCCATAAGACATGCTATGGAATCTGGCTAGTTAAGGGAAGATTTTCTTTTGTTTAGTTTAGTTTAGTTTTGTTTTGTTTTGCGGTACGAGGGCCTCTCACTGTTGTGGCCTCTCCCGTTGCGGAGCACAGGCTCCGGACGCGCAGGCTCAGCGGCCATGGCTCACGGGCCCAGCCTCTCCACGGCATGTGGGATCCTCCCGGACCAGGGCATGAACCCGTGTCCCCCACATCGGCAGGTGGACTCTCAACCACTGCGCCACCAGGGAAGCCCAGGAAAGATATTTTGAGGCAGAATGTGGCTTAAATTCTATTTTGTGAGTTATCCCACTCTGTCTTCCTAAAGAACTCAGACTAGCCAACAGAGGTTGTCTGAAGAAAAACATTAACTGGAGACACTGTTGATCTTGGACCTTGTGGCCTGGAACAACAGGTAGAGGGATCTGGAGCAACAAAGGGTGGGACTGGCTTTCCATAGAAATCTTAAGAGATGACAGTCCAGGCAGTCCCCAATTAGAGGGCCCCCTCTTGTCTGGCAGAAGACAAGAGTCCAGAAATAGGCCAGAACAATGGGCCTGGAGGAGGCAAGACTTAAACAGGCTTTTGAAGGGAAGTATAGGATTTGGAGAAGGAGATGATGAATGGCCATGGCATTCTAAACAAGGTGAATGGGGAATTCCCTGGTGATCCAGTGGTTAGAACTCTGCGCTCTGACTGCCAAGGGCCTGGGTTCAATCCCTGGTCGGGGAACTAAAAATCCCACAAGCCATGTGGCATGGCCAAAAATAAAAAATAAATAAAAGGTAAACAAGGTGACTGAAGCTCTCACTTGCAAACTAGAAAGTACAAGTCCACAACTCTGCCCCTAACCTGCTCCCTATTTCCCACCCATGATTGTAGAGAGAAAAGCTGAAGGTCAAGCATAAACCCATGTCTGACAACGGCTGATTCTGATTGATGCTGATGGTGCTACCTTTTCCTTCCTTCTCTCCTCTCCTGACCTAGGCAAGCTGGAGTCCACTTAGGGATGAGCAACACTAAGTCACAACCCTGGTCTTGTGAGTTGGATGAACCATATACTTTATTCTGGTTAAAGGGAAACATCCCATTCAGAGAGAAATGGAACCAACATCTTGGCTTGGCTATAAATAATTGCCTCACTCTTAGAAAGTCTAAAGACCTAAGAGCTCTGAACACTAATCAACATCTCAAAGGGCCATGATCTACCAGGTACAGAGACCAGACCACAGTGTAATTTACCTTTTCTTTGTTTTCCCCATTATTATATTGTGAGAATGTTTTTAAATATGGAAAATTTCATGTAAACTCCACCCAGAATCATCCATATTTATTACCATATTTGCTTCAAGTCTTTTTTATTTAAAAAAAATTACAGAGAGAATTCCCTGGCAGTCCAGTGGTTAGGATTCTGTGCTTCCACTGCAGGGGGCATGGGTTCCATCCCTGGTCAGAGAACTGAGATCCTGTAAGCCACCTCGGGTGTGGCAAAAAAAAGCCCACAAAAACAAACAATTACAGATAAAGTTAGAGTTTCCCTTACCCCCCAGCTCCAATCCTCATAATTCTTCTATTTCTTTGTCTTTTCCTCCCTACTTATCTTTCTCCTCTCTACTTTCCTTTTCTGCCTGTTTTATTCTCTTGTCATTAATTCTTTTAGTTTTTTCTTTTTTGGCCATGGCTCGCAGTTTGCGGGATCTTAATTCCCCCAGCAGGGATAGAACCTGCACCCTCAGCAGTGACAGCGCAGAGTCCTAACCACTGGACCACCAGGGAATTCCCTCTTCTCATTAATTCTAAAATCTAGTGAGTTTAATATTTTACATTCTCCTCTCTAAATATGTTTTTTTAAAAAAGAAGACTAATTTAAAAGGAGGCTTCTTTAAGGCTCTTGATTACTTTTTGGGTGCATATCTGGTGCTCAGTTGAAACAGGTTTCCATCCCAAGATAAAAGTTGTGATTATTAAGTTATATGGTGCTTTTTCTTGTATGACTTTTATTTTTTTTAATGTATTTCTTTTTTAAAAAATTTATTTATTTTTGGCTGAGTTGGGTCTTTGTTGCTGCATGTGGGCTTTCTCTAGTTGCAGCAAGTGGGAGCTGCTCTTTGGTGCAGTGTGTGGGCTTCTCATTGCAGTGGCTTCTTGTTGCGGAGCACAGGCTCTAGGCGTGCGGGCTTCGGTAGTTGTGGCATGTGGGCTCAGTAGTTGTGGCACACGGGCTTAGTTGCTCCACAGCATGTGGGATCTTCCCGGACCAGGGCTCGAACCCGTGTCCCCTGCATTGGCAGGCGGATTCTTAACCACTGCACCACCAGGGAAGTCCTCGTATAACTTTTACTGTTTTGTTTTTTTGTGTGTGTTTTTTTGCGGTACGCGGGCCTCTCACTGTTGTGGCCTCTCCCATTGCAGAGCACAGGCTCCGGACGCGCAGGCCCAGCAGCCATGGCTCACGGGCCCACTCGCTCCATGGCACGTGGGATCCCCCCAGACTGGGGCACGAACCCGCGCCCCCCGCATCGGCAGGCGGACTCCCAACCACTGCGCCAGCAGGGAAGCCCCCTTGTATGACTTTTAAATTGCCTTTAGAATGTCTAGAATTCTAAAGATATTTAAAGCAACTTGCAGCATTAGAATGAATTTTTGGCCTCTCAATGTTACAGCTTTGAGGAAAAACACTCAACAGGCTATCTCAGTTCTGGTTGTGTCAGCTTAAAATTAAAATCATTTTTAAATTATAAAATCTCATGACTTAGGCCATATATTACTATCCTTACCAGACTTGGCTGTAAATCATTGTCTATTTCCAGAAGTCAGATTTATTCTGAGGGCAAATTCTTACCATCAAAAGGAACATTCAACAGAATGTGTTACAGCCTCTCTGAAGGGGATGCTGCTCATTTAGAATCACCGCAAGTCGTGTTACTGAACTCAAGTCCAGCTGCTTGCTGCTCTAAAATTAATACTCGAGAGGCAAGTGTTAGTAGAAACAGAAAATGTTGCTTTTAATCAGAAAGCCAGCATTCTGGGGAGAAGGTGGAATCAACTCCGAAGATTCTGCTCATCCATGAAAGTTTTGTTTTGTTTTGTTTTGTTTGCGGTACGCGGGCCTCTCACTGTTGTGGCCTCTCCCGTTGCAGAGCACAGGCTCCGGACACGCAGGCTCAGCGGCCATGGCTCACGGGCCCAGCCACTCCGCGGCATGTGAGATCTTCCCGGACTGGGGCACGAACCCATGTCCCCTGCATCGGCAGGCGGACTCTCAACCACTGCGCCACCAGGGAAGCCCCATGAAAGTTTTTAAAGGGAAAAGGGGAAGTAATCTCAGTTAATCATTGAGATAGGGAATCAGACTCATCGCCATCTCCCCCAGTGTGCAGGCTTGTCAGCTACTTGTGATCTTTCTTTAGATGATATATTTTTCACACAATTTGTGAGATTACTGAAGGGGAAGCTAAGGAAGAGATTTGGTCATCTGTTAATTACTTATTCTTCATTTCTACTTCTTTGATCTACGGAAAGAACCAACAGATTAGGCAAGGTATTGTGTGATCAAAAGATTTGAAAGGTGTGCTTGGGCTGGAGATGGGTAGAGCATGGGGGTGTCTGGCTTAAGGTTAGTTACATTATAGCTTTGCTAAATTGACAAGACCAAAGAGGCCTCCTCCAGAGAGCTCTTTCCTGCCAAAAGCTGCTTATACTCAGAGTTAGAAGAGACCTTAAACATCTAATCCAAATCCTTTTTTGTACAAGTGAAGAAAAAGATGCCCACAGAGAGAAAGTAACTTGCCAGAAGTCCCACAGTGAATTCCTGGCAGGGCTGGGTCTAGAACCCCTGTCCGTTCTTTGGTGTCTGCTCCACTGAGATGTCTGATGCCTGGAGCACTAGTAAGACAGCTGCAGGGGATGTCTAGAAGCAGTCTCATCATTATATAACTTACTGCTGAGTGTAATTTAATGTTTCCCCCAATCCACAAACTTCTTTATTTTCTCACAAACTTCTTTACAGCCACCATGTCATACCATCAGTGTCAGCTTTCTCAATCTTGTAACCAGAAATGACTTCATGGGTGTGCACTTGAGCAGTTGCATAGGGCCTCACACTTAGAGGGCCTCATGCTTGCTTAGTTTAATGCTCTCCTTGAAATTCTTAATTTTTTAGCATGTGGTCCCACATTTTCATTTTGCACAGAGCCCCACAAATTAGGTAGCCTACCTGTAACTTACATCCTAGGAGATAGGAATGAGAAGGAAAATGGTCTCCCTGTTTTATTAGGAGATTGTAATGAAATACCTAGAACTATCCCCTGGGAGAGGATCAGGAACTTGGCACCTGTACTCCTGACTCAGGCCACTGACTATTTCCCAACCCCAGGCCACCAGCCTGGTTTGGATGTACAGGACCTAATGATCTCCCCAGTATGAGATTTGGCTTCTTAAGAAAAACTCTAGCCAAATAATTGATTAAAATAGGATAGAAATCTCAGTAATTGGCTTTGGCTATGCACGTCTGGTTACCGGTGGCCTGACGGCTGTAAAAGGAAGCCACTCTCTAGGGCAGGAAATTCAAGGAGACTGCCAAAGGGGAAAGGCAGAGGCTGTATGCTGGATAGAACCATGTGAAAGAGGGAGGAACTGGCAAGAGCAGCACAGAATGTTTGAGCACTCCAGGAGCTGCAGCCCAAAATTGGAAGGAGGCTGAGGAAATTAGAGAGGTTCTTGTTCAACAATAACTCACAAAATCATCCAAGACCCTGTGCGGTTTAACCACCCTCTTTTGTCTGCCTACCCAAGGCATTTATTTCACTTGTACCTCAACGCTAGCACTTCTCTCCTCATTTTTTTTTGTTAGTTATTTGTTTGTCTTCCCTGCAGGATTGAAAGCCATCTAGAGGCAGGGACTCTTTATTCATCTTTTTTCTTTTTTTTTTCTTTTTTTGGCCGCACCATGGTGGCTTGTGGGTCCTAGTTCCCCAACCAGGGATGGAACCCACACCTGCTGCAATGCAAGCGTGGAGTCCTAACCACTGAACTGCCAAGGAATACCCATATTCATTTATATTGAGCATTTAGTAAATTAATTCAATTGAGAGAAACATTTACTGAGGCCTTATTTTGTGCTGAGCTTAGGCACGGGGGCTAGGGGTAGTAGGGAGGGGATGAGCATGGAGATGAATAAGGCACAGGCTCTGCCCTTAATGAGTCTTCAATCTAGAAGAGACAGGCAAATGAACAAATCATTACAATACAGTGTGTCTAGGGAGGAGAGAATAATTAACTCTCCTGGAGGGGACAGTCAGGCAAGGCTTCCCACAGCATTCAAAAAATTTTTGTTGCTTGATTGGCTGTTCTAGGACAAAACTAAGTAGATAAAACATATTGCCACTGTCCTGCTACCCCAGAAATTATCAGCACTAATAAGCCTGGGTGAACATTAAGGAATGGGCCGGTACCCCATTGGAGCCTCCTAAGCTCAGCCTGGCCAGGCATTTTTAGTGGATGCGAATCACCAGCTGCCCAGGTGGATGAAAGATGTGTAAGGCAGTGGTATCCTTATGCAGCTGCTGAACATCTGGTGTGGGGAATCTAGGTAACTATGAATGAGAGATATTTCTTCTCTGGCCCTGACCCTCAGTATTTGGTACAGCTAGTTTGGCTGAGAAACTAAACCACAACAAAAATTGTGTGTTACTTCTCCCAGGTTTTGGCATATCAGAAACTGTGGCTGATGAGCCAGAAGAGTTATAGGCTTTGAGAGTGTTCCAGGGCAAAGAAAAATATTGACAATATCCTCTGCTCTCATGTGCCTGTGATTCAGGATGAGGCCGTCAAGTTGCAGGAACATAATATACCAAGAAGGGGTTTTCATTTTAGCTCCTAGAAGCTGAGTGGTTCTGAGTTTTTTAGGGGCCAGAGACACACTTGTAGATCCAGAGAAAGCTATGGACCTTCTCCCCAGAAAAATGCACATATGCACAAAATTTTGCAGACAATTTTAGGTTAAGATTCTCTCCTGCTATAATTTCCCTTTCCTCCCAAGTATATGTTTTGTTCCAAAAGACTGGTCAGAGGAAAATCTGCCTCTGTCACCACAAGCCTATATGAGTTGCTCCTCCATGTTGGATGCATACCCAACACTGCTTTGATTCTAGCAGCTTCCTTCTTCACAGGGTTGAGTTTCACCAGACCCCTAGCCATTGGTGCTTGGCAGGACTGATGGAAGCCACCATTACAATCAACTGAGCCCCGCCTCCTCCCCTGCAGTGCCAGCTTGCTGGCTGCCCAGACACCCTGGTTTCCGTCACAGCTGCCACCAGCACAGCCCAGGGCAGGCTGTCAGGACTGCACCTCATTACACCTAGTTTGGTCAGCAGCTAATATTGTTCACTGTCTTCAAGAAGACCGCTGCCTTCACCTCTTCTACTGTTCTCATCTCTTACTATACCTCTGTCCCAGTAGGTGGTTAGCCATCCCCCGTCACTGGAACATTATAACCCTTTCCTTTGCTTTTAGGATCAAGGCCTTTACCCTAAAGGATTAAGATATCAGGCTATCCCAGTGCCATAGCTAAGGGGATGCATACAGTGTACACTCGGTGTGCGCTGCATACTGATACACCGTCTCCTTACCTTACCATACTCAGAGATGCTCTGGACACTGCTGTCTCTCATATTCCCTCAGTCAGAGCCCTTACACATTAGTACTCATGTGCGTGCACATGTGCGTGCACACACACACATCAACAGCACTCCTGAGGTATATAAACCACTTACATTTAGCCATGACTTTCCATGCCCTCTTTTCCAGAGTTTAATCAGATTCAGTCACACTCATGCATTTATAAATCCCTCAACTCTTAAGGATACACAACAAGTGGCCTTCACAAAATCCTTCTTTGTGCAACTGCTTAATCTCCCCAAAGTCCAGGAAGCAGGAATCAGAAATTATGGATTCATAGAATTTAAAAATAGAAAGGTCTTTAATTCATTAAACAAATCTTTATTAAATTTCTACCCTGCACCTCGTAATCTGTACTGAGTCATGTAGTCCTATCCTCTCATTTTGCAGATGAGAAAGCACAGGCCCAAATGGGCCAAGGGTCACACAGCCACTTAACTGGCAGGTGTGTCCATGTAACCTGATTCCCCTTTCTGGATTCTTTACATCCACATACTGAAGAGAAACTCGTCTTAAGTCCTAAGCAGTAACTTAAAGCGGATGATGGGTTTCAGAGGAAGAATTGTCATCAGTGATACCACAGATCAAAGAACAATCTTTACCACCACAGAGTGGAAAGACAAATTACTCTTGAGAAAAGCAATTGCACAGGTAGTCATTGTTGTCAGCATTATGATCCTGTATTAATAGGTGGAGTGTGTGTCCCATGTTGAGGGTTTGTATAGGTCCATAATCCATTACATGAAATTGCAAAATCCCAAAACTCTGCTGTAAGTTTTTTTTTCCTTTGGTAACTCATTTGGCAAAAAACCTGTCCTGAATTGATGCGAATCAATTCACAGTCTTTGTTTATCCTTTGTTTGTTTATCCATACCTTTTTGCTACAGAAGCATCAGTACATTTTTAATGGGTGCTTCCAGAGCCCTTATATGTGGTTTAATATAGAAGATATTGTTTTTCTAAAATTCTGAATCCTAAAAACAAAATCTGACCCCAAGCATCATAATATATCTAGGTATTATGGACATATATTACATTTAGAATATACATATCTCCCCAGGATTTGTGTAAGGAATATTGGTTCTTACCATCTCCCAATACACAAATAAGATTAATTCCACTGAAACTTCACCTTTCCCAGACTCAGTCTAGCTTTATAATTCCACTAAGTTACTTAGGTTCTAAGAAATTGTATTTTAAGTTTATTTCTTAAGAGTTACTTGCACAGCAAAGGAAACTTTTTTTAAAAATTAAGTCCTGTAGGAGCTCCCATAAGGTTAACAGCTGATTTCTCAGCAGAAACTCTACAAGCCAGAAGGGAGTGGCATGATATATATAAAGTGATGAAAGGGAAGAACCTACAACCAAGATTACTTTACCCCGGCAAGGATCTCATTCAGATTCAAAGGAGAAATCAAAAGCTTTACAGACAAGCAAAAGCTAAGAGAATTCAGCACCACCAAACCAGCTCTACAACAAATACTAAAGGAACTTCTCTAAGAGGGAAACACAAGAGAAGAAAAGGACCTACAAAACAAACCCATAACAATTAAGAAAATGGTAATAGGAATATACATATCGATAATTACCTTAAATGGGAATGGATTAAATGCTCCAACCAAAAGACACAGGGTCACTGAATGGATACAAAAACAAGACCCATATATATGCTGTCTACAAGAGACCCACTTCAGACCTAAGGACACATACAGGCTGAAAGTGAGGGGATGGAAAAAGATATTCCATGCAAATGGAAATCAAAAGAAAGCTGGAGTAGCAATACTCATATAAAATAGACTTTAAAATAAAGAATGTTACAAGAGACGAGGAAGGACACTACATAATGATCAAGGGATAAATCCAAGAAGAAGATATAACAATTATAAATATATATGCACCCAACATAGGAGCACCTCAATACATAAGGCAACAGCTAACAACTATAAAAGAGGAAATCGACAGTAACGCAGTAATAGTGGGGGATTTTAACACCTCACTTACACCGATGGACAGATCATCCAAACAGAAAATTAATAAGGAAACACAAGCTTTAAATGACACAATAGACCAGATAGATTTAATTGATATTTATGGGACATTCCATCCAAAACCAGCAGATTACACTTTCTTCTCAAGTGCACAGGGAACATTCTCCAAGATAGATCATATCTTGGGTCACAAATCAAGCCTCAGTAAATTTAAGAAAATTGAAATCATATCAAGCATTTTTCTGACCACAACGCTATGAGACTAGAAATCAATTACAGGGGAAAAAATGTAAAAAACACAAACACATGGAAGCTAAACAATACGTTACTAAATGACCAAGAGATCACTGAAGAAATCAAAGAGGAAATCAAAAAATACCTAGAGACAAATTACAGTGAAAACACGACGATCCAAAACCCATGGGATGCAGCAAAAGCAGTTACAAGAGGGAAGTTTATAGCAATACAAGCCTACCTCAAGAAACAAGAAAAATCTCAAATGAACAATCTAACCTTACACCTAAAGGAGCTAGAGAAAGAAGAACAAACAAAACCCAAAGTTAGTAGAAGGAAAGAAACCATAAAGATCAGAGCAGAAATAAATGAAATAAAAGCAAAGAAAACAATAGCAAAGATCAATAAAACTGAAAGATGGTTCTTTGAGAAGATAAACGAAATTGATAAACCATTAGCCAGACTCATCAAGAAAAAGAGGGAGAAGACTCAAATCAATAAAATTAGAAATGAAAAAGGAGAAGTTACAACAGACACCACAGAAATACAAAGCATCCTAAGAGACTACTACAAGCAACTCTATGCCAATAAAATGGACAACCTGGAAGAAATGGACAAACTCTTAGAAAGGTATAAACTTCCAAGACTGAACCAGGAAGAAATAGAAAATATGAACAGAACAATCACAAGTAATGAAATTGAGACTGTGATTAAAAATCTTCCAGCAAACAAAAGTCCAGGACCAGATGGCTTCACAGGTGAATTCTATCAAACATTTAGAGAAGAGCTAACACCCATCCATCTCAAACTCTTCCAAAAAATTGCAGACAAAGGAACACTCCCAAACTCATTCTATGAGGCCACCATCACCCTGATACCAAAACCAGACAAAGATACTACAAAAAAAGAAAATTACAGACCAATATCACTGATGAATATAAATGCAAAAATCCTTAACAAAATACTAGCAAATAGAATCCAATAACACTTTAAAAGGATCATACACCATGATCAAGTGGGGTTTATCCCAGGGATGCAAGGATTCTTCAATATATGCAAATCAATCAATGTGATACACCATATTAACAAATTGAAGAATAAAAACCATATGATCATCTCAATAGATGCAGAAAAAGCTTTTGACAAAATTCAACACCCATTTATGATAAAAACTCTCCAGAAAGTGGTCATAGAGGGAAGCTACCTCAACATAATAAAGGCCATATACGACAAACCCACAGCAAGCATCATTCTCAATGGTGAAACACTGAAAGCATTTCCTCTAAGATCAGGAATAAGACTAGGATGTCCACTCTCACCACTATTATTCAACATAGTTTTGGAAGTCCTAGCCACGGCAATCAGAGAAGAAAAACAAATAAAGAATACAAATTGGAAAAGAAGAAGTAAAACTGTCACTGTTTGCAGATGACATGATACTATAATAGAGAATCCTAAAAATGCCACCAGAAAACTACTAGAGCTAATCAATGAATTTGGTACAAAATTAATGCACAGACATCTCTTGAATTCCTATACACTAATGATGAAAAAATCTGAAAGAGAAATTAAGGAAACATTCCCATTTACCATTGCAACAAAAAGAATAAAAGACCTAGGAATAAGCCTACCTAGGGAGACAAAAGACCTGTACTCAGAAAACTATAAGACACTGATGAAAGAAATCAAAGATGACACAAACAGATAGAGAGATATACCATGTTCTTGGATTGGAAGAATCAATATTGTGAAAATGACTATACTACCTAAAGCAATCTACAGATTCAGTGCAATCCCTATCAAATTACCAGTGGCATTATTTACAGATCTAGAACAAAAAATCTTAAAATTTGTATGGAGACACAAAAGACCCCGAATAGCCAAAGCAGTCTTGAGGGAAAAAAACAGAGCTGGAGAAATCAGACTCCCTGACTTCAGACTATACAACAAAGCTACAGTAATCAAGACAATATGGTATTGGCACAAAAACAGAAATACAGATCAGTGGAACAGGATAGAAAGCCCAGAGATATACCCACGCACCTATGGTCAACTGATCTATGACAAAGGAGGCAAGGATATACAATGGAGAAAAGACAGCCTCTTCAATAAGTGGTGCTGGGAAAACTAGACAGCTACATGTAAAAGAATGAAATTAGAACACTCCCTAGCACCATACACAAAAATAAACTCAAAATGGATTAGAGACCTAAATGTAAGACTGGACACTATAAAACTCTTAGAGGAAAACATAGGAAGAACACTCTCTGACATAAATCACAGCAAGATCTTTTTTGATCCACCTGCTAGAGTAATGGAGATAAAAACAAAAATAAATAAATGGGACCTAATGAAGCTTAAAAGCTTTTGCAAAGCAAAGGAAACTACAAACAAGATGAAAAGACAACCCTCAGAATGGGAGAAAATATTTCCAAATGAATCAATGGACAAAGGATTAATCACCAAAATATATAAACAGCTCATGCAGCTCAATATTTAAAAAAAAACAACCCAATCAAAAAATGGGCAGAACTAAATAGACATTTCTCCAAAGAAGACATACAGGTGGCCAAGAAGTACATGAAAAGCTGCTCAACATCACTAATTATTAGGGAAATGCAAATCAAAACTACAATGAGGTATCACCTCACACCAGTTAGAATGGGCATCATCAGAAAATCTACAAACAACAAATGCTGGAGAGGGTGTGCAGAAAAGGGAACCCTCTTGCACTGTTGGTGGGAATGTAAGTTGATACAGCCACTATGGAGAACAGTATGGAGTTTCCTTAAAAAACTAAAAATAGAATTACCATATGACCCAGCAATCCCACTACTGGGCGCATACCCAGAGAAAACCATAATTCAAAAAGACACATGCACCCCAATGTTCATTACAGCACTATTTACAACAGCCAGGTCATGGAAGCAAACTAAATGCCCATCGACAGACGAATGGATAAAGAAGATGTGGTACATATATACAATGGAATGTTACTCAGCCATAAAAAGGAACGAAACTGGTCATTTGTAGAGACGTGGATGGATCTAGAGACTGTCATACAGAGTGAAGTAAGTCAGAAAGAGAAAAATATCGTATATTAACGCATATATGTGGAACCCAGAAAAATGGTACAGATGAACCGGTTTGCAGGGCAGAAATAGAGACACAGATGTAGAGAACAAATGTATGGACACCAAGGGGGGAAAGTGGTGGTGGGGGTGTATTTATACACTAATATGTATAAAATGGATAACTAATAAGAACGTGCTGTATAAAAAATAAATTTAATTTAATTTAAAAATTAAAAACTAATAATTAAGCCCTGTAATTCACTATATCCTTAATTAGTCTAGAGATGTTACCTAGTGACATCTCCTCACTGCCCATTGTGCAGTGGCTATTATTTATATTAAGCCTGCTGGTTGCTGTGATGGTGATAATTCCTGCATTATCAGGTGTTCAGAGGAAGTGATGAATGTGATCTTTGGGTCTCAGTTCATTCCCCCCAAACTCCAGCCACTCCTTTTCTAACTCACATTTCCCAATTACTCTTTCACTTCTTTGCAGGAATTCCCAGCATGTTTTTTGGTTAGTTTTATGTCAGTCGTGATAAGGAAAACCCAAAAAAAATAGAATAAATGAATATAATGCCTCTCAATCAATGACATGACTTTTGTGACTTGCCTTAATCAGAGCTTTTCCTTAATCAGAGCTTCTCCCCAACCCATTCCACCATATCTCCATTCTTTCCTTTCTTTTTTTTTTTCTCTTTTCAAGTTGAATTTATTTCTGATTTGTCCTTCTAATTAATACCCACTGATACCAGAGCTCTGCTGCTTGAAAAAAAAATGGTCTTGGGACTTCCCTGGTGGTCCAGTGGTAAAGAATCTGCCTTCCAATGCAGGGGACACGGGTTCGATCCCTGGTCAGGGAAATAAGATCCCACATGCCACAGGGCGACTAAGCCCATGCACCTCAAGAAGAGAGCCTGAGTGTCCCAAACTACGAAGTCCACGCACTCTGGAACCCCCGCACCACAACGAGAGAGAAAACCTGCACCCCACAACTAGAGAGAAGCCCGCATGCCTCAACGAAAATCTCGCGTGCCACAACCAAGACCCGACGCAGCCAAAAAATAAATCAATTAATTAAAAACAAGAAAAAAGTTTTTTTAAAAAAATTGCTTTTGGAAGATATTGGGGATACAAAATAAAATCTTATACAAGATTGATCTTATACAAAAATACACATTTAATTTTATGCAACTAATCAAAATATTATCTTGCGATTTCCAATTATTATATTTCTTATTTGTATTCCAGGGGTTATTGCACTGCATCTTTATGAATTCTAGGCAGCATGGTGTAATAGAAAGTTTCAAAACATTATGATAACTACTCAGAATGGATATTTTCCCTCTGCCTCTAATAATCAAAACTTAACAATCCTAACTCTTGTCTCATTAGGACCCAGCCCTGTCCTAAAACGAATCTGAAACCTGATAAATTAATGACAAGTATTATTGGTTGGTAATGGCACAAGTTAACTTTCCCAAGTCACATTGGTCTTTTAATAAGGATCATCAATACCTTTACCCAAAGAAGCAGTTAATTACTTCAATCAGTTAGTAGATATTGAGAGAGCAGACGTGACGTGCTTGCTTGCCTAACAGCCCCTCGCGATTCTCACAATCTAGACAGGGTCAGCAGACTTTTTCTGTGAAAGGCCAGAGAGTAAATATTTTATGCTTTGTGGACCACATAGGGTCTCTCTTGGGTTTTTTTTAATAGAACACTTTACAAACGTGAAAACCATTTTTAGCTTGAAGACTGTACAAATGCTACACGAAATATGGAAAGGGCAAACGAATACTGCAGTCATTAACAGCTACAGATTCAGCCTCAGTGGTTAGTAAATAAATGCTTGTATAACAAGCTAAGTACTGTGCTTAGGTCATAAGTTGTCAGGCTTAAGAAGTGGTAAAGGACGAGCTTTGTATGGGGACCAGGTAGTAGCCAAGCTTGGCTAGGATATATACTTCCTATAGGAAAAGATAAAGCTGGAAAGGAATGTGGAAGGCAGGTTGGGAGGGCTCTGGTGCCTTTTTGAGGCTATGGATTATGTATTTCATTTGGTAGTCAGGGTAACCCCTGCAGAGGAATAGAACGCTTGGAACCAGCAGCAGCCTCTTAATTGGTTTTCCTTCCTTTCAGTCTTGTCCCCTCCATCTCCTCACCCCAGTCAGAGGGATCTTTCTACAATGCAAATCTGAACAAGTCCCTCCCCCTATTCAAAACTTTTCATTCATTTTCCATCGACCTTAAGATATTGTTCAGGGCTTCCCTGGTGGCGCAGTGGTTGAGAGTCCGCCTGCCAATGCAGGGGACACGGGTTCGTGCCCCGGTCCGGGAAGATCCCACATGCCGCGGAGCGGCTGGGCCCGTGAGCCATGGCCGCTGAGCCTGCGCGTCTGGAGCCTGTGCTCTGCAACGGGAGAGGCCACAACAGTGAGAGACCCACGTACCGCTAAAAAAAAAAGATATTGTTCAAACTCCTTACCATGGTTTACAAGTCCCATCATGATCTGGCCCCTGCTTCCATCTCCTGTTATGTTTATTTGCCAGCCTTACTGATCTTTTCTAGTTCCTCAAATTCACCATCCTCTCTTGCCTTTGGATCTTCATGTATATGGTTCTCAGTGTCTGCAACACTGCCATCACCGCCTCCACTCTCCTCTTCAACATGGATAAGTCCAAATCAGCCCTCTGTTTTCAGCTTCAATACAACATGCTTCAAGAGACCTTCCCTAGTCCATGCACTGGTTGAGGTGTCCCATAGCACAAGCTTTATTAGAATAACTTATTTAACTTGTCAGTCATCCCTGATAGAATGTAAGCTCTGTAAGGACAGGCATCACTGTGTATCTTTTTTTTTTTTTTTTTTTTTGCGGTACGCGGGCCTCTCACTGTTGTGGCCTCTCCCATTGCGGACAACAGGCTCCTGACGCGCAGGCTCAGCGGCCATGGCTCATGGGCCCAGCCACTCCACGGCATGTGGGATCCTCCCGGACAGGGGCACGAATCCGTGTCCCCTGCATCGGCAGGCAGACTCTCAACCACTGCGCCACCAGGGAAGCCCCTTGATCACTATTTTTACCCAAGAATCTAGCATAGCACTGGTTCATAGTTGGTACTTAACAAATATTTTTTAACTAGATGAATGAATGTAGGTATGAATGAATGAATGAATGAAAGGAAATGGGGCTTTATTTAAAAGGAAGCTTAGTCTGGTTATATGTTCTAGAGTCGAGGAGGCCAGTGAGGAGGCTCTTATGGAAGACCAAGTGGGAGGAACTAGGCTGCACGGATGGAAGGAATGGAAAGGGAGGGAGGGTTGTGAGAATTGGGGGGAGTGAAAATCACTAGAACTTAATGACTGATTGACTGGGTGTGGGCAACAAGAGAGAAGGAGAAATTGCTCTCCAAGCTGAGAGCCCAGCAGCATCATTAGAGAGAGAGAGAGGGAGTCCTGCTAGGAAGAGGGGTCCAAGTTACTGCTTGGGGCTGGTCACTGTGCCAGGTTCATGGTCACGGAAATGAGTAAAACATGACCTTTTTTTTATCAAGTGGGAGAGACAAACACATAAACAATGTGATAAAGTATTTGACAGAGAACAGTACAAAGTTCTGAGAAGCAGAGAATGGAGCAAATTACTATGCCTCAGTCCCCAGACTTTCCTGATAAAGGTTTGTTTGGGTTAACTATTGCTGATAGGGACTAGAAACCTCTGAGATGGAACTACATGGAGCTGGGAAATGTAGGGCCTCAAAAAATGTTTTGGGCTCTAGGGCCTGAGGAGAAGTATTGTCCCACCACACAAAAAAGATGTGAACTGCTTGAAAAACCTCTGTATTGCCTCTTTCTGTTTTATACATTGGGATTCTTCAAGTCATTGTTTATTTGAAGAAAGAGCTCCCCTGCTAAATGAATGCAAACCACTCACCTAGCCCACTCCCCTCATTTTACCAAAAAGAAAATTAGAGTCCATTAAAAAGAAAAAAAAGAATGGATTTGTCCAAAGTCATGCCTTTACTAATGCTTAAGCCAAGACAAGAACTCAGAGGTCCTGACTCCGAGCCCAGTGCTCATTCTGTTGACTCACTACCAGGCTTTGAGAAAGAAAATTGGTGGCCAGTTCATGATAGGCAAATAAATGCCCATTGATGAAAGGATCTGAAGGAATCAGAAGAAATGGAGTGAGGGCTGAGAGAGGTAGAGGGCGAACTTCAAAAGGAAGGGATTGTCCCCTCTACCTTTAAGAAGTTTAGAATGAGGTTGGGGGCTGGCTATTTGGGTCCTCCTTCTCCTGGAATGTAACAGAAATGGAGAAAATTTTACTCTAAGCAATCTGAGGGCTGGGAGGAAAAGGCTAGAAATCGCCAGGCTGAGCCCAGGAATGCGCAGGACCAGCACGAGCAGATTGTTTTATTCTCTTCTCACCCACTATGCCTTATGGTAGGGCCAGAGAACCTTGGGAAAGCAGTCTCAGCTTTTTCCCAGACCAGAAAGAACACGCACAGGGTGGGTGAGGAGTAGGGATTCCACACTCAGAGAAGATGAAGATGCTGTTGAAGCTGTGAGCCCTCACTAAGCCAAACCTAGACATTCGTGGGAAGAAATCCGCTCTGGGATCTGTCTGGTTCATCAAAATCCAGCTAGAAATAAATCGATAAATATAGTTAGCCTATTTGAACAGGTCCATCCTATCCTCCTGACGCAAACCATATCTGCATTTATTTCCTCTGGATGTCGGAATATAGCATATGCAATGACTTACACACTTGTCCAAAAAAGCCATTTATCCCTACACCGTCTCGTTCAGTCTTAACTCATGAGCCTTATTCTCTGCACTTCAGTAAGACCTCTGCCACTGTGAGGCATTACTGGGAACCTTTCAACAACTCTGCCCAAGCCTAGGGTCTCCTGGGGCCACTGACTTAAAAAAACCCAGCGCCCCACCCTCTGGAAGGCAGAGACCAATTGCAATGCATTCCTTTTCTCCTTACTTCAATCTCCCTCCCTTTTTAAAAAAAAAAATAATTAACTAATTTATTTATTTATTTATTTATGGCTGTGTTGGGTCTTCATTGCTGCACGCGGGCTTTCTCTAGTTGGGGCAAGTGGGAGCTACTCTTCATTGCTGTGCACGGCCTTCTCGTTGTGGTGGCTTCTCTTGTTGCGGAGCACAGGCTCTAGGCGTGCGGGCTTCAGTAGTTGTGGCTCATGGGCTCAGTAGTTGTGGCTCACAGGCTTAGTTGCTCCACAGCATGTGGGATGTTCCTGGACCAGGGCTCGAACCCATGTCCCCTGCATTGGCAGGCAGGTTCTTAACCACTGCACCCCCAGAGAAGTCCCTCCCTCCCTTTCTTGTCTTTCTTTCTTCCTCTCCCATCTCCTTTTCTCTCTTCTTCCTTCATCAGTTCCCCTTCCCTGTCCTAAGCCTTACTGGTCCTCCAGCTCCCCTGGGACACTGGGGTGTGGAATGGGGTCAGAGCACCAGCCCAAAGAAAGCAGGAGGGCACATCCATTTGCCAGGACCCCTGGCCCACCTGACTGCCTTCTCTGTCCCACTCAGGCCTCCCGGAATGGATGTCACACGCCTCCTCCTGGCTACCCTGCTGGTATGCCTGTGCTTCCTCACTGCCTACAGCCACCTGGCACCTGAGGAAAAGCCCAGAGATGAAAGGAGCCTAAGGAGCAACTCTTCCATGAACCTGTTGGATTTCCCTTCTGTCTCTATTGTGGGTAGGTAGCCTAGCCTGGGGCCCAGCCTCCAGGCTCTGGCCCAAGAGAACTGCAGGTTGTCAAACACACTCCCCAAGCTGATACCAGGATCTACTGCCATAGGTCAGAGCTCCTTCGTGCTCATTCCTCAAAACAATCCTGGAGGAATAAAGTGCCCCTTAACTCATTTGGTTTAGGAAAGCCCTGCCTGCCACCAATCGAATACGCAGCTTAGCATGTTAGAGGCTCTGAGAAACCTTAAAGTCATGACAATTGGTGAATTTGGTTTAACTTACCATTTCTGAAACTTAATGAGTCATGGAACTCCTATCAATGGTAAAAATTTTAGGAAATGCTGCAGAATATAACCAAGTCTGGGATGAACTAGTCCTTTCATGCCAGGGTTGAGAATTGAAAATGACTGCTTGGGAGACAGTATCAGGGGCATTAGAGCCTGGCATGGAGATCTTCTGGCTCAACTTCATCTGACAATAATAATAATAACATATATACTTATTTTGTGCTAGGCACTGTGAAGTATTATTTTTATTCCTATTTTATTTCACAGCTAAGTAAATTAAGTCTTAGAAAAGTTAACTAACACACAGTTCTTAATTGGCAGAGCCAGAATTCAAACCCAGGTGTTTAACTCCAGAACCTAAGCTCAAAACTAATGTTCCTTGCTGACTTGTCTCTCGCTTCAAAAAGAGGATATTCTAGATATATCAGGGAAGGGACTGGGGCACATTAACATTGATTGATCACCTTCAATGTGTCAGATTTTCTGCTTTATAAACATACCTCATTTATCCTCAAGACAACTCTTCAAGGTAGGTATTACAGTATCCTACTTGCAGATGAGAAAACTGAGTCTTAAGGAGATTAAGTAGGTTGCTCAAGGCCACAAAGCTGTTATATCGCAGAGTCAGGATTCAAATCAGGTATGCCTGGCTCCAAAGCTCTGAGAAATGGAAAATAGGGATACAGGAAAAACAAGTCCATCCATGTACAAGACACTGAGTCCATTTTCCAGGGCCACCTTTGCTTTCCCTCAGAGGACTCTGCTCTCAGTCTCTGGCTCCAGGTCTGCAGCCAGGCTAACAAGAACCTGCTGGCCTAAGTCCCAAGATGTGATCTATCCAGCCAACCCTTCATCTTCTCCCCTACCCTGGGGCTTCCTGGAGCCCCCTCTGCTCCTCCCACTTCATTGCAGCTCAGGGCCCTCAGAGACTGGCTTTGCTCCTTCTCTCTTTGAAGCACAGAACAAGAAATCCAAAAAGATCAGCAGAAAAGAAGCGGAAAAAAAAAGATCTTCCAAGGTAGGCCTGGGAGCTCACATTGTTGGGGTGGGACTGGACTTAAAGGGAGAGGATCCCCAAGCTCTGGCTAGGAACTAATAAAAGATTTCCCAGGCCTACATGCCCACAAGAAACTGAAAGCTACCAAAACTTCCTGGCCTCAAGCCCTGAACCAGACCCCCAGGAGCTGAGGCCCAGAAAGCTAAGGTTCACTGAGCAAAATAGCTTACCTGCTAAAAAGCATCTTCCTATACTAGCTCACACCCTGCCTGAAATTTCACCATCACTCATTCTCTTGGATGAATGCAATGTTTCCCAAACCTCAGTCATTTCAGAACCATTTCCACAACTTCTACCATATCTGAGTTTCACCTATTTAATATATTTGTTTAAAATTAAAACTTTAATTTTAAAACTTTTCTATCATGGTTATATAGTTATTTAAAAACCTATATAACCAATATAGAAAACCAGTATCACTTGACATAAATAGAAAGTAACCCTAAAAATAAGTAAAATGAAAATAAAACCTTGTTTTTTGAAAACTCAGTTCCTCAATTGCACTAGACACATTTCAGGTACTCAGCAGCCACATATGGCTGACTGGTGGCTGCCTGTATTGGACAGCACAGCAAAGAATGTCCCCAGAAAAGGGAGTAGCAAACTCAAAGCTCCTGCAGTAGGAACTCATTTCTTGTGTTCGGTGCACAGAAGGCAGTGTGGTAAAGACCGGTGGGAGAGGTGGGCGGGCTAAACCACAGAGGGCCTCAAGGATCAAAGTAACGGGGAGGAGGGTGTGCTTTAAGCCCGGGTGTGATGCCATCATAGGTCTTCTGAGAGGTCCCTTTTGTGCACTGGAGGTTGGACTGTAAGGGGGCAAGAGCCGCAGACAGGGGCCTAGCCCAGGGTAGCAGCGGTAGTGAAGCAGTGGGTAGACTCCAGATGTATTGTGAAGGCAGAACTGACAGGGATTGTGGCTACACTGGAAGGGGAAGACAACAGAGACGGTAGTTAAAAACGGTGGAGCTGAGTGGGATGCCCTAGGGAGAGAAGAGGCCAGGCCGGAGCCAGTTAAGTTTTGATGAAGTGGGGCATTGTTGGGGGAGCAGGCGGGGACCCGCTGGGGTGCCCTGTGGGCATCAGTCGAGCGGGCGGTGGGCAGAAGGTGGGGATGTCTGGTCGGGGGCCTCCATAGTCCAAGGAGTCCCCAGGCAGAGGTGAGGACGAGTGGGGCGGACGTGGACTGCTCGGGCAGCCCCAGCGTTTCCCCGCAGAAAAAGGCTTCGATGAAGAAGGTGGCACAGCCCCAGCCCCCGCCGCCTGGCTCCTGCGTGGCCACCCGCGACAGCTGCAAGCCGCCGGCGCCCCCCTGCTGCGACCCGTGCGCCTTCTGCCAGTGCCGCTTCTTCCGCAGCGCCTGTTCCTGCCGCGTGCTCAACCCCACCTGCTGAGCGCGCCTCTGGGTGGTGGGCGGGGTGGGGCGGGGCTTACAGGGGCGGGGCTCCCCGGACGGGCCCTTCTGGGGGGGGCGATCTCTAGTAGGTGTGGCTTCCTAGAACAGGGAGTGGGCGTAGCTACTGACGTTGGGCGGAGCTTTCAGGAGGCGGGGCTTCAAGGAGACTTGGCTTGGGTTGGGCTAAAATCCAAATATATATAGGCTAATGAAAGGTGTGTGGCTGTTTCTTTAAAGAACCCGAAAGATCCTTTTTTCCCTTCGCCGAGTCCCCTTCACCGCAGAAGTTCCGCGGGCTGCGCACTTGCTCTCTCCTGGTCCTGGGGAAACGTGGTTACCTGGCCCTGAGGCTGCCCTCCTGGTAAGCCCATCTCTGGGTGTGGCCGCCAGAGACAATGATGCCCCCTTCCTTTAAGCCTGGGAACACCCGAAGCTGCCTCCAAAACCAGGGAGGCAGAAAGGAACCATTAAGGAACTACATTTCAGTGTTTCACCCTTTCCCCCTTCTAAGAAGCTCCCCTCAGCGCCCCCAAAACAAGAAAGGCTACAACTCCATACAGAGTCTCACTGGGCTGTCTGTCCTAAGGGGTCTGCGGATACTTTTCAGGGCAAGACTATGGGATAAGTCACCTCCAACAGCTTCAGTTCTTGCATGGGACCATTCATAATTCAAATGCCCTAGAAAGAGAATCTGATTGAGTTTTCCCACTCCCAGGCTAAATGAACACTGATCATTGGTCCCTAGCCATTTTTAATTCTGAAAGCCTAGAGTTTGGGCTCTCCCAAGTAGGAAACAGGTGTTCAGGAATCTTTCCTCACTCCCTGCCCCAGCTCTGTCAGCCAGGAAGGAGGCAGTGGGCCTGGGCGTGGTGAGTAGGCAGCAACTTTTGTCCTGGATTATCAGGGGCCTGTCTCCTAGTGTCCCAAACTGTTGCCTGAGATTCTAAGGGATTCTGAGTCTGTGGGAAACTGAAATGCAGCATTTTCTCTCTGGAAGGACCCTGGGAGGTGCTGTTTTGGGGAGAGAGGTGGTAAAGGTAGGAACAGGGTCTGTGTGGGCACAGTCACATGAAAACTCCCAGCACCTTGAGAGGAAAGGGTTCTAAATGACATCACCTACTTGCCCTGCTTGGCTGAGGGCATCCCTGCCAGTAGAAAAGCTGAGGTTTCACCTGTCAGCGTCTCCCAGAGCTGGAGCTCTTCCCCAAGGAATCACTATAAGAAAGAAGAAACTGCAAACGATGGTGATGTAAGAAGATAATTTTTTTTAAATAATAATAACAAGGCCTGTCTGTACATGAGAAAGAGTCTAGAAAGAGGCTATGTGACAGAATAATGCGGAGCAGTTGCCTCAGCCCTGGTAACCACTGTGTATCTCGGTCCTTGGAGGTGAGGACAGTGGGGCTCCGGGGTCAGCACAGATGGGGCCACCTCCCCTGACACACTTGTCAACTTACAATCTTCCCTCTTTCAAATGTTTTAAAACTCCCTCCTTTCCAAGGACCTTTCTCAACTGGAGACCCTTGTTGTGCCTGCAGTGACATAACCAGTATGGAATGGAGGAGGCAAACATCAGACCCTGGACTGGACAGAGCTCAAGCCACCTAGATGGAGCACACACACAAAAAGATGGGTGCTCCAGGCTAGGCTGGGGACACGATTCTGCACATTGGGAAAGTCTGTGTTTCTCTGGGCTTCTATTTACTTGTCTGTAAAATGGGATATAATCACTCTTGCTGTTCTTGTTATAAATCTGAAATAGTGTTGCTTCTTATACCTTAACACAACAATCAACATACACACACAGACACAGAAAAGCTACCAGTTGCTTGTTTTTGTTTTCTGTCATTTTGGCTGCATGCCCACAGGGCAATAACCTTTTGTTCCTTGTACCACAGTTGCTGCTGAGTAAATGTCATCAGTAATTAGAATATTGGGAATATACTGCAGCCGCGGCTCCTGTGTTTTCCAGACATTGCTCACCTACCAGGCACCATTTGGCCCCCTATGAGTGAGGCCAGAGATGCAAAGCCAAAGACCCGGTCCATTAGTGACAAAACCACTAGGCTGCTGAGTCCAAACAACTGCATGGAAGCCCAACCCATTCACTCATTCAGCAAATGTGTATTGAGCACGTACTAGGTGCCAGGCATTGTGCCAGGTGCTGTGAATACTGTGGTGAACAAGTCCAGTCCTCTCTTTACAGAGCTCATGGTCCAGTGGACCATGACCACCAGCCCTTGTTAAAGGTAAGAACCATTGTTAGCATGTTTGGTCTGTTCCCTCAGACTCTCAGTTCTTAACTTCTGTTGACTCAGATCCCTGGTTAGGTATTTATCTGCCCAAGTTCCCTTTCAGCTTGAGAGCCTAAGATTCATCCACCTTTTCAGAATTCCTCCTCAAGCCTTAGGGTCCTGAGTGAATGGTTCTGGGTCTCTGCAAAAATCCTGCCTGAGTGACCAGAATTGAAATACATCTGTGACTCAGAGTTGTGAAGATCTGGGACACACACACCCTATTTCCCACACCATTATTCATATTTCTCTCCCCCCTGCCCCATACACACATGAAGTGCAAAGGTGAATTCTGTCCTAGATATATTTGTTCTACTTTTGTGGATATTGATTTAGGATCATTTCTTCCTGTAGAGCATGGCCTTACACTTGTGCCAAAGTTCTCACAGTGTGGCCTTGAAGAAGTCACTGACCTCTTGATGCTACTACCATTTCCCCATTTGCAAAATTCGGAGAAAATCAGTCAGAATGTTTTGGTTGCAAACAACAGAAACGATTCTGGCTAGCCTAAGAAACAAATAAAGGGTGGCGGTAGTCTACTGGAGAGGTCTGGAGACCTCAAAGAATCGAAGGAAAAGCCATACAACAGGCCTCAGAAAGAATAGGTCCCTGAGGGATGCGAAAGGAGCCAGGCCAAAGAAACCAATGGACCGCGTTTTCAGGGCAAAGCTATGGGATAAGTCACCTCCAACCACTTCAGATCTTGCATGGGACAATTCATAATTCAAATTCCCAAGAGAGGGAATCTGATTGACCTGAAGTGTTACCCAGGAAAGGGTGGCCCATCTTGATAGACAGTCCCACAAAGTCTGTTCATAATGTGGGAGGGGTAATTCTCCAATTTAAAAAAACCAAAGATACAGTTACTGGAGGGCAAAATCCACGACTGGCCACTATGAGAGAGCTGGTCTCTGGATTTATTCTGAGGACACTTTTGGCACCAGAAATTCTGCAACAGAATCTGAAGCAATGGTTTTCATTTTTTTTTTCAGGAGAGGCACCCTTCCCTCAGTTGAATTCTTAAGGGGGAGCCCCATTATGTAATACACATTAAAGCAGTTTTAAGTTACTATAAGGTTGTAATGATGCACACAAAAATTTGAAATCAGCGATTAGAGATTAACTGTTGCCCTCCCATATCAGCCTCAGCAACCAGTTTGTTTCCATCTTTTGTTTTGGTTGCCCAGTACCGAAAAAGGTCTAATTCACACAGAGAAGTTGTTGCAAAAAGGTTTTAACAGCTCACCCTGTGACCTCAGAACAGTCTCCTGTTAAACAGAAACAGCAAGAGGTTTATTTCAAAATCTAGTCCAGGTGGTCTCCAACGTGTTAAAATTTGGTGCCTAGCACATTTAAACATGAATGTTTTTATTACTTTTAAATGGCTTCAAAGTTTTTCAAGCAGAAGTTGAAGTTATGGTGCTACAGAAGCAATATACTTCAAAAACCACTACCCTGGGCTTCCTTGGTGGCGCAGTGGTTGAGAGTCTGCCTGCTGACTCAGGGGACACGGGTTCATGCCCCAGTCAGGGAGGAGCCCACATGCTGCGGAGCAGCTGGGCCCGTGAGCCATGGCCGCTGAGCCTGCGCGTCCGGAGCCTGTGCTCCGCAACGGGAGAGGCCGCAACAGTGAGAGGCCTGCGTACCGCAAAAAAACAAACAACAACAAAAAACACCACTACCCTGAGGGGTAGCAGATCCTCAGGACCTCAAATCCCTTCCTGGCTTGTGGACCACAGGCCAACCTAATTGGCAATCTTTGGATCCTTACTCTAAGTGCCTCCACCTGTTTGAACAACTACAGCTGTAGCATCTTCACCCACTGTCAAGAAATTACTCCCAGTCATACAATAGGAACTTTATAAAGGAATTTAACTCCAAAAAACAATTCCCATGTGTGAAGGGGACAGGATAGGTAAAGAAAAGAATTTAATTTTAACTGAATTAGCCAAACCATCTGTAGTGAACTTCAGATTAGTCTAGAATAAACGTGTTCCTCCCTTTCTTCTTCCATGCACGAAGTATATTTATTGTGAGGCAAAGGGGGGGGGTGTTGTGGGACTGGGGGTAGGGCAGGAATGTCTTCTGTTTTCTCAGTAAAATCATCAAATGTTTATGTTCACTCCAGAAAAGAGTTTTATACCGATGGCTTGCAGAGAGACAGTAGCTATTGTCAGCTCTCCCAGCTGGCTATGGGAGTTGTAGACTCTGGGAGGTGGCACCGCCTAATGGTGATGATGATGGCGATGACGAGCATGCCTTCTTGTTATCTGCGGAGCCCAGCAAATAGCTTCATTCCTTTGACTCTTGAAGATTCTCACATCTTTCAGAGCTCCTCTTTGGACTTCCTGGACCCAGTGGCTGCACAGACTACCAGAGCAATAATAAAATCATGACTACTAAAGAAAAATTAATATAATGATGATAATGATAAAAACCTTCCTAAATTACCTAATTTTATAAGATCACATTTACAAGCCATTAAATGAGCTGATTCCTCCCCAAATCAAAAACTAGAGCCTTATGACTTTGGGGAAAAGTTTAGTTTTTTGTGTTTTTTTTTCTTTTTTTCTCTCATTATTTATCCCAATGTCTATCAACATCTGGAATTCTGCATAATGTATACATGTCAGAGGTTGCAAAAGAAACGGAGAGAAGGGGCCGGGGGGGGGGGGGGGGAAGGGAGGACAGTGCAGCCCCTGAGGAGCTGGGAAATAAAGAGGGTTATTTGATAAGGGGAAGGGGACACTGAATTCAGTGATCAGCCAAGGGCTACCCCTTTAAAATCCCAAAGCAGCCTTGGTTTCCCAGTCTTAAATGATCTTGAAATTAATTGATCTTTGTCTAACAGAACCTCCCTGCCCCCACTACCCAGGAAGGTCTAATTGTACTGGAGCACCTCAAGTAATCCTCAGTAATTTCACCCAAACCAGAATCAGGGAGCCCCCTGCACTGGCTCTGAGATGAGTGCAGAGCCTCTGGAGGGTCCTGAGATGCTCCCCCTCTCCCCAGGATGCCTCTGAGGTTGTTGCCTGCCTTTTGCCAGGGACCCAGGGCTGCTGCTAACAGCCTGAGGCCTGTGTGATTTGTAACTATCATAATATCATGCTAATAATGTCTATTGATTGAGCAGCTACTTCATGCCAGGATGATACCCAAGCTCCCAAATTTGCTTCTTGAGGTAAGAATTATTGTAAATAAGGGAACTTGGGGCTCAGAGAGGCTAGGTATTGTGCCTAGACCTCACACCTCAGCGCTGGGATTCACACCCAGCCCACCTCATTCCAAAGCCTACGCCCTTAACCATCAGGCCACTGAAAACCAGGCAAAGGAGATTCTGTCTGGCTAGAGCCGACACCTTGCAGGAGCCTCAGCCCCAAGGTTTTCTCCCATTTTCTCTCCTGGTGTCATTTCTTTTCTCCACCTCAGCAGGACACTTGAAATTGCCAGAGATGGCAACCCTGTTCGAATGGGCTAAAGGAAAAAAAGGGAGCTTTGTTGTTGTCACAGCACTAAACAGTGCAGTGGGTAGATCTAGTTAGCCTAAAGCATGGCTAGACTCAGGTCCTCTGGAATGTGTCACTCTGTCTCTCAATTCTATGTTGGTGTCGCCCTCAGGCAGGCTTCCCCTCATGGGGGCAAAGAAGCAGCTCTAGGCTCAAATTCCTGCCAAGCCTGGGAGCCCTACTGAAGAGGGCACCTTTTCTCCATTTTCAGGACAGGTGGGTCTCTTTTACAGTTGCCACCTGCTGTGCAACAGGCACTGGGTGGGAGGGGTCGCAAGGGAACTTGTTAGAAATGCAAATTATAGGGCCCCATCTCAGGCCTACTGAATCAGAAGCTCTGGGGGTGAGCCCAGCAATCTGTGTTTTAACAAGCCCTCCAGGTGGTCCTGACACACTCAGGTTTAAGAGACACTGGGTTAGTGGGGATCTGTACAAGCCAGCAGTTAGAAGAGCCAGCAAGTTCCCCACAAAGAGACATGCTGAGGCAGGGCATTCTGTTGGACATACCGTGGGTGTACGTTCCCAGCTACTTCTGTTTCTCTCCCTTGTAATAAGGCAAGTATGAGAACTGTGAGTGGGGGCAATCAGACTATCAGGGTACTTAGCAGTGTGAATGTAGGTACCAACTATTTATGGAGTTGTCGGGAAAAGCCCACTGCCCAGCACCTGGGGTCTTTTGGGACCCCTCCGAGGTTGTAACTCCTCCAGCCAGGGAGAGGAAGCCAGCAGACCTGAGGGAATCTGGCTCCAACCACAGCCCGCACTGGGTGCAGGCAGCCCAGGGTAAGCTCCTGGGATCACTGTTGGACAGTTCTCTGTATTGCACCACACCAGATTTCTAGTAAAAATCCTGAAATCCTGGGGTTGAATCTGGACCAACTATGTGAGCTATGTGCCTATCCTTGAGCCAGTTTGGAGAGTGTATCCATGAGGAACTTACTGAAGCTGATTGACAAGGCCTGATCACATAAGCACCCCTGGCTGCCTCCATCACTTCAAGCAGATTTCCTAGCCTTGTCCTCTGGGGTAGTCCTGAGTGGGTCTCAGGGATGAGAATCTGGATTCCTGAGGTTCCCTGAAACCTCAGCTCCCCAAAGCAGAGCCGACCCCTGCCTGCTGCCTCTTGTAGTTCTCCTGACATAAGCAGGCCCTCAAGCCTTCCAAGCTCATTACTTGTCTCCAACAAGACTTGAAAAGGGATTCCAGCACATCTAGCCTAGCAAGGCCCTCCCACCATAACCTGCCACGTGGAGGTGGGCAGAGGGCCTTGGTATGCAGGAAAGAGCTCTTGCCTAGAGGCAAGCAGGACACCTAGATCTGCAGGGTGACTTTGGACGTCACTTAAACTCTCTGGGCCCGCATTTCTCCATATACAGATGCTGGATTTGGCTCTATAGATGCTCTAAGTTCCTTCAAGTTCTAAGATCCTAAGATTTTTCTAAAGTACTGTTTAATTTTCTAAATATCCTAAATTTCCTGCCTTCCAAACAGCTCCTTCCCACCCAGTGGTGCCTGACACAGCCCTGAAAACTTGACATAAAACTCTATAGGGCTTCCCTGGTGGCGCAGTGGTTGAGAGTCCGCCTGCCGATGCAGGGGACACGGGTTCGTGCCCCGGTCCGGGAAGATCCCACATGCCGTGGAGTGGCTTGGGCCCGTGAGCCATGGCCGCTGAGCCTGCACATCCGGAGCCTGTGCTCCGCAACGGGAGAGGCCACAACAGTGAGAGGCCCACGTACCGCAAAAACAAAACAAAACAAAAAAACTGTTTATATATTTACAATAGCCAGGACATGGAAGCAACCTAAGTGTCCATTGACAGGTGAATAGGTAAGGAAGATGTGGCACATATATACAATGGAATATTACTCAGCCATAAAAAGAAATGAAATTGAGTCATTTGTAGTGAGGTGGATGGACCTAGAGTCTGTCATACAGAGTGAAGTAAGTCAGAAAGAGAAAAACAAATACCATATGCTAACACATATATATGGAATTTTAAAAAAAAAAAAAGGTCATAAAGAACCTTTTCTTCAAGGTTCTTGAAGAAAAGACGGGAATAAAGATGCAGACCTACTAGAGTATGGACTTGAGGACACGGGGAGGGGGAAGGGTACGCAGGGACAAAGTGAGAGAGTGGCATGGACATATATACACTACCAAATGTAAAATAGCTACTGGGAAGCAGCCGCATAGCACAGGGAGATAAGCTCGTGCTTTGTGACCACCTAGAAGGGTGGGATAGGGAGGGTGGGAGGAAGGGAGGCGCAAGAGGAAAGAGATATGGGGATATATGTATATGTATAGCTGATTCACTTTGTTATAAAGCAGAAATTAACACACCATTGTAAAGCAATTATACTCCAATAAAGATGTTAAAAAAAAAACCCCAAAACTCTTTATATACACGTTATATCACCGACCCTCAAAACAACCATGTGAGGTAGGTACTTCTGTCCTTGCCCAAAGTCACATGGTGAGTTAACAGCAGACCCAGGTCTCCTCCCTTCAAAGCCCAGTCCACTGTTCCACAAAATCCCCCAGGTCTTAACCTCCCTTCTCACTTTCCTGGAAAAAAAAAAAATCCAGTTAGACCAGATACTATAGGACCCTTGGCCAATTCCTTCTTTCCCCATGATGCCCAGGCATCAGGAGTGGAGTTGGGGGGAACCGTAGACACATCAGTTTTCATTGTGGATACCTGGTCAGTGCCCAACATGTGACAGATTAGCAGATCTGAGATCAGAGGTAAGGCTGAGACCAGATGTGAAAGGAGAGGGTGTTTTTTTTTTAAAAATGAAAGGTTCTGAGAACTGGCAGGACACCTCCAAAGATGAAAGGAAAAGGCCAGGATAACAGAAACCAGAACCCCTAGGGGACTGGATGTGGGGGACTACATTGGATCTCACAGAGGGGACACCTGGAAAGGTATTTCTTGAGTCTGGGAGCAGACAGGTTTGAGGGAAGGGAGCATGGCTGCCATGAAGGATAAGGCGTTTAACCTCTCTGGCTCAGATGAAGAGCAGCCTCCCCCTTTTCTACTGAGAAGAGCTGGGATTCTAGTCTCAGAGTCCTACTGGGTACAAAAGCCAGCTCACTCTCTCAAAGCCTGTTTTCTGAACTGTAAAATGGGAATTCAAGTCTCTACAAGGTTATCAGGAGGAATAAGTAAGTGCTTACTTAGAGCAATGGCTGGTACACAATTAGCTGTAAAAGAAATGGCAGTGGGCAGCAGTGGATCTCGGTCTGTTTTGACCATTGGTGTCATGATTGGTTGAGAGGTGGTTCCTGTGTCGTTTGTTGGTAATAATAGTTGAAGTGCCAAAGTTTTAAAATTATTTACAGCAGAGTCATAGCATACATTCATGTAACCTAATGCAACGTCAACTATATGCATGGAGAAAAAAAGGCTGAGAATTAACTGGGCAGGACACGTTGATGAGCATCCAAGCCCGAGAAAGCATGGGGAGGGTCTATTGATCCTCTAGTTTTCAGCCCTTCACGCCCATCAGACCGCAGGCCATCGACAAGGGTTTTGCTTGACACCACATACTTTTGAAAGTTAGACTAAACAAGCCCTTCTTTCTATCACTCAGACGCACTTGCACTCAAATAGTAGAAGAAGTGGAGTTTCAATGCCAGATACAGCCAAGGGCATGCCAAGCATGATGCTGTGGACTCATGGTTGGGAAAGCTGATCTGAGAGGCAGGATTGGCCTCAATCTCCATCTCCTCATGTTCTCCCGTGTACTCAACTCTCACTCAGCTCTGGAGGAAGAAATACTAAAGAGAGCCCCATCGGCAACCCACTACCTTCTGTCAAAACGTCATGCCTTGAGTAGAGCAACCTTCACTTAAACACTCGCCATTTGTCTCACACAAGTGTCTGGCCCAGGACTCAGACCAACCTGAGGTGGGGTCCAGGCAGCACCACTTACTCTGTGATCTTAGGTCAGGCCATTTGGCCTCTCTGAATCTCTCCGCTAATTAATACCAGGTAATAGCCAGAGGCTGAGAATACAAAAACAAGCCACAAGTATGAATGTTCAGTCAAGTAGGGTTGTTTCAGGGATCTGTGCAGCTCAAGGATTAAAACTAAGGTCTCATCCTAGTGTTCAAGGGCTTGCTTTCCTGTCTCCCAGGCCACCTTTCTAGCCCTCTACCTCATAGCTCCCCCTATATTAAGCTCCCTGCCCCCTAACTCACTCCTGCTTAAGTTGTTCTGCTGCCCAAAATGCTCTTGCCTTCAATTCCTATTAAAAATCTTTAGTTCTTTCAAAATCCATTTCAAGGGACTTCCCTTGTGGTCCAGTGGTAAAGAATCCGCCTTCCAATGCAGGGGATGCAGGTTCAATCCCTGATCGGGAAACTAAGATCCCACATGCCACGGGGCAACTAAGCCCACGTGCCGCAACTACTGAGCTTGTGTGCCTCAACTAGAGAGCCCGCATGCTGCAAACCACAGAGCCCATGCGCTCTGGATGCGCCACAGCTAGATAGAGAAAACCTGCGTACTACAACTGGAGAGAAGCCCGAGTGATGCAACTGGAGAGAAGCCCACGTGCTGCAATGAAAGATCCCAAATGCTGCAAGTAAGACCTGACGCAGCCAAAAACATAAAAAGAAAATAAATATTAAAAAACAAAACAGCAAAACCCAATTCAAGCACCACCTTTTCCCTCCTGCCTTTCAGTGCTGCCAGGCACTGAACTCTAAAGCTGAGCAGAGAAAGGGAAGTGCCAAGAGATGGCAAATCTGTTTGTATGCCTGCCTTCTCCTTCTAGCTTGAGATTCCTAGCAGGCTGGGGTTAGGTCTCAAACATCCCAGCAACCCCATCAGGCCTTCCATGAATGGATGACCCTTAGAATAGTCCCTAGTTACCCTTCCCAGGCAGGTTCTTGTTTTTCTCTGACTTCCAAGACCAGAACAGGGGTTCAGTAAATGACAATTTAGGCAAATAGAGCACCCCATTTCCCACCCACCTTCCTGTGATTTGAATCATGATGAGGCCAGTTGTAACTGTGGACTTTAGGAAAGACGCTTAACTTCTCTAAGTCTCCATTCTCATCCATAAGATTAGGATAATAGTATTACTAAGCTTGTTGCGAGAATAATGAAACTACAAAGCACCTAGCACTCAGGAGGTGCTCAATAAACAACAGTCCCCCCAGGAGCAATGGATCAAGCCAAAGTGGAAATGGGGAGAAAATAAAATTATAAATTGGAACAGAAAAAAATAAGGTAGAGGAAATAAATACAAACAGAGATTACAATAAATATAAATAGGTTAATCTCACCTATTAAATGACTCTTAGGTTGGGTAAAAAACAGGCTGTTTACAAAAGACACACCTGAAGACACAAGAGTTCTCTCTTCATTTTACCCAGTCTTCCAAGCCCAAGGGTGTGCCTGCAGCCCGTCACCCCACACTGCAACACAGCAGACTATTACAGCACATCAGACTATTACCCCTTGGCTTACACCCTACATTGTTGGCAGTGGATTATCTATAAAATAAAGGCTCAAAATTCTTTTAGGCACCAAAATTTTTATTAACCCATCTTCTTGCTCTCTTTTAACATTATAAACCAAATTAATCTCTTTTTGACCCAGAGTTGTGATGAGAACATCAAGTCACAATGCATTTTTACGTTTCTCTGGCCCCTCTCAACCTCTGGCTGTCACTTCTCTCGTCCTTTCTTGGCTATCCCTTAACAATATATTCCAACCCCTGTAAAATAGGGACTAAAAGTACCAACCTCATCGTTCTGAGGTTTAAGAGAATGCCAAGCACTAAGCCGGGCTCTCAGGAGCATTCAAACTCCAACAGTTCCTCCACACCCTTTGACATAGCTCCTTCTCATCTGTCATGGGCTGAGGAACCAATGAACCTGTAAACCAAGAACATGGGTATAAAAAGTCCGTAGGCCAAGTGAGGGCCTGGATGGTAAAGTGCATGGGCTTTGTGAACACCACTGCCAACTTCCAGCCTAACGAAGGACTGACTGAGTGAGCAGTTCCAGAACCCCTGAGCTCATGGCTCCCTGTGGGTAACTCCCGTGTACCTCTATCATGACCAGGGCTTGAGAAAGGACTTCTCAATTCCCCCTGCCACACCTGGAACAGTATGAGGGATGCAGCAGAGGCCAAAGACTGAGTGACTAGCCCCAGGGAGTTGATGGGGAACATTATCAAACCAATCTCAAAGGTGGTGCCATTTGCTCTTGGGGAGGAGAGGTGGGACCCAGGCAAGGACAGCGGCTGGAAGGCAAAGGGCAGGCCTGGTTCTCAATAGCGGTAGTGATCAGGTTTGAAGGGGCCATCGCAGGACATGCCCAAGTACTGGGCCTGCTTCTCAGTCAGCTTGGTCAGCTTCACATTCAGCTTGCCCAGGTGGGCTTCAGCGACTGCTTCATCCAGCTGGGGAGAAACACAGAAAAAGCTGGAATCAGTGCCATGCCCTGGGATCCCTTACCTGCATCTAGCTGCCAGAAGAGGCAGGAACTGCTCTGTTGTGGCATCTGCCGAGGGTTAAGCATATTACTTCATTCTATCCTCACAGCCAGCCTCCAGCGTGGCTTTTGGCTACTCAGCTCCCCTTCTTCAAGGGGAGACCAAGCTACATCCTCCCCTCCAAGCAGCCCTAATGGGACAATCAATTACATCTCCTTCCTTACCCTCCACCAACCTAAGCAGCTAACCAAAATGCTTCTCTGGAATTTATCTATGGACAGGACATATTTTCATGACAGGGGCTTTCAGGATTCCTAAACAGGGAGGCTATCAGTCTCTGCTCACCAGGAGCAAGTCTATTTGACAAGTGAAGTGAATGTAGGGGGAAAAAAGAGCCAAGAGACAGAGAAAGAGCTCTGATGCCACTGATCCCTGGATCCAGTGTCTGAATCTTAGACTCCCCCATTACAGAACCAATAGGGTTCCTTTTTAGATTACACTGGTTGTGTTTGTTTCGAAATACATCCTTAGCACTGGTGGTACAGTGGCGAGCATAGCTGCCTTCCAAAATACGTCCTTAAAATCTTTGTCTATAAATTCATAAAACTCCTTTCTTCAAGAGGTGGAGCCTAATTCCTCAGCCCTTGAGTGACTCAATTCTAATGAATAGAATAAAGCAGAAGTGATGGTGTGTGACTTAGAGACTGGATCCTAAAAGGCACTTCAGCTTCCTCCTTTGCTCTCCCCCTGAATCTGGGGGAGGCCAGCTGCCATCTCATGAGGAAACTTAAGCAGCCCCATGGAGATACTCATGTGGCAAGGAACCACCTGCCAACAGTGATGTGAAGCGGATCTTCCAGCTCCAGTCAAGCCTTCAGATGACTGCAGCCCCGGCTGACATCTCGACTACAACCTCATGAATTAAGCTGCTCTCAAACTCTCAACCCACAGAAACTGAAATAATAAATGTTTATTGTTTTAAGCCAGTAAGTTTTATATTTAAACTGCTATACGGTAACAGATAACTAATACACCAGCTTGAACAGGGTTTCTATCTACCACTCGCCACCGAAAGGATACTGACTAATAAAAAAATTGCCATCTCCTTTCACAAATGTGGAACTCAAGGCTCAGAAAGGTGGAATGACTTGCCCAAGGTCACAAAGCTAGTTAATGACAGAGCTAGGATTTGAATCCAGGGTCCACCTGGCTCCAAAGTCCCATAACTTGTCTCAAGTTATCGTCTCCAAGGCAGCTTTGAAGAGACAGAACAGAAACCAAGGAGAACAGAGGCTGGGGTTAGATAAGGCCTATTTCTAAGTCTGACCAGTGCTGAAATGCATAAAGTGGGCCTGAGAAGAAGGGCAAGTGGCTGTACTTAGAGAAGGATCAACCCTAAGCGGGGCTCTCACTTTCTCAGCACCCAGCTCCGGGTGGGGCCTCTTTCTACCCCCAAGTCCCATCCCATAATGGCACAATAGCCTTTAACCACAGCCCAGCCCAGACAGCTTTACATTCCCAAGTGGTTTCACACTCACGGTCTCATTAGAGGCTCACAAACACCCTTAAGAAGGAGGCCAGGGTTTATTCTTCTATTTAACAAATGAAGAAACTGGGGAGAGGCAGGCAAAGGCAGGAGCAGAGCCCAGCCCTAAGTCCTAAGTCCACGTCAGCTCTGGAGGCAGAATGAAGGTCTCCAGTGCCCAGAGGACACAATGAATTCTCCCTTCTCTGGGCCTGGCCTAGCCGAGAACACCCTTCCTTCTCCCTGCTCCCCGTACCCAGGAGGACATAACGGTTAACAACTTGGACAGGCAGGGGTGGGACGTACTCTTGGCCCAATACTTTGCAGCTGTGGAGGCAAGTCACCCTCTGAAGCTTAGTTTCTTCTTCTGTAGGCTGGGTCTCTCAGAGCTGGTACAGAGATCAGTGATATTCAAGAGCACTTGGTGCAAGTACCTTAAGAAATGGTGGCTGCTCTCTCTGTCATTGTTAACCAAGGTACATAATCCCTCTCCCACATCTCGCATGTGAGATGTGAAGCCTGTCCCCAACCCGTATCTTGGCAGTGATGAAGGAAGAAGACGGGATGGGGCCAGGTGCTGGGGTAGGAGGTGAGCTCTTTGCCTTCTCACTTCCAACCCCAGCCTCATTTTAAAGGCCTGCCCAATCTCTCACTATATTCACAGTCATATTTCCTCCAACTGAGATCAGATGAGGGGTCGAATGAGACTTTTTTAACCGCACAACCAGCATGGGGACCTGGCAGGCTGCCCAGGACAGGACAGCCCCTTGAGGCCCTTACAGGTAAAACACCTGGTCAGGCAAGACAGTGCCTGAGGAAGACTAGGGGGAAAGGAGTTGGCTGGCTCGGGGGCAGACAACCCAGCCTCTTCCTGCTTCTCATCAGTTGGCAGACCAGCTTTTCAAAGGGTGGGAGGAGTGGTATGAAGACTCCACCGCAGCCTCTCCAGCAGCCAAGGGCTGGAAGCAAGAGCTACTCTTACCATTTAGCTGAGAGGGAAACTGAGGCCCAGTCAGGCAAAGTAGCAAAGCCAAGTTCACCCATGACACTGGCAAAAAAAAAAAGCCAGGACTAAAACATAGTGTTCTGATCTGTGGGAGAGGGCGGAGGCAGGGGGTGTTAGGACAAGCACTGGATTTGACGTCAGACGACCTCATTGTCATGGTTAATCTGACCACACACTCACAACACGTCAGGTGCCATGCTCAGTGTGTTAGTGGCATCATCCCATTCCAAGGCCACGATCACGCAGCCTGTAGGCTGCATTCGGCTTACAAACACGTCCAAGTTAAACAACCTGGTTATATTTAAAAGCTGAATATTTCACATAAATATACTCATATCTAGCTTCCTTTGAAACGTCAGGAGCCCTGGTCCAGTGGGTCCAGGTTGCTGACAGGCAGCCAACCTCTTCAACTGGGGCACGTGCTCTTTGGTCAGTTCCCACCCAGCCCATTTACCTGCCCAATCCCTGTGGGCATGTGGGTTTGTGACCTGTGATCTAAGGAAATCCTCACAATCCTTAAGGAGGTACTATCACCTTCGTTTTACAGGTAAGGAAATGGAGGCACAGTTACACAGCCTCTAAGTGGTAAGGGTGAGATTCAAACCTGGGTGTGTCTCACTCCAAAGCCCATGCTCCTCTCACCACCCAGCCCTGCCACTCTGGGAGTTAATTCCCTGATTTGGGCCCCAATATTCCTCCTCTGTTAAATGGAGAGAATGATTTCTGCCCTGCGGAGGACCCTATGAAGATCTTCAAGAGAGTAGAGAGGCGAGTACTGTATGAACTCTGGCAAGGCCCGCATGGAGAGCCCAGGGCTGGACACATGACCCTTGGCCAGGGGTGGAGGTAGGAACCCACCTTCTTGGGCAGGAAGTGGACCCCGACGGGATACTTGTCTGGGTGGGTCCACAGCTCAATCTGCGCCAGCACCTGGTTGGTGAAGGAGTTGCTCATCACGAAGCTGGGGTGGCCCATGGCGCAGCCCAGGTTGACCAGCCGGCCCTCGGCCAGCAGGATGATGCGGCGCCCATTCTTCAACAAGTAGCGGTCCACCTACAAGTGGGCAGCACAGCGGTAAGGGCTGGTGGGCACAGCTCCCAGTGTCCACCCCTGTCCTCATCCTACCCTCCTGTCCAGCAGGCCTCCCGACCTCCAGCAGGGCCCACAAAGGGCCTGGACTGCCCCAGAACAACCTCCAGCACAGGGCCTGGCACACACAATTAATAAGAGCCAGGATTTGTTATGCAACCCTGAGCGGCAGACCTCATAGGTCTGTGAGAATTTAAAGAGCTGACGTGTACAAGGCACTTAGTTTAAGTACTACGTATTAGCTAATGTTACTATTATTGGCACATGCCCTGGGCTAAGAACATACATATAACCATGTATACATATATACACAATATATGTATAAAATTATCACATTTAATCCTACTAACAGCCCTGTAAATTAAGTACTGCTATTATCCCCATTCCACAGATAAAGAAACTGAAGTCTAAAGGGTTAAGTTCTTTGTCCAGAGCCACACATTACACAGTGGCTGCAACATGAGCCTGGACAGTCTGAGGACAGATGCCACGTTCTCAATCACCATGCCTAGTAACAAGCTGAATGCAGTGGTACTCAACCTTGGCTGCATATCAGAACCATCTTGGGACCTTTAAAAATGGGGATGCCTTGGCCTCACTCCAAGATTCCAGTTTAAGCAGCCCTGAAACCAGTCCCTCTTCCGCCCATCCCACTGCCCAGGTTGCCAGAGCCTCCTCATCCGACTTCCTGGACGGCCAGCCCACGACGCCCCCTCGGTGCTCCATCCACCAAGCCTGCTGGCAGGGCTGGGGCTTCTCACCTGGGGCTTGATGTTCACCTTCTCCACAGCGTTCTCGTTCAGCCACTTGACGTCAATCTCCACGTCAAAGTGTCCGATGTTACACACAATGGCGTCATCTTTCATCTGTTCAAAGTGCCTGTGGAGGAGCCCCAGCCTGTGACAGACTGTCAGGGACCAAAAGCAGCCACAAGCCTGCCCCCTCCTTCACTCCCTGGGACCCCCTGCCTGGCGCCTACCGGCCGAGGATGATGTCGATACAGCCCGTGGTGGTGACAAAGATATTGCCCTCCTGACAGGCCTCATCCATGATGGTCACCTCATAGCCTGTGTAGAGACAGTGTCTGTGCGTCATCCAGGGTGGCCTTGCCCCCGCTCTGGCCCCAGTGGCTGACAACCAACCTTCACCCTATCATACCCTCCATGGCAGCCTGAAGCGCATTGATGGGGTCGATCTCCGTGATGATGACACGGGCCCCGAAGCCCCTGAGGGCCTGGGCACAGCCCTTGCCCACGTCGCCATAGCCCGCTACCACCGCCACCTTGCCCGCAATCATCACGTCCGTGGCCCGCTTGATGCCATCTATGAGGGACTCCCGGCAGCCATAGAGGTTGTCAAACTTGCTCTGAAAGGAGAGGGGGCAAGGCGGCTACGGGGGCAGGCGAGGCCCTGGGGCCTCAGACCCGCTCTCAACATCTCAGCCTGGTGGGCCTTGGGCTGATCACCTCCTGGGACTTCTCCCCACCAGCTAATGTGCTCATGTGCCCCTTGCCCGGCTCAGTCCCACGACTTTCTCCCTGGCCTTTCTCTGCCAGTCCAGAAGGCTTCCTGCGGATCAACTATGAGAGATTGTCCGGTCAAAGAATCTGCTTCACGTTAAACCTCTTGATGCCCAGCTCTGAGGCTCACTGCACAGTTATTTGCCTCTTTAATGCCTTTAATGCTTTGCCTCATGACCCTAAGTCTACAACCCCTTTCCCCCCTCAAATGAGGGCTAAGCCCCTAGCCTGCAGCCTTCCCAGGGGACTTTCTGCAGGGCCTACTCCTGAGCTGCTCTGGGAACCAACAGCTGGAGCCATCACTGCCCCACAGGCTCACCTTGGTGACAGAGTCGTTGACATTGATGGCAGGCACCTTCAGGATCCCGCTGGCCATCATCTTGTACAGGTTGTGGACTCCCGTTGTGGTCTCTTCGGAGATGCCTCGGATGCCTGAACAAGAGAGGAGGGGATGAATTTCAGGCCAGGAAGGAGTGGCCCAAGGGACAGGGTGGCCTCTGAGATGAAACTCCAAGAGCCTCAGAGAGCCCACAACTGAACTCACCCAAATTCCTTACCTTTGCCTCCTAAAGCCGCTCCTCCTTCTGGGTTCCTATCTCTGTAACGGACACCACAGCCCACCTAATCACCTAGGCCAGCATGAGGGAGGAGCCACTACCATCACCAGGCCTAATGATTCTACCTCCCAACAACTCCCGAACTCTCCACTTGCACTGTCACTGCCCTAGTCCCTGCCACCATTGTCACTTGCCCGTCCCAGCCACAACTCATCCTCTAAACAGCAGCCATTTTTTTTTGCTGTACGCAGGCCTCTCACTGTTGTGGCCTCTCCCGTTGCGGAGCACAGGCTCCGGACGCGCAGGCTCAGCGGCCATGGCTCACGGGCCCAGCCGCTCCGCAGCATGTGGGATCCTCCCAGACCGGGGCACGAACCCGTGTCCCCTGCATCGGCAGGTGGACTCGCAACCACTGCGCCACCAGGGGAGCCCACAGCAGCCATTTTTAACATGTACATTTGCAGGGAAGTCTTTTCAGTACCATCCAATTACTTCCCTTTACTCTCAGGATCAAGCCAAACTCTTTTCTCAGTCTATTCTATTAAGTCTTTACACATCTGATCTTCACTAAAGCTCCAGCCACAACCTGCAATTCTCCCCAGTGAAGGAAGCTGCCATGCTGGCTAACTTTCTGTTTCATGAATGGTCTATCCATTCCTGCCTCAGGGCCTTTGCACTCACTACACTACCCCACTTTCCTCCCCACCTGCTTTTAACAAAGCTGACGCCTTCCCAGCTATTCTCAGCCCTGGCCTTGGCATGCCCTTGGGCCAGCCAGGCCTCCCCTAGCCACCCAGCCCTGAAGCCAGGCTCCAGCACGCCTACAGGAGCCTGCTGTTCTCCCATCTTCCACAGAATCTGCTGCTCGAGGCACTGGGAGTCCTGCCAGGCCTGCTGATTTCATGCGGGCAAGCAGGCCCCGTTTAAACCACTAGCACCCAGCCCACCCACCCATCCTACTCACCTGACAGGAGCTGTGGGTACTTGGTGTGGATGAGGTTGGTGAGGTCACCACCATCGTCCAGAATCATGTTGAGGGGCCCGTCCTTGAAGTACAGCGTCTGCTCAATGCACCACAGATATTCCTCGTCCGTTTCACCCTTCCAGGCGTACACTGGAGAGTGAGTGGCACATCAGGGCCTGGCCCTCCCCACTGGCACTTGCTCCAGGGACCCACCTGGATAGAGCCAATACTATCTCCTTCTTAATTCCCATCCCCTGCCACCTCTAGCACCTCTGAGGACTCAGCAATGGTAAGAACACAACTTGGAGCCAGAGAAATCTGAGTGCAAATCCTGGTTCTGCACTCACCAGCTGTGTGACTTTGGGAAAATCACTTCACCTCTCTGAGCCTCAGTTTCCTCATCTATAATAGTATGGATTATGAGACAGAGGCCAAGTACAGACACCCACCCCCCATATATAGGTATCTGGAAATAATTATTTCCTTTCCTACCTCTTCTGTCTGGGCCCCCAACCCAGTGACCAGGGCTCCTACCCACAATGCCTACTGCTAGGATGGAGGTGCACAGGGGCAGGAAGCCACACTCAGGTGGACCCAAGCGAGACAAGATCCAAGATTCATTATGCACTGAAAGGACTTGATGGGCCAGCAGCCTCTGTGGTAGGTTACCCTAGGCAAAGTCTGGCCAAAAACTACTAACAGCAGCTACCATGTATGGAGCACTTTCTCTGTGCCAGGCATTACTCTAACTGCTTCATACCCCATCTCATTTTTCCTCACAGAAACCCTGTGAGGCAGCCATTACCATCATCATCACTTACAGATGCCCAGAGAGGGGCTAAGATGTGCCCAGATCACTCAGCATGGCATTCCTAAGCAGGCATCAGAACCCAGGGCTCCTGGGAATTCGAGGGCAGACCAGTGGTTAGGACTCTGCACTTCCACTGCTAGGGGCCCAGGTTTGATCCCTGGGCCCCTAGGGTCAGGGAATTAAGATCTCGCAAGCTGCATGGCGCAGCCAAAAAAAAAGAAGCCAGGGCTCCTGACTGCCAGCCCAGGCTCCTCCCATCATATGAGACAACTGCGACACAGGTGTGGGGCTCCCATGAACCTCCTGTGAGCAAAGGATACCTGCCAAAGCAGGGCCAGCTTCCCCTCCCCCAAACTGGGGCAGACAATGGTATTAAAAACAAAACCTTTCCCAGAAAAGGGCCGTGGAGCCCAAACTAGGCTGAGGAGTTGGGGACAGGCCGATCCAGCCTTGGTCAGTCTCTGGAGAGGTCCTCCCCCACTCTTACTCTCCACCTGTGGCTGGTTAGAAGGAACTGTGAATGTCCTGTCTCATCATCACCAGAGCTAGCCACGGCCCTCCTCAAGCCCAGGCAGACTTGTGTCTACTTCCCCAGCAGCTTGTAAGAAAGTCTTTCCTCTTTGGTCCTGGTATTTCCCCAGCGCCCTAGACCATCAGATACTATGCAATGGACCTCTGGGACTTTTTCATGCCCAGTATCCCTCCCTGATTCTTTCGGAAACAGACCCCCATCATTCCTTTAAAGGATTTCCCCTCTTCAACATCATGTGGTTTCCAATCATTAGATCCCACCCTTCCTGATCACATGACTTGAACTGGGCAAGTAAGTGCCTTCAATAGGGTTTTAGATGACAGTTGGACAAAACAGTTCTTTCCAATGGGTCACTAGGCTAGGATTCTGTGGCCATGACTCCTCTCCTCTACCGCAGGGAAGTCTGTAGCAGTAAGTGTCAGTGAAGCCATCAGGGAAAAGCAGAGCCACTTCATGCATTCCTGCATCCCCCGGCAGCAAGCTGGCCTCACCTGGAATGCCAGCCTTGGCAATGGCAGCTGCTGCATGGTCCTGGGTGGAGAATATATTGCAGCTGGACCACCGCACCTGAAAGAGCCAGCAAAACAGGGCTGGTCACAGACAGTTCAGAAGACCAAGGTCACTGGACAGGGATAAGAAAGCGCCCTGGAGCTAGGGCCGAGAGGCTCGGGATCTACATCCAGCCAGTTCTGCAACCTCAGGCTGGGTTGCAAGTGGCAACCAGTGGATGGGAGTGGATGGGAGCCAGAGCACTGACAAGACCCAACTTACGTTAAAACATGGCTCTGCTGTGTGGAAGGGAAAAGGCTCCACACGGAAGCAAGGAGACAAGGGCAGAAGCTGTTGTTAGAGTTCAGACAAGAAATGCACCTCTAGCAGCGGAGGTGATGATGCGTGTACTTTGAGGGCTGAGCTGACAGGATTTGCTGCAGGGTTCGTTGTTGGAGTAAGAGAGCAAGAGGAGTCAGGGACGACCCCAGGTTCTGAACTGAGAGGGTCTGTAAGGCTGAAGTCTGCATCTGCCTACACGGGGAAGCCTCCAAGAAGAGAAGGAAATCATGCGTTCCTTTGCACATGTTGAGACTGAGAGGTCAAGCTGATCTCCAAGTGGAGGTGATACCTCGGCTGCTGGGTGTACAAGTCTGGAGTTCCAGGGAGAAGTCCAGGCTAGTACATATAACTGGGCGTCATCACCATATAGACAGTATTTAAAGCCATAAAATCAGATTGCCAAGAGTGTGAGTATAGAAAAGAAAGAAGAGGTAAAAGGACTGAACCCTGGTGTGTTCTGTAGCTGACTTTTTTTTTTTTTTTTTTGCGGTACGCGGGCCTCTCACTGTTGTGGCCTCTCCCGTTGCGGAGCACAGGCTCCGGACGCGCAGGCTCAGCGGCCATGGCTCACGGGCCCAGCCGCTCCGCGGCATGTGGGATCTTCCCGGGCCGGGGCACGAACCCGTGTCCCCTGCATTGGCAGGCGGACTCTCAACCACTGCGCCACCAGGGAAGCCCTGTAACTGACTTTTGCTGCTCTGCCCTGCCCCCTGCTTTGGGAAACATCTTGCCCCCAGAGAAGTTGGAAGAGCTGCAATCATTGGTACACATAACCCAGGCTGAACCAATCAGAGTGCGCCATCCTTCCAGCAGCCATGATTGGCCAAGGGCAGGCACATGACCCCAGGAAGGCCTAGGAGAGCCAGTCCTTAGACGACTCAGTAGGACGCCGGGCTTGAGTTTTTCCTATCAGAGCTCCCCAGTCAGGAGAATGTGAACTGAGGGCAGTCAGACACCGTCTTCCCAGGGAGAGAAAATCTGCAGAGCAGTCACGACAAATGGAGGTGAGGGGGCACTGTGACAAGGCTGTAGCTGGACCCCCCTGCTGGGCCTGAGGGGGCACAAGACTGGAGTTCCCCACTGCACAAGAACTGCTGCTGCGGGCCTCACCTCAGCACCCAGGGCAACGAGGGTCTCAATGAGGACAGCTGTCTCCACGGTCATGTGCAGGCAGCCGGCAATGCGGGCGCCCTTCAGTGGTTTGGAGGCCGAGTACATCTCCCGCATGCGCATCAGGCCCGGCATCTCATTCTCTGCGAGGTCCAGGGCCTTGCGCCCCCAGGCGGCCAGGCCGATGTCAGCTGTAGGGGCAGGATGGATGGGAGTTCGTGAGCCACCTCATCCCACGAACCACAAAGCACCGCCACTCAGCACTCATCCACTTGCGGGCTCGAAGCACTAGACTGGGTAATCTGGTCACTGCACTCTCTCACTCATGCAACAGGGATTTATGGAGCCAGGGCAGTCAAAAAAGAAAGACATGGTCCCTGCCAGTAACCACAGCTTACTTACAGCCTTGTGGGAGAGCACATTTAATCAAAGAAGCACACAGGACCATAAATATTACAACACAGGTAAGGGCCCCCTTGAAAAATAGCTATCGGCCTATATACACCTCCTGCTACCCTTTCTGCTGCCACCTACCAACGTCCTCATTCCCTAAAGATTTTAGCTCCTGGCTCTCCACATTCCTAGTCATCACTCTTGGTGACTTCAGCACTCATAAATGATATAATCTAACACCTTGGACTCGGCACAGCTCCTTGATCTCCTTGAAGATATAAAAATGCTTCTCCAGTCCTAATGTTTCTCTCCACATGGAGGGAACTCATCTGTGTAACTAACACTCTGGGCCTCTCTCTGCCCCAGGGGAAGTGGAGTGACTTGTCTAGTAAACTTAGGAGGAATAAACTGGGCATGTGCAGTTCAGGTCTCCCTTCTTTTGCAAGCAAGCAGCAGCCAACCTACCTGCAGGAAGTGTGTTCTTCCACATAGAGACCTACCCAGGCCCGCCCTGCCTGTAACTGGTGGATTAACGGCTGAGTTTGGGGTTCAGTTAGCATGATCATTGTGACTTTGACACTAATCTACATTCTCTGGCTTCGATGTTATTAGTCATCCCTTGGTCTCTACAGCGGATTGGTTCTGGGAATGCCTGTGGACACCAAAATTCTCAGACGCTCAAGTCCCTTATATAAAATGGCACAGTACAATGAATACTACTCCTCTCCCTTATAATCCCACTCTCCCTCCCCTGCCACACTAGCCCATTCTCTAGGTCAGTGTTTGCAAACTTCCCTGATAAGGGTCATCTGGCATGCTTACAAGTCTCCCCTGGGGAATCAAATTCAGTAGGTCTAGGATGGGGCGTGGAACTCCTCGTGATTTTTATCTTTAGGGGAGCTTAGATCCTGCCAATCACCCAAAAGGGGTGGTGGGTGGGAGGGAAAGGACTATAGAGAATTTAGTAAGAAATAATAAAACCAACTAAGTCACTCTGCTTCCTACTGTACATCTAAACAACTTCACAGATGAAATATACCCCCCCATGGGAGGGACTACTCCCACTGTGCCTCAGCACACACCCACTCCACCCCTGCCCACTTTGGCAGGCCATCACCCATGATACTCTCCCTTGGAAATCTTGATTTCAAGCAACCGACTCTGGCCATGTCCCATCTTTCCAAAACTCTCTGTCTAGAGCCCAAACTCCAATAAAGCTGCAACGGGTCAGGTCAGAACCTTTAATCCGTTTATCCTACCAATTATCACTGTCCCTCACTGCACCCTTCATGTTCTCAACATGGTCCACAATTTAGATTCCACTGTCCCTTCCACCCTCTTGTTCTCTGAGAACTCCTCAGCAAAACTCCCACCCTGGTTAAACCCAGCCCTCCACTGCACCCACGTCATTGAGCCCAGCAGGAGGAAAATGATGACCACACCAAGAGTTTCATTTATTAAGACCACAAATCTCAAGGGACACTTCACAATTCATCGAGAAGAATTCAGAACAATGCCACTCTTCCTCCAGGGAATCCACTAGTCCTCCTCACATGTAGTTACGGACCAGGCATTCCTTTGTTACAACAGACAGAGCTGTCTCTGCTCTGTGGGGTCTGATCCTGTATTGTTTTACCTCCTTGATGACTTCACTACTCCACTAAAACTGCTCTTCTCAAGGTCTCTGTAAGGCCTAATCCCCATAACTAATGGTCAATTACCTATGTTCATGTTTCTCCCTGCAGCACGAATAGCACTAAGTACTCTCTCCTTCTGAAACCCTTTCTTTGCTTGGCTTCTACGCCTGTCTTTCCATGGCTTCCCTACCACCTTCCTGGCTCCTCTTCCTGTTACAGACTCTAAAGTTTAGAAGCCCTCAGGGATTCATCGTCTCCCTCTTCTCTCCTACCAGATGAGCTCATCCCATTTTATGGCTTGAAATACCTTTTCTATGGAAATGTCTCCCACACATTCATCTCCAGCCCAATCTTCTCCCCTGAACTTGAGACTCATATAATCCAACTGCCTACTCAGCATCTCAATTTGGATGCCCAACTAGATTATGTGTCAAGTTTGAGCCCTCGTGACTCCTTGCCCTCACCCCCAAACTTGTCACTCCCCAAATCTTCCCATTTTAGGAAATGAAACCACCATTCGACCAGCTGCTCCAGCCCAAAACTTACGATTTCTTGATTTCTCTTTCTCCCTTGCACCCCCTTTCAACCCATCAGCACACTGTTGGCTCAACATCCCAAATACAAGCAATCCAATAGCATCTCATCACCTTAGATCACTGAAGCCACCTCCTCACTGGTCTCCCTGCTCCCACGTACTATTCTCCCCACAGAAGTCAGAGAAACAAACTTTTCAATTTTAAAATATATCACCTCCATTCTTCTGCTCAAGTAAAAAACAAGCCAACATCCAATGGCTTCCGCTTAACCATGAATAAAATCCTAACCCATCACGTGGCTTTAGGGTCCTACCCAGGTGACTGCCTACCCTTCTCCCCCATCTCTCCACCCTCTTCTCCCCCCCTCTAGTTGCTTAACCACATGAACCTCTGGGTGAGCTAAACTCATTCCCACCTCAGGGCTTTAACCAAGCAGCTCTCTTACCCTGGAAGGCTCCTCCCCGAGCACCTGATACAGTACCTGGCACACAGCAGGGGCTCAACAAAAACCTGGAAACAGGAAAGAACTTGGTATATTGTTGCTGGAGGAACAGAGTGTGCCAGGGTGACTCTAGTAGAGGGAGTAAGATGATGAATCAGGACTTTATTCCTATAGAGTTTTAAGGGGAGTATCATGACCAGACTTGTCTTCCGAAAAGCCCTCTTTGGTTGCTGCATGTATCTGTGGAGCAAGAGACCCGGGGAGACCTTTGAGGAGGGAGACCAGGACTGGGGTGGTGGCCACGGAGACAGAGAATTGGGCAGATCTCCTCACTTATAAAATGGAGACAATACTACTATATTATCCGTATGCATGTCTGTCCCACCCTCATCCTTGAGTCACCCTTGTACCTCTAGTGCCCAGCTGGGCCTGGCACAGAGAAGGGGTCCACAAATGTTTACCAACCACACCTGTTGTTAGGACTGAATGAGAGAAGGTCCACGAAAGGGGCTGGCACGAGACAGGGTTAGCAAACAAGAAACAAATCTGAACCTAGTCCAACTCCCAGCATTCACCAATGAGGAAAGGCTCAGAGAAGGGTTTGCCCCAGGTTCCACAGCCAGTCAATGGCAGAGGCAGGACTGGTGGCCAGAGAGGGCTAGAGCCAGAGGCTCCTGGGAGGCGCACAGCAGTAGTGGACAATGGTTCCTGTCCTATCGTAAGCTTCACCCCCTCTGCCACCACCTGTCCCTCTAGCCAGAAAGAACTCTTTCACTGCCCTCAGGACAGCTGTGTCAGCCCTGGTGTTTTCGTGGGTCCCTCAGCTCCAAGGGCACAGGAGGGTCTGGCACTCTAAGCTCTGGGGGTTTTGGTGCCCAGGAGAGCTGAGGACTTGCAGAGGTTGCAGTAACACCTGTCCCAGGACAAGCTAAGAGGCGTAATAGCAAAACCCTCTCTGAGCCTCAGTTTCTTCATCTGTAAAGTGGGAATAATCATCCCTAACCTTCTATGAGCCCTGAGGATTAAAGAAGATGCCATATGGGCAAGGTCGGGCACACTGTGCCCTCCCTGATGGAGGCGTCCTTCCTCCAACCCTACCTAGCCAAGCTTCTCCACTTCCAAATGCAACCTTATCTGCTGCCACACAACCCAAAGCCCTCAACCCTAACCCATCCAACTCTCCACAGTGTAACATGTCCCCATTCCAGTTCTGCCACTGGACCTTGACTTAGTCTTTCTGGGCTTCAGTTTCATCCACACAATAGGGACAATAACCTTCTCTGGCCTGCTACTTGATAAACTACTATTGACAGGTTGTTATTTTCCACAGTCTTTGCAAGTCACTTCCTGTTAGGGCTTCAGTTTCTTCCTCTGTATCATGAGATAAAGTCCACCTCTAAAGATCATTCTGTAAACAAATGTAAATCCCCAGATACATAGCAAGTGCTCCATGAATGATGCTTTTCTCCAGGTTGAATGGTGTCTTGAATTTACTTTAAAAATTGCTAGCCAGGCTGAACTGGTTTTTGCTGAAAGGTCATTAGGCTTATTCCAAATGTGTTCACTTATATACAGTGGTGAAAAGGTGGGCACAGCCTGGGTTCATGTCCTGCTCCACCACCTCCCAGCTGTAAAAATGTGGGCAAGTTACCTTTTTTCCTGGGTTTCAGTAAACCCATCATAAGATGAGAAAGTAATAGTCTCTTCCCTAAAAACCCATTAGAATAAAATGAATTAATCTATAATAAACGTAGAAGGCAATGCCCATTCCATAGTAAACGCCCAATAAACGTTAACTATCAGTGTATCAGCTTCAATCCATAGAACAGCAGGAAGAATTTTTCTAACCACTCCAAAATTTCTTCAAGATTCTCTGTATGACTGTACCTTCTGGCCAGGTGGGTGACCCCAAGAGGTTGAGTAACAAGCCCAAAGTCCCTGGTAAGTGGACTAGCCCGGCCTCAGGCTCAGTCTCCAGGCCTCTCCCCACGTGCCCTTCGGGGCCCCAGTGCCCTCGCCTTCCCTGTAGGAGGCCCAGAGAGGGTGGGCACTTGCCCGGGACCACCAAGGTAGCCAAGGAGCCGGTCCGGGCCCTGGAGGCAGGATCCAGGCCCCCTAGTGTAGGTCCCAGCAGGTGCCACTGGTCCCAGGCCGTGGCCAGGTGCCCGCTGCCCGCCTGCCCCAGGCGGCTCTGGCGGAACACGCCGCCAGTTCGCTGCTCCGCGGGCCTCGCTGCTGCACCGGCCTCGCGGGGCACGCCGGGACGCTTAGTCCGCGGCCGCGCCCGAAGACCCGCTCGCGGCGGTGGGAGAACTCCAACCCCCAGATGGCCTCGCGCGGCGAAGACCGCGCTGTGCCGGCGATTCAAGGGGGTCCTTCTGAGCACCGCGGGTCGGCTCCGCGGCAGCCGCCCCAACAGGCCCCCAGCGGAGGCGGGGCAGACGTGGCCGACTGCACGTCCTGGAACTCACCGACTTTGTAAGGCAGCTTGTCCGACATGCCGGCGGCGTTTCCGCACGGAGTGATGGATACGAGCGAAGGGTGCCGAGCCGCGGGGTGGGGACTGGAGCGGGGCAGGCGGCGCCGGGTAGGGACCTGCGCGTGGCGCCGACGCCTTTAAATATCTTCCCCTGGCTTGCATATTCATGAGTCCCGCTGGATCTGAGCCATAGGGGCGGGGCAAACGCACAGGGGCGGGGCAAACGCACGGGGGCGGGGCCGGAGTGAACTTTGGTCCCTGCTGAGCGCAGTTTTTTTCCCATGCGGTCCTTCCACCTCCCGCCCTGGGTAGCGAAGGGAGATGGGGATAGGCCTGAGAACTAACTCGAGGCTGTTCTTTCTTTCATTCGTTCAACCAGTAACACTGATGTCAGAACCGGGTGAAACTGAAGTTCCAACCAGTTCACTTACCCGAACCTCAGTTTCTTCTTCAGTAAAGTGGGCAGAATGATACCTACCATACAGATTCTAAGTTGCAATATGTCAAGTTCCTAGCACATCCTAGACCTTCCACCCTCCTCCCACTATCCTGAGTTTAGTTAAATTTGTGTGCGTGTTTATACTTTTACTACATATGTATAAATCATTAAATGCTTCATAGAATTCTTTCTGTGTTTAAAACCTTCATATAAATGGTACCATACTGAAAAAAAAAAAAATGGTACCATACTGTACTTATCCTTCTGCAGTTTGCTTTTTTCTGTTAAGAGCCATGCATAGATTTTGAATGTATTCATTTTTGCTGCTGTATAGAATTTCATTGTCTACATCCCATGATTAATTTATCTGTTCTCCTGTTTGCTGGCATTCGGGTTGTATAGTCAGTCTGCCATTATTGCATACATGGAAAAATGAACATTGTCTCTTAGTGCCCATGAGTAGGTGTCTCTGGGCCATAAGTGTACTTAAGGGTGAAGTTTATGAGCTGAAGGCACATTTTTAACTTTCCTAGATATTGCCAAATTGTTTTCCAAAATAGTTTATCCTCTCACCAGCAGTGTCTGAGAGGGCTTGTTGTTCCACATCCCTGTCACCACTTGTCAGTCTGACATAAATTTTTGTTAAACTGATGGGTGTGCAAATCTCCTTGTGGTTTTAATCGGCCACCTGAAGACTCTTTAACATCTCTCTAGGAACCCTCTGCCCTAGCATCCACCCAACTGCTATCTCCTTCCTCTCCTTCTCATACTTTTTCAGAGTTGACCCATTCTGTGTCTGTGCTTTCTCACCACCCACTCAGTCCTCAGCTGTGTGATCTCCACCCCCAGGTCTCTGCTGAAACTGCTCCAGCCAAGGTCAGCAGGGAACCTGGCTGAATCCAAAGGATGTGCCTCAGCCTGCATCCCAACTCACCTCACTGCTGCACACAATGTGCCCTTAGCCTCCACTTTCCTGACTCTCCTCCCACTCTCCACAGGGTAACTTCTCTGGCCTAAGCAACTTCCTGTCCTTCACTAGCGACTTCAAGTGTTGATGTTCCTTTTTTCTCTTACTCTGCTCCATCTTCCAGACCCATCTCACCCACACTTATGGCTATTGTGACCACTTATATCCAGGTAATCCCAGTGTTCATGGAATAAAACACTGCCTTACCCCAGACACTGCCTGTTTCGCTTCTCAATTACATGCCCCTTCTCCCTGGAGTTACCACTACAGTGATTAATGTTTAATGTCTTTATCATTCCCTTGCTTTTTAAAAATGGATGTTACTGCTTCTATGACTCTCCTAAATAATACATTGTTTAGTTTTGACTGTGTTTTGCCCTTGTATAAATGAAATCATACTGAATATATTCTTCTGCAAGTTGCTTTCTCATTCAACATTGCTTCTGAGAGTCATTCGTGTATATACAGTAGCTATGGTTCATTTATTTTCATTTCTGTTTAATCCACTTATTTATTCATTCTATTGTTGATGGACATTGGGTTGTTTCAGGGTTTTTTTGTTTTTTGTTTTTTATTTATTTTTGGCTGCATTGGGTCTTTGTTGCTGCGTGTGGGCTTTCTCTAGTTGTGGCGAGTGGGGGCTACTCTTTGTTGTGATTTGCGGACTTGTCATTGTGGTTGGTTTTTTTGTTGCGGAGCACAGGCTCTAGGTGCGTGGACTTCAGTAGCTGCTGCACGCAGACTCCGTAGTCGCGGCACGCGGGCCCTGGAGTGCGCAGGCTCAGTAGTTGTGGCACACGGGCTTAGTTGCTCCGCGGCATGTGGGATGTTCCCGGACCAGGGATCGAACCCGTGTCACCTGCATTGGCAGGCGGATTCTTAACCACCGTGCCAGCAGGAAAGTCCCTGTTTCAGTTTTTTGCTACTACAAAGAATACTGCTCTAACATTCTTATGTATGCGTGTAGATCGATACAGATATAGATAGATATAGATATAGAGTTTGGGAGTTGAATTACTTGAACAGATATGCTCATGTCCAACTTAACTAGGTAATATGAAACTGTTTCCTAAAGTGGTTGCATCAGCCTATACTCTGACTAGCAGTGGATAAAAACTCTTGTTTTATGCCCTTATCGGCATACCAATTTTTTTTTTTTTCCAATCTGGCAGGTATGAAATGATTTCTCATTGTGGTTTTAATTTGTATTTCTTTGACTACTGTGACTAATGAGGTAGAGCATGTGTTCATATGTTATAACCCATCTGGGAGTCTTTGTCTGTAAAAGTTCCATTCATGTCTTTGCCTGTTTAAAACTAGGTGGTTTGTTTTTCTTTTCAGCTAATAGGAATTCTTTACATATTCTGGATAATAGTCCTTTGCTAATTATATGTGATGCAAATATCTTCTCCAGGTTTGTGGTTTGTGTTCTCACCCTCTCTCTGTTGTTTTTTGATAAATAGAAATTCTTAGTTTTAATATAGTCAAATTTATCAATCTTTTCCCATAGTGTTAGTGGCAGTTTTTGTCTTATTTTAGAAAACCTATATACCCCAAAGTCATAAAGAATTTCTCCTGTATTGTTATCCCAAAGTTTTATAGTTCAAATATGTATGTGGTGTGAGGTAGGAATTCTGTTTCATTTTTTTCCCATAAGGATAGACAGTTGTCCCAGCACCACTTACGGGACAGTGCATCCTTCTCCCAGTGACCTATAGAGCCATCTCTGTCATACATTGTGTCCATAAATCCATGGGTTATTCCTATCTCTCTATTTTGACACATTGATCTGAAATTGGGAAATCAAATTAGTTGAAATTACTAAAGATTTATAATAAATCTTGATTTGGTAGGGGAAGTCCTCCCACCTCGTTCTTCTTCAGGGGTATCTTGTGGGAGTTCCCTGGTGGCTTAGTGGTTAGGATTCTGGGTTTTCACTGCTGTGGCCCGGGTTCAATCCCTGACCAGGGAACTGAGATTCTGCAAGCCGTGCAGTATAGCCAAAAAAAAAAAAAGAGCATCTTGCACTGTCTTAGACATTTTAGAGTCACCTTGTCAAGTTTTAGGGGAAAAAAAGCTTTTTTGAATTTTTACTAAAATTGTATTAATCTGTAAATTACTTAGGGGGAGAGTTAACATCTTTATGTCATTGAGTATATCAACATTAACATGGTACGTATTGATGTATAGATTGATATATATTTTTATATACATATATATTTACATGTATTTCTGCACTTATTTATTTTATTTTGTGTTTTTGGTTTTTTTCTCTCTCCATTTATTTAGAGCTTCTTTAGTGTATTTCAATAAAGTTATTTATTTTTCTTGGGACTTCCCTGGTGGCACAGTGGTTAAGAATCGCCTGCCAATGCAGGGGACACGGGTTCGAGCCCTCGTCTGGGAAGATCCCACACTCTACGGAGCAACTAAGCCCGTGCGCCACAACTACTGAGCTTGCGGGCTACAACTACTGAAGCCCATGCGCCTAGAGCCCGTGCTCTGCAACAAGAGAAGCCACCGCAATGAGAAGCCCGCGCACCACAATGAAGAGTAGCCCCCGCTCTCTGCAACTAGAGAAAACCCACACAGCAACGAAGACCCAACGCAGCCAAAAATAAATAAAAATTTAAAACAAAGTTATTTATTTTTCTCTATAAAGATCCTGAATATATTTTGTTAGATTGATTTTTAGGTATTTTTTACGTTATTTAAAATTTTTTTATTTTTTTGATGTTTGTGGCAGATGTTTACAAATGGATTGTTTTTAGTAGATTGATCTTCTGTTCAGCAGCCTTGATGAACTCTTACTTGCTTTTTTTTTTTTTTTTTTTTTTCGGTTCGCGGGCCTTTCACTGCTGTGGCCCCGCCCGCCGCGGAGCACAGGCTCCGGACGCGCAGGCTCAGCGGCCACGGCTCACGGGCCCAGCCGCTCTGCGGCACGTGGGATCCTCCCGGACCGGGGCACGAACTCGTGCCCCCTGCATCGGCAGGCGGACCCCCAACCACTGCGCCACCAGGGAAGCCTTTCTTAACTTGCTTTTAAATACTCTTGTTGACTATGTACACGATCATATCCTCTGTAAGCAAGGATAATTTTGTTTCTTATTTTCCAGTCCTGACACTTTTGTCTTTTTTTTCTTGCCTTACTGCACTGGCTGGACTTCTAGTACAGCGGTAAGTGGAAGAGGTGGACATTGGCCCCCTTATCTTGTTCTACTACCTCTTGTGTCCTTCATCTGATTGACTGACTGGCACCTCCCTCCACCAAGTAATTGCACGTTTTATCATCGTCAATAGAGCTATAGGGAATTCCCTGGCAGTCCAGTGGTTAGGACTCCAAACTCTCACTGCCAAGGGCCCAGATTCAATCCCTGGTTGGGGAACTAAGATTCCACAAGCCCCAAGACTCAGCCAAAAAAAAAGCACTAGGGGGAGGGGAGAGTGCCATCAAAGTAGTAAAATACAGATATAGAGCTTTCCTTCTCTTCTGCAGTCTCTCTCCTGACTTATCATGTTTTTTATTTGCTATTTAATGTCACACTAAGTAAAGACAAAATTTTAATTTAAATTTTATCATTCATCTTTATATTGTACAATGCAGTTTTAAAGGTAAATATAAGAGCATTTAGTTCATATGTAGAATAACCAAAATTACAGAATTTGTATTTCATAGCTTGTATATGCACATGTGTTTTTTTCTAACCAAAAAGAGTAAACAGTGCACACAAAAAAACTTTCTTTGGGACTTCCCTGAAGGTCCAGAAGTTAGGACTTGGTGCTTACCCCGGTGGGGGAACTAAGATCCTGCAAGCTGCATTGTGCCAAGGAAAAAAACAACAACTTCATTTTACTTTTTGATATGTGCACATTATATGTGCACGTTTTATCAGCACTCAGCTTACTGGTGAGTAAGGAAGGAAGGACCAAAAGGAAGAGGAACTATGGATTTCCCCGTTTTTCCTTTCCTTCTACATTTTCAGTGTGTTTGGCTAATACAGAGTAACATGAGAAAAACATGGCAGAGTCCCTTGGTTGGTAAGGTTTTTCTGTGTTCAAATCAAGCTCTGGTTTGTACTGGTTTGTGCTCTCTTTGAGTCTTGCTGAAATCCGTACATCGTGCTCTGCTGGAATTTTGCGTCCATGGGACTTGGAGACCGTGATATTCACGCAGATATACATTGTTTGTACCATTCATTTGAGAGAAAGGGGGGAATTATTGATCCACCAGCTTCTGACCCCAATAGGTCCAAGTGTCTCCCCACAGGTCATTAACCTGCCTGAGCTTCCAGGAGATGCATGCAAATGCCCTGAGCAAGAAATCTTGGGAGGGGAGCTAAAGGTATCGGCCAGGCCTGGGGCAGGCACAGCCGGGGATGCCCTGCAGGAAACTAGTAGGAGCCTGTGCAGAACTGGTTTCCCCAGCAGGTCTGGGATGAGAGGCAGGTGAGGTGGAGAGAATCCGAAGTGGGGCACAGGAGGGTCTGACAGAACCACACAATCCTGCACCCACCACCCTGACAGTGCTGTCACTGCTTACTGTATTTTTTATATTTTTCCTTGTCATCTTTACCTTTAATATATATATTTATATATACACAAATATACTCATATAATTTTTATGTCGCTATATGAGGAAAATTTTCCTCCATTGTTTTGAGATATAATTCACATAGCATAAAATTCACCATTTTTAAATGTACAGTTCAGTCGTTTCGGTATAGTCACCGAGATTGTGCAACCATCACCATGATCTAATTCCAGAACATTTCATCACCCCATAAAGAAACCCTCTACCCATTAGCAACCCATTCCTATTCTTCCCTCCCACCAGCCTCTGGCAACCACTAACCAATGTATTTTCAGTTTTAATAGGTTTACCTATTCTGGACATGTCATATAAGTGCAATCATATAATATGTGACCTTCTTTTCATTTTTAGTTGAGGGGTATTTTATATACAGTGATATGCACAGAACTTAAGTATTATCTAGATGAATTTTGACAAATGCATACACATGTAACCTATACTCCAACAAGAAAAGTGAATGTGTTTGAGGATAACTTTTTTTTAAGTGTTCATTTATTTATTTGGCTGTGCCAGGTCTTAGTTGCCACGTGCGGGATCTTTTAGTTGTGGCATGCAGGATCTAGTTCCCCCACCAGGGATCAAAGCCGGGCCCCCTGCTTTGGGAGCATGAAGTCCTAACTGCTGGACCACCAGGGAAGTCCAGAGGATAATCTTTTAAAAGTGTACATAGAGGGGGCTTTCCTGGTGGCGCAGTGGTTAAGAATCCGCCTGCCAATGCAGGGGAGATGGGTTCGAGCCCTGGCCCAGGAAGATCCCACATGCCGCGGAGCAACTAAGCCCGTGCACCACAACTACTGAGCCTGAGCTCTAGAACCCGCAAGCCACAACTACTGAGCCTGTGCGCCACAACTACAGAAGCCTGTGCACCTAGAGCCTGTGCTCTGCAACAAGAGAAACCACGAGAAGCCCGCTCACCGCAATGAAGAGTAGCCCCTGCTCACTGCAACTAGAGAAAGCCTGCGGGCAGCAATGAAGACCCAACACAGCCAAAAGTAAATAATAAATAAATTAACTCATTAATTTTTTTAAAAAGTGCATGTAGAGTGGACATGTCACACCACTCTCATGGAGTAATAGGGGTTTTCCATTTTTTCACTACTAGAAGTACAATGAGTTGTTCATTCATGCAGAATTTCCTATATATTTTGGATAATTTCCTTGGGAAAAAAAATCCTAGAATTTAGAGTAATTTGACCAAAGGACAGAATCATTTTTAAAGATTCTCCTGATTTTATTGCCATGTTGTTTTCTAAAAGTCATCTGTTTGTCATTGCATGTTCATCATCATTTATATTATCCTTGTTTCCTTTCTTTTTTTAAATACAATTATTTATTTTTGTCTGCGTTGGGTCTTTGCTGCTGTGTGTGGGGTTTCTCTAGTTGTGGTGAGCGGGGGCTACTGTTCCTAGCGGTGTGGGGGCTTCTCATTGTGGTGGCTTCCCTTGTTGCGGAGCATGGTCTCTAGCTGTGCAGGCTTCAGTAGTTGTGGCTCGCGGTCTCTAGAGCACAGGCTCAGTAGTTGTGGTGCATGGGCTTAGCTGCTCTGCAGCATGTGGGATCTTCCCAGACCAGGGCTCGAGCCCATGTCCCCTGCGTTGGCAGGCAGATTCTTAACCACTGCACTACCAGGGAAGCCCATCTTTTTTAAAAATTTATTTTTGGTTGTGCTGGGTCTTAGTTGCAGCTGGTAGGCTCCTTAGTTGTGGCATTCGAACTCAGTTGCAGCATGCGTGTGGGATCTAGTTCCCTGACCAGGGATCAAACCTGGACCCCCTGCATTGGGAGCAAGGAGTCTTAACCACTGTGCCACCAGGGAAGTCCTGGTGGACTTCTTTTGTTTTCTTTTTCGCTAATTTAGTAAGTGAAAATGACACATAATTTAAATATACATTTCTTTATCATCAGAACAAAAGTGTCCTGCTCCAGAATAAACCTAGTGAGAACTTCCCACTGAAAATTTAAGACTCCATGCTCCCAATTCAGGGGGCCCAGGATCGATCCCTGGTCAGGAAACTAGATCCCATATGCATGCTACAACTAAGAGTCTGCATGCCACAACTGAAGAGCCTGCATGCCGCAACTAAAAGATCCTGCGTGCTGCAACGAAGATCCTGCACGCAGCAACAAAGATCCCACGTGCCACAACTAAGACCCAGCACAGCCAAATTGATTAATTAATTTTTAAAATACTTTAGAAAAAAAGAAACAGTAGAGAGAGATTCCATGGCCCCTTTACCTGGTTTCCCCCAATGGTAACATCTTGCAAAACAATGTACAGAATCACAACCAGGATATTGACGATGATACGGTCTAGATACAGAACATTTCCATTACCACAAGAATCCCTCATGTCACACCCACTTCTCTCCTATTCCTACCCCCTTCTGAGCCCCTGGCAACCACTAATCTGTGGTCCATTTCTATAATTTTGTCATTTCAAGAATGTTATATAAATGGAATCATACACTGTGTGACCTGTTGGGATTGGTTTTTCCACTCAGCATAATTCTCTGGAGATTCATCTGGGTTACTGCATCTGTCAATAGTTCAGTCCTTTTTACCCCTGAGTAGTATTCCGTAATATGGATGCACTACTTTGTTTAATCAGTCATCTACTGAAAGACATCTGGTTTGTTTCCAGTTTTTGACTATTACAAATAAAGCAGTTATGAATATTTGTGTACAGATTTTCACATGAATATAAGTTTTCATTTTTTAGGGATAAATGCTCAGAAGTGCAATTGCTGGGTTGTATGGTAATTGCATGTTCAGTTTCATGAGAATAAGTTGACAAACTTTTCCAGAGAGGCTGTACCACTTTACTTGCCCACCAGCAATGAAGGAGTGATTCAGTTTCTCCACGTCCTTGCCACCATTTGGTATTGTCACTATTTTTTATTTTAGCCATTCTGATAGATGTATAGTAATACTCATGTGGTTTTAATTTGCATTTCCCTAATGGCTAATGATGTTGAACATTTTTTTCATATGTATATTTGCCATTTGTATATCCTCCTTGGAGAAATATCTCTTTCATGTCTTTTGTCCATCTTCTAATTGAACTGTTTGGAGTTTTTTTTACTGTTGAGTTTTCAGAGTTCTTTATATATTTTAGATACCAGCCCCGTGCTGTATGTATAGTTTGCAAATATTTTCTCCTATTCTGTAGCTTGTCTTTTTATTCTCTTTCTCTCTCTGCCTCTCCCTACTTTTTTTTTTCACCATGCTGCGTGGTTTGTGGGATCTTTGTTCCCCAACCAGGGATTAAACCCAGGCCTACGGCAGTGACAGCACCAAGTCCTAACCCCTGGACCACCAGGGAATTCCCTTTTATTCTCTTAACAAGGACTTTTGCAAAGCAAAAGTTTTTGATTTTGATGAATCCAATTATCAATTTTTTGTTTTATGGACCATGCTTTTGTTTTTAAGCTAAGAATTCTTTGCCTAGCCCTAGATCCCAAAGATTTTTTCCTATGATGCTTTCTAAAAGTTTTATAGTTTGCATTTTACATTTAAGTCCATGATTCATTTGGGGTTAATTTTGGTATAAGGCGTGAGGTTTAGTTTGAGGGGTTCTTTTGTCATTGTTGTTTTTTGTTTGTTCATTTACTTGTTTTGCCCATGAGTTTTCAATTGTTCCAGCACCATTTGTTGGTTATATTTCCTCCACTGAATTATTTTTGCACCTTTGTCAAAAATCAGTTGGGCACATTTATTTCCGTCTATTTCTGAGTTCTCTATTCTGTTCCATTGATCTATGTGTCTGTCCCTACAGTCTTGACTACTGTAGCTATTAAGTCTTGAAAGCAAGTTAACTGATTTCTCCCATTTTATTCTTCTTTTTCAAACTTGTTTTAGCTGTTCTAGTTCCTTTGCCTTTCCATATAAATTTTAGCATAATCTTGTCTATATCTACTAAAAAAAAATCTTACAGGAATTTTGGTAGGAATTATATTAAACCATATATCAGTTTGAGGGTACTGATTCTTCCAACCCAAGAACATTGTATGTTTCTCCATTTATTTAGATCTTCTTTTTCTCCCTTATCAGTGTCTTGTAGTTTTCCGCATACAAGTCCTGTCCATATTCTGTTAGATTTATACCTAAGTATTTCTTCTTCTTTTTCTCCTCTTCCTCCTTCTGAATGATACTGCATTTTTAGTTTTGGTATCCATGTGTTCGTTGCTAATGTATAGAAATACCATTGATTTTTGTGTGGTTCTTTTATATCCTGCTGATATAAGATTACTCTTGCTGAACTTACATATTATGGAAGCTTTGTTTTGTTTTTGGTAGATTCTTGGAATTTTCTATGTAACCAATCATGTCACGTACAAATAGGGACATTTTATTTTTCCTTTCTGATCTGTATGCCTTTTATTCCTTTTGCCTTACTGCAACTGACTAGAATGTCCAACACTGTATTGAATAAGAATGATGAGAATAGACATCCTTGCCTTGTTAGGTGGAAAATATTATCTTTCACCATTAAGTACATTAGCCATAGACTTCTTTGTAGATGCGCTTTATCAAGTTGAGAAAGTTCTTCTTTATTCCTGTTTTTCTAGTGTTTTTTTAAAAAATCATGAACAGAGTTGAATTTTGTCATGTGCTTTTTCTGATATCAATTGATCTCATGACGTTTTTCTTCTTTAGACTGTTAAAACAGTGGATTTCATTGATTGGTTTTGAAATATGAAACCAACTTTCCATCCTTAGAATAAGTCCCACAGTTATTTTTATTATTACTGAATTCTATTTGCTAAAACTTTGTTAAGGATTTTTGCATCTATATTCAGGAGGAATACTGGGCTGTAGTTTTCTTTCTTTGTATGTCTTTGTCTGGTTTTGGTATCAGGATAATATAGCTTCTTAAAATGAATTGGGAGGTATTCCCTCCTCTTCTATTTTATGGAAGAGATTGTGTAGAATTAGTGTTAATTCTTCTTTAAAACTTTGGTAGAGGGAGTTCCCCGTCAGTACAGTGGTTAGGACTCTGCCCTTCCACTGCAGGTGACCCAGGTTCCATCCCTGGTCAGAGAACTAAGATCCCACAAGCCATGTGGCATGGCCAAAAAAACAAAACAAAACAGAAAAAACACTTTGGTAGAATTCTCCAAAGAAACTATCTGGGCCTGGAAATTTCTTGAGAGTTTTTAAATTATGAATTCAGTTTCCTTAATACTGTTAAAAAACAAAATTCAACTGAATTAATTTTAAAGATCTTATTGGGGACTTCCCTGGTGGCACAGTGGTTGAGAATCTGCCTGCCAATGCAGGAGACACGGGTCAAGCCCTGGTCCGGGAAGATCCCACATGCCACGGGGCAACTAAGCCCGTGTGCCACAACTACTGAGCCTGTGCTCCAGAGCCCACGAGCCACGACTACTGAGCCCACGTGCCACAAATACTGAAGCCCACGTGCCTAGAGCCCGTGCTCCGCAACAAGAGAAGCCACTGCAATGAGAAGCCCATGCGCAACAACAAAGAGTAGCCCCCGCTCGCCGCAACTAGTGCACAGCAATGAAGACCCAACACAGCCAAAAATAAAAATTAAAAAATTAAAATTAAAAAAAAGAAAGTTCTGTTTTTAAAAAATAAAGATCTTATTGGCTTTACTCGATGATTCATGAATCAGGCAGCATCCCATCTGGCAGACAGAAAGGAGCTCCAAGGAGCTATTCAAAATGAAAGACTTTTATAGGCATAAGGGAGCAGGACAAGGAAATTAAATTTTCCTTTAAGGGATGGTAGGGTCTATCAGGCATATTACCTCACTAGCGCTGACCTGGTGATTCCTGATTAACCTGTTTAAGATTCCATTTCTGGAAGAGGCCGAAATTGTAATTAAGTTTCGGTTTGATGATGTGGGACTTAGCGTAAGTGACTTCATTTGGGGCCTGTTGTCTTGATTTTAACAATAGTTATATGGCTATTCAAATTATCTGTTTCACGTTAAATGAGTTGTGGTAGTTTGTGCTTTTTGAGGAGTGGACCATCTTGTTGAAGTTGTCAAATTTATGTGTGTAGAATTATTTGTGTTCTTATTATGCTCTTTCTTTCTTCCAGTTTTATTGAGATATAATTGACAGACAGCCCTGTGTAAGTTTAAGGTATACAGCATAATGATTTGACTTACAAACATCACAAAATGATTATCGCAATAAGTTGAGAGAACATCCATCGTCTCATATAGATACAAACTTAAAGAAATAGAAAAAATATGTTTCCTTGTGATGAGAGTTCTTAGGATTTACTCTCAACAACTTTCATGTATAACATGCAGCCATGTTAATTGTATTTATCGTGTTGTACATTACACCCCTAGTACTAATTTATCTTATAACTGGAAGGCTGAACCTTTTGACTGCCTTCATTCTATTCCCCCTCAGGTACCCCCTCCTTATTATGCTCTTGATGTCTATGTGGTCTGTAGTGATACCCCTGTTTCATTACTGATATTGGTAATTTATATCTTTTTTCTTTGTCAGCCTTCCTAGAGGTTTGTCAGTTTAATCAACCTTTTCAAAGGGCTGGCTTTTGGTTTCACTGAATTTCTCTATTGTTTTTCTGTTTTCAACTCATGGGTTTCTGGTCTTATCTTTACTGTTTCCTTCCTTCTGCTTGCTTTAGGTTTATTTCGTTCTGCTTTTTCTATGTTCTTGAGGTAGGAGCTTAGATTATTGATTTGAGACTTTTCTTCTTTTCTAATGTATGCATTTAGTGCTGTAAATTTCCCTCCCAGCAATGCTTCCACACAAATGTTAATATGTTATACTTCTATTTTCATTCAATGTAGTTTTTAAATTTTTATTTATTATTTTTTGGCTGCGTTGGGTCTTCATTGCTGTGTGTGGGCTCTCTCTAGTTGTGGCGAGTGGGGGCTACTCTTCATTGCAGTGCGCAGGCTTCTCATTGCGGAGGCTTCTCTTGTTGCAGAGCACAGGCTCTAGGCGCACAGGCTTCAGTAGTTGCAGCATGCAGGCTCAGTAGTTGCGGCGTGCGGGCTTAGTTGCTCCATGGCGTGTGGGATCTTCCCGGACCAGGGATCGAACCCATGTCCCATGCATTGGCAGGCAGATCCTTAACCACTGCGCCACCAGAGAAGTCCTCAATGTATTTTTTAATTTCCCTTGAGACTTTCTCTTTGACCTAGGGACTACAGATATCCTCAGTTTTCTATAAAAAAGTTTGCTATATGCTGCTTCACTTTTATGAAAGACCAACTAGTACCTATTTTCACTAATTAAAGAAATCCCAAAAAGTATTTTCACTTTTACAAAAAAGGAAAAGAGGGAAAATAGCATTCAGCCTTTGTTTTGCAGCAAACTATTATAGAGGCAGTGCGCACACCAAGCAGCAAGAATGGCACCACCAAGCTCCTTCCCCAGGAAGTATACTCAGCATCTCAGCGTCAAGCCGCCATAGCTTTGACCTGTGTCTGTGAGCATCTGTGCTTTATCTTGACTTATTTTGTGCATCTACTAGTAAAATGTGTCCTAAGGTAATTGCTTGTTTGCTTTACACCATTTTGGCTTAGGAAAAGTTTCATAGGAATGCTCTACTTTCAGACAGCAGGGAAAACCTGCATTTAAGAAGTGTATTGTTGAGTTTTCAAGTGTTTGATATTTTCCCATTATCTTTCTGTAATTTGATGTGTAAGCTTGATTCCATTGTGATCAGAGGACACACTATGATTTCAATTCTTTTAAATGTGTTAAGACTTGTTTCATGACCCAGGATGTGGTCAATCACAGTATATGTTCTTTGGGCACCTGAAACGAGTGTGTATTCTTATGTTGTTGGGTGGATTATTCTATATGTGTCAGTTAGCTATTTTGGTTGATGATGTTGTTTAGGTCTTCTATATTCTTGCTGATTTTCTGTCTAGTTCTATCAATTGTTCTATAATTATAGATGTGTCTATTTGTCTTTTCAGTTCTATCAGTTTTGCTTCACATGGTTTGCAGCTCTATTGTTCCCTGCATATGCATTTAGGATCGCTTTGTCTTCTTGGTTGATTGACCTTTTTAATATTATATGATGAAAAAGAAACAAACAAACAAACAAAATCAGGGAGGGGAAGAGATTCCTTATTAGTGCCAGATGGGGGTGGAATCCATGTGGTTTGGGGGAGGGGTTGATTCATTTTCTTTTTAAGTTTACTACCAGATTGATAAAAATAAAGTGTGATAATTGTTAGTTACCTGTTGGTAATGCGGTGGGGAAGTAGGCCCCCTCATACATTGCTTTTCGTGTTGTACATTGGTCCAACTTTCATGGGCAATACTCTGGTAATAGCTAACAAGATTACAAACTCATATACCCTTTGACCAAGCAGTTCCACTTCTAGGAATTTTTCCCAAAGTGTAAGCACACGTGAGTGAAATGACGTTAAGAGCAAAAGATTGGAAATACTCTAAACGTCATTCAGTAGGATACTTGTTAAATAAATGATGGTACAGTCCACGTGGTGGAATACTTTGGCAGCCACTTTTTTTTTAAAAGATGTTTATCTATAGATATAGAACGATCGATTGTCAAGATAAAATGTTAAGTGAAGAAAAAAGAAGGCAACTTGCAGAACAGTGTGCCTAGTATGCTATTGTGTAAGTGGAAAGAAACACACAAACAGGGCTTCCCTGGTGGCGCAGTGGTTGAGAGTCCGCCGGCCGATGCAGGGGACACGGGTTCGTGCCCTGGTCTAGGAAGATCCCACATGCCGCGGAGCGGCTGGGCCCGTGAGCCATGGCCGCTGAGCCTGCGCATCCGGAGCCTGTGCTCCGCAACGGGAGAGGCCACAACAGTGAGAGGTCGGCGTACCAAATTAAAAAACAAAACAAAAACAGGTTTTTGCCTATATATGAAATATATAGAGATAGATAGATACATACCTACATATATATCAGGCTGGGTACACAGACAACAGCTACCAGTGCTTGGAGGGGGGTGGTGAGGAGACCTGTCCCCGCCCACTCTGCTGAAGGCCAGAGTGGACAAATAATTGTCAGACGCCCTTCCCCCAGGCCAGGCGGGAGTGGTGGGCTCTGGGGAGGCGGCGGGGGCACCGGAAACAATAGGCAGAGACAGGCCAGGCCCTGTGGCCTCCCCCCCTCCTCCCACCCCCCTCCACCCCCTCCACCCCCAACCACCTCCACCCCCAACCACCACCCCCACCACCACCCCACCCCCACCCCCACCACCACCCCACCCCCACCCCCACCCCCGCCCTTTGAACCTGCCCTTTCAGTGTTTGCTTTTGCAGACACTTAGGTCCCCAGCTTGGCGGGTGGAGAGGGGCGGAGAGGGAAGGAGCCTGCCCATTGGCTAAGGGGTCCTCTAGACTGCCTTGCTCAGACTCTGAATTAATTGGGAGGCTGTGAGATGGGGTAGTGGATTTCAGATGCTGAGGACGCCCGCTGATGGGAGTGAGATAGAATGATGCAGTTCTCTGGAGACCTCCCCCACTGCTGCACCCCATCAGGGTGTCTCCCCAGCTCCCTAACTCCTTCCCCGCCGCTAATTCCAGGCCCCCTCATGTTTGTAAATGCCCCTCGGGTCTGCCTTGATGTCACTGCTGGGCGGCAGAGTACAAAAATGGGGGGATTTCTTAGAGATCTTGGAACAGTCCCTCCCCTCCCCCGCCCCTCAGTTCTTCTTATCCCAGACTGTTCTGCGTGGTGAGGGGGCCGACAAGAGTCCCGGGAGCTGGCTGCGCCCACCCACCGACATGCTTCTCCCCTTGGAAGAGCCCTCCAGATCCAAAGAATACAAGGGAATGTTCTTCACTAGCAGAGTGCCCTGAGTCTCCGTCTTTCCACCTGTAAAAAGGGGGTGGGTTGGGAAGGAGGTGCGACTATATTGTCGAAATTGTCTGATTATGTGTCTGTCCCACTACTCGCAGGAGGGTCAGGAAAGTGTCTGGTTTTGCCCACTGCTGTATTCCCAATGCCTCGCTCAGTGCCTGCCACACAGAAGGCACCGAATATTTGTGGAATGAATTATTGCTCTCAGATGTCTGCTTAGGAGCCCGTCTTGTGGTGTCTCTTCAGCCCACAGACCTGGCTGTCCTTGCGGGGTGGGGGGAGGTCAGGAGCTCCCTGAATCCAGGTCTCTCATGTCCCGGACAGAGGCTGGAGCCTTCCCCAAGGGGGCTGAATGTCCTCTTGGGTCAGTTCCCACTCCAGTTCGGGCTTCCACGATCCTATTTTAACATTTGCTGGGACCCTAGGAATCCAGCGGCGTGGGATGTTCCTACTCCTTTTCATTTCTCAGATGATCCTTTCCCTCGCGGAGAGATAGACATTGCCTAAGGAATTCCACAGAGGAATACAAGCTGAACACAGGATGCTCTGCGAGCTTGAATCAGAGCTACCTGGCTCAGTGTGGCCAAGGGTCAGGGAGGAGGTCCTGAAGCGAGATCTGAGGCAGGAAGAGTTCAGCAGACAAAGAGGGAGGAGGAAGTTCCCCAACCCGCTGCCCCCGCGCCGGGATCCTTGGCTGGGACTCCTGACAGCATCCCGCCTCTGCGGTCCGCCTCTCTCTGGCTGGAGCCAACCTTTACCCCGCAATGCCAGGAGAGGGCACCCTGTTCCTAGCTTTGGCTTCAGCCTGCCACAGTCCTGTGATCTCACAAACCTCCCAGCTTCCCTGGAACACAGGCAAAATGCACTTTATGCTGCCTCTCACAGAAGAAACTAAGACTCAGAGAAGTTTGATGGACATAGCTGGTGAGTAGACTTTTGACTTGTTTCACGTGCCTTTAGCCGGTGCAAGTATCTGCTCTGAGTGTTGATAGTGACACCCTGTATAATACTAGTCAACATTCGAGTACTTCCTATGCACCACCCTATACGTAGGTGCTGCAGTTATACCCCATCTTATAGATGAAAACCTGAGGCTTACAGTGGTTGATCTGCCCAAAGTTAGGAAGCACCAATGATGTCTGATCGAGAACCTCTGCTGATAAGCACTGTGCCACTCTGCTTTCCCATCATGCTCTCCCCTACACCCCACCACCCCGCATTCATTTGAGAGTGCTAGAATACAAGAAGGAACAAGAAAAGACCCTGGGGCTTCCCTGGTGGCGCAGTAGTTGAGAGTCTGCCTGCCAATGCAGGGGACACGGGTTCGAGCCCTGGTCTGGGAGGATCCCACGTGCCGTGGAGCAACTGGGCCCGTGAGCCACAACTACTGAGCCTGCGCGTCTGGAGCCTGTGCTCCGCAACAAGAGAGGCCGCGATAGTGAGAGGCCCGCGCACCGCGATGAAGAGTGGCCCCCGCTCGCGGCAACTAGAGAAAGCCCTCGCACAGAAAAAAAAAACGAAGACCCAACACAGCCAAAAATTAATTAATTAATTAATTAAATTTTTTAAAAAAAGAAAAGACCCTGCTCCCTGGAGTGCCATCTTAGTGAACATGTGTGTGTTTATGCATGAATACAGTACAAACCCTCACACACATGTCCATTCACACCTGTATACTTTCCTCACCGTCACACGCAAATACACACACACACACATATTCACTCATACATATTCACACTCTCCCATACTCACTCACACATATTCAGCCACTTGCCCACACTCTGTTAGGTGTTAGATCGGATGTGCTTTAACTGCCAGGGCTCTGGGTTCTGAGGAATGTTGAGCCAGTGATCTGTGAGCTGTTTGTGAAGCCCTTCCCCTCCTCTTCCCTTGCATTCATTCCACAAACATTGCTGGCACCCACTCAGGGGCAGGCTACTGCGGAACACAGATGACTCAGACCTGGCCCCTGCCTTCAAGGAACTTCCTTCCTGTTGGGGAGAGATACTCACCAAGCACTTCCATACAGATCACTGATGCCAGGGCAGGTCTGAGCAGAGGGTCCAGAATGGACCGAGAAGATAACGCATCAGCCTTGGGCTGCGGAGTTTTCTCAGAGGAAAGGCGTCCATCTGGGTCTTCAGAAAAAGCCAGGCAGAGAAAGCAGAAAGAAACCTGCCCAGGTGTGGGAATATTTACGTAGTCGTGGCAGAGTAAAAAGAGAGGGGGGAAATAGCAGCTAACATCATGAACTGTTTCAGACCCTTATTGCAGATAATCCTGTTTAACCCCCTCAACAAGCCTATGAGATAAAAATCATTATTAACTGTATTTTTTTTTTTTTTCCACACCACTCAGCTTGCAGGGATTCCAGTTCCCCGACCAGGGACTGAACCTGTGCCCTCAGCAGTGAAAGCACAGAGTCCTAACCACTGGACCACGAGGGAATCCCCTTAACTGTATTTTATAGATAAGGAAACTGAGGGAAGGAAAACCCAGCTGGTGAGCTGCAGAGTAAGGGTCTGAACCCAGCTCTGCCTTGCTCAGGGTGTAGGCTCTTGGCCTCATAGCTCTGCTGCTTTGGCCTTGATCACTTCTGCTTCCCACACATATACATCCTCCCTCTCTGTCCCTCTGGCCCTGAAGGGGACACTCACATGTGCACCAACATAGTGTCACCCTCCCTAATCCCTCCAAAACTCATCTCAGTACCCTGGTGATTCTTTTACCCAATGTGCAGCGCTGTTCTGCCCAGGAAGAACTTCCAGTGTGCCCTCAGGCATCACACAGTTTTGTTTTGCTTTTGGTCCCCAGCTTTGTAAAATGTGTTATATGTGCCCCTAAATTCCTCACAGATGACTGAAAGCTCAGAAGGCTGTGACCTCCTTCAGGGAAGCCACCAAACCTTGGGCACCTCTGCATCCCAGCGTCCAGCTCCAGGGCTGGCCAAGGGCAGCTACTTGGTTAAGGTTTGTGGGCTGGAATGGATGATACGTAAATTTGAGCAGAGATTAGAACATGGTAGTCTTTGGGATGTTTGCCTCCTAAACTGATGTTTTCTAATGTTTTGAATTAGTTGCCAATTTTTTTTTAATTAAGGGAATTCACATGGCAATCCATATTTCTACCTTCTCTTTTAAAAATTATCAGATCTAAAAAAATATATATATCAGATCTGGCCACTGCGACTACGTTGTCATATAGCAATGGGTACGTGAGCTATATATTAGTTGTCTTCTTTAGATGGTGTATAAGCTCTCCAGGCCAATATATATCCCCCGCCCCTGGCCCACTTCAGTTGTTCTGCCAGTCTGATCTCTGACTTGAAGTTTTCTCAATGGTCCGGGATCATCCTAATGAACATTTGTTGTCATTCGCATTTGCACGGCACCCACTGATTCTTTGCCCCTATGCTGGACGTCCCCACGTTGCACAACTTCCTGACCTCATGAGTTGGTTATACTTTACCTATCTTCCGGTTGCCAACCTTGATCCTAGTAGTAATCCCTTAGACTCAAGCTTCTGGGATGGATCCTCACAGCCTCCCTGTGAGGTCCGCAGAGCTGAGATCCTTACACATATTACAGAAAAGGAAACTCAGGGATGAGCATTTGCCTGAATCATCACAGAGTCAGCAGCGGATGAGAGCCAGCCTAGAGCTAAAGAGCTCACACCCAGATAAGGAGATTGATGAGCCAGTGGTCTTGTGTGTGAGGATCAGATGATGAGGGTTGTGCTCTGAGATCCTTGATCTTGGGAGTAGAAGAGCAGGGTCCAGAAGGAGGACAAAGAGCTTGGCATCACCTCCCCATATGGGACACTGAGGCTAATTGTGGGTAATTCTCTGCCCTGGCATCTGGTTATCTATTGCTGTGTAGCAAACCACCCATGTTTGGTGGCATAAAACAACAACCATTTTTTATTATTATCTTTTGGATTAGGGAGTTGATTGGGCTCAGCTGGGCAGTTCTTTTTCAGGGTCTCTTGTGTGGTTGCAATCAGACAATGGCTGGGCTGGTGCCACTTGAAGGCCTCCTCACTCACGTGACTGCCAGTTGATGCGGACTGTCAGCTGGGATCTCGGTGGGGCTGTCAGCAGGAAACCTGCACATGGTCTCTTCATGTGGCTTGGGTTTCCTCATGGCATGGTAGCTGCGTTACAAGGTTGAGCGTGCCAAATTTTTATTGGAGTATAGTTAATTTACAATGTTGTGTTAGTTTCTGCTGTACAGCAAAGTGAATCAGTTATGCATATACATCTATCTGCTCTTTTTTAGATTCTTTTCCCATAGAGGTCATTACAGAGTATTGAGTAGAGCTCCCTGTGCTATACAGTAGGTCCTTATTAGTCATCTATTTTATATATAGTAGTGTATATATGTCAATCCCAATCTCCCAATTTATCTCCTCCCCCTAAAACTATTTTTAAAATTTTTTTAATCTAGATTTATTGAGATATAATTGACATATAACATTGTCTAAGTTTAGGGTGCTCAAAGTGATGATTTTTTTTTTTACATCTTTATTGGAGTATAATTGCTTTACAATGTTGTGTTAGTTTCTGCTGTATAACAAAGTGAATCAGCTATATGTATGCATATATCCCCATATCCCCTCCCTCTTGAGCCTCCCTCCCACCCTCCCCATCTCACCCCTCTAGGTCACCACAAAGCACCAAGCTGATCTCCCTGTGCTATGCGGCTGCTTCCCACTAGCTATCTATTTTACATTTGGTAGTGTATACATGTCAGTGCTACTCTCTCCAATGTGATGATTTGATACAGGATATATTGTGGAATGATTACCACAATAAGGTTTGTTAATACATCGTTCACTTCACATAACTACCAATAATTTTGGGGGTTGTGGTGATGGTAGTGGTGAGAATATTTAAGATCTATTCTCTTAGCAACTTTCAAGTATACAATACAGTATTGTTAACTCTAGTCACCCTGCTACACATTAGATCCCCAGAACTTATTCATCTTAAAACTGGAAGTTTATACTCTTTGACCAACATCTCCCCATTTCCTCCACCCCCAGCCTTCCAGAAAGGCGACCACCATTCTATCCTATTTCTATAAGTTTGACATTTTTAGATTCCACATATAAGTGAGACTATACAGTATTTGTCTTTCTCTTTCCAACTTATTTCACTTAGCATAATACCCTCAAGATTCATCTATGTTGTCCCAAATGGCAGTATTTCCTGTATAATACTAGTCAACATTATTACATATACAATATATAAAATATTATATATATACAATAATACACACATATATATTACATTTACTTTATCCATTCATGCATCGATGGACACTTAGGTTGTTTTTTTTGTCTTGGATGTTATATGTATCACCTTTTATGATATAGCCTTGGAATTCATATGGCATTATTTCCACCACGCTGTTAGTTGAGGTAGTCACAAAGACCCACCCAAGATCAAGGTAAGGGGCCACAGACTCTACCTCTTTTTTTTTTTTTTTTTTTTTTTTACGGTATGCGGGCCTCTCACTGTTGTGGCCTCTCCCGTTGCGGAGCACAGGCTCCAGACGCGCAGGCTCAGCGGCCATGGCTCACGGGCCTAGCTGCTCCATGGCATGTGGGAAGAACATGTGGGATCTTCCCGGACCGGGGCAAGAACCTGTGTCCCCTGCATCGGCAGGCGGACTCTCAACCACTGCGCCACCAGGGAAGCCCGACTCTACCTCTTGATTGGAGAATGGCAAGGTTCTAGAAAAGCATGAGGGATGGGAAATATTGTCAGATGCCTGGAGTCAAATGCCTGGATTAGAATCCTAACTCTACTATTTGTGGTCCTGAGTCTCAGTTTTCTGATCTATAAATTGGGGCTAATAATAGCACCTGCCTCATGTGATTGTTGTGAGGATTGAAAGAGATAAGGACCCAAAGTGCAGGGTACCTGGCACATGGCCAGTGCTCAGTGGGTATCACTGTTGCTGGGACAGCTCATCTCACTAAGCTCTGACCAGCGTAGTTTACCACCCCCAGACCATTGCCTGTTTATGTGTGAAGAAGCCTGGAAGTGTGTTCAAAGATGTGTGTGCAAGTGGGTCCATGGGCACATGCCCACAGGAGCTGAATGAACACGTGTGTATGTGTGTCAGTGTGAGTGAGTTTACAGGTAGAACCTGGGTAGAGGTCTGCCTGTGTACACGAGGCACATGCAGAACCATGGCTGTGCAGGAATGTGTGAAACGGGGAGTGAGAACGACTCAGGCCAAGTATGCGTGTGTGTTGCAGGTGTGTGTAATTAGTACTGGGGGTGGGTAGATTGAGCCATGAGGGCATACAAGAGTGTGAGATAGGCCAAGCACATGTGTTAGATTGTGTGGCTATGTGTGCATGAAAATGTGTTTTCCAGATGGTGCCTGTCCATGCTTGATGCTTGCAAAAAAAGAAAGTGTAGAAACAAAGAAAGCTTTCAGAACTTTCCAGGGATGTTCAAATCAAATGAACTCCTAGGGACTATACCAGCTGGAAAGGTGAGGCGAGCCAGGTGGAGGGGCTTGGAGAAAGGCTTTTCTGAGGTTCATAATCACACTTGGGCTGGGATCCAGGGGTCTGTTAGGGCTGCTTCCCACACACTGTTGCCTCTTGAGCTTGGATGACAGCTATGTATCTGGGCCCGCCTCCGCCTCAGCCCCATTGCTATTAGTAGATAATTTGTTCATTCAGTCAACGGATATTTATTGAGAACCTACTGCGGGCCAGGCACTGTGCTAGAGCAGCGGTCCCCAGTCTTTTTGGCACCAAGGACCAGTTTCATGGAAGACAATTTTTCCACGGACGGGGGGTGGGGCAGGTCGTGGGCAGTGGTTCAAGGCCGTAATGCGAGCCATGGGGAGCGACAAATGAAGCTTTCCTCGCTCGCCTGCCGCCCACGTCCTGCTGTAAGGCCTGGTTCCTAACAGGCCGCAGACCGGTACGGGTTCGTTGACCAGGGATTGGGGACCCCTGTGCTAGAGGCTGGGGATATAGCAGTGAACAAAGCCCCTGTCCTAGAGGACGTCCTACTGGGGGGACGTTATACACATAAACACATGTATCATGCACAAGTGTAACGTCAAGTGGGGGTGACTGCCATAAAGAAAAATAAAAGGAATGGGGTGACTTGGGAGGTGGGAGATACTCTAGAGCAGGGGTCCCCAAGCCCCGGGCCATGGCCCGGTACCAGTCTGTGGCATGTTAGGAATCCGACCGCACAGCAGGAGGTGAGTGGCGGGCGAGTGAGGGAAGCTTCATCTGCCGCTCCCCATCGCTCCCATCACCGCCTGAACCATTGCACCACCCTCTCCCCCACCCGGGTCTGTGGAAAATTGTCTTCCACGAAACCGGTCCCTGGTGCCAAAAAGGTTGGGGACCGCTGCTCTAGAGGATGTCATAGCCTGTCTGAGGGGCAGAGAGCTGAGGGTGTCTGGGGGAAGATGTTTTAGGCAGAGGGAACAGCAAGCACAAAGACCTTTAGGTGAGAATGTGCTGGCACACTCCAGGAATGAAGAGGCAGCCGTTGAGGTTGCAGTGCAGTGAACTAGGGGCAGAAGGGAGGAAATTGGGTCATACAGCTGCCAGGAGATGGAGGACCATGAACTTTTGCAAGAGAGGACAACCCTCCTTCTTCTCCTTTCTCTTCTCCACTACCCTCATGTGGTAGCTTCCTGGGGCTGCTGTAACACATTACCATGGACTTGGGTTGCAAAACAACAGAAATTTATTCTCTCACAGTTATGAAATCCAAATAACAGAAGTCCAAAATCAAGGTGTCAGCAGGGCCACACTTCCTCTGAAGACTTGGGAAGAATTCTTTCTTGCCTCTTCCAGCTTCTGGTGGCTCTAGGAGTTCACTGGCTTGTGGCTCTATCACTCCAGTCTCTGCCTCAGTCTTTTTTTTTTTTTAATATAAATTTATTTGTTTATTTTTGGCTGCATTGGGTCTTCGTTGCTGTGCGCGTCTTTCTCTAGTTGCAGCGAGCAGAGGCTACTCTTTGTTGCGGTGCATGGGCTTCTCATGGCAGTGGCTTCTCTTGTTGCGGAGCTCAGGCTCTAGCCTCGTAAGCTTCAGTAGTCGTGGCATGTGGGCTCAGTAGTTGTGGTGCAAGGGCTTAGTTGCTACGCATGTGGGATCTTCCCGGACCAGGGCTTGAACCCAGGTTGCCTGCATTGGCAGGCAGATTCTTAACCACTGCACCACCAGGGAAGCCCTCTGCCTCAGTCTTTACATGGCCTTCTCTTCTCTCTCTGTCTCTTTCCTCTTTTTGTCTCTTCAATACTTGTTATTGGATTTAGGATTTAGAGCCCACCTGGATAAACTTATCTCCGTAACTTAATTGCATCTGCAAAGACCCTTTTTCCAAATAAGGTCACAATTACAGGTTCTGGGATTAAGATGTGGCTACATCTTTTGGGGGCCTCCACTGAACCCACAGTACTTCATTTTCCCGGGATCTAATGCAGGGTCACGTGGGCTTCTCTGAGTTTCAGTTTCCACCTTTGTCTTTTTTGGCCATGTCACACAGCTCACAGGATCTTAGCTCCCCAAACAGGGAGTGAATCCACGCCCTCGGCAGTGAAAGCACGGAATCCTAACCACTGGACTGCCAGGGAATTCCCTTCAATTTCCACCTTTGTAAAAGAGGACAATAACATAGATTCCTAGGGTTGTCAAGAGGGAGAGATGAAATCATGAATGTAAAATGCTTTCTATAGTTCTTCGCATATACTAGGTGCTCAACTTCGAATTTTTATTATTTGGTAGATGTTTCATGAAATTAATCACTTTATCAAGTTTCTTTTTTTTTAAAATAAATTTTATTTATTTATTTATTTATTTTTGGCTGTGTTGGGTCTTTGTTGCTGTACGCCGGTCTCTCTAGTTGTGGCGAGCAGGGGCTACTCTTCATTGCGGTGTGTGGACTTCTCATTGTGGTGGCTTCTCTTGTTGTGGAGCACGGGCTCTAGGCACGTGGGCTTCCATAGTTGTGGCTCACAGGCTCAGTAGTTGTGGCTTGCAGGCTCAGTAGTTGTGGCTCGTGGGCTCTAGAGCACAGGCTCAGTAGTTGTGACACACAGGCTTAGTTGCTCCACGGCATGTGGGATCTTCCCGGACCAGGGCTCGAACCCGTGTCCCCTGCATTGGCAGGCAGATTCTTAACCACTTCACCACCAGGGAAGCCCTATCAAGTTTCTTGATTCTTTTGAGTCCAGAGCCTATACTAGGCACAATGGCAGTCAAAAAGGAAGGGGTAGGCCCAGCATTGGATACCCCTTCTGAGTCTTCTCTGGTTGGCAAAGTATAACCACCACCTTCACCCTTTGTGATGGTTAATTTTATGTGTCAGTTTGACTGGGCCATGGGTGCCCAAATTAAACTTTATTTCTGGGTGTGTCTGTGAGTATTTCCAGATGAGATTACATTTGAATCAGTGGACTCAGTAAAATAGATTGCCCTCCTAATGTGGGTGGGCATCACCCAATCCACTGAGGACCTGAACAGAATGAAAAGTGTAGGAAGAGAGGATTCATTTCCTTCCTGATTTCCGCTTGAGCTGGACATTGATGTTCTCCTGCCCTTGGACTAAATTACACCACCAGCTTTCCAGGGTCTCCAGCTTGCCAATGACAGATCACGGGACTTCTTAGCCTCCATAACTGCACGAGCCAATTCCTTATCTCTCAAGTTACTGATACTGGGTTGTGGTGAAGGAAACTACCGGTGTTTATTGCAGGACCCAGCAGGAGTACAAGCAGCTCATGCTCAAAAGACCTGAACTCCATGATGGCTTTCAGGGAAGTGTTTTTAAAGGCAATATATAGGGGTGAGGGCTACAGGATTCATGAGTTTCTTCTTTTTTTTAATTAAATTAAATTAAATTAATTAATTTATTTATTTGGCTGTGTTGGGTCTTAGCTGCAGCATGCGAGATCTTTCATTGCAGCACATAGGCTTTTTGTGGCGGCCAGCAGACTTCTCTAGTTGCGTTGCACAGGCTTCTCTCTAGTTGTGGTGCACGAGCTCCAGAGCACACGGGCTAAGTAGTTGTGGTGCGTGGGCTTAGTTGCCTCGCGACATGTGGGATCTTAGTTCCCCGACCGGAGTTCGAACCCGTGTCCCCTGCATTGGGAGGAGGATTCTTAACCACTGGACCACCAGGGAAGTCCCTCATGACTTTCTTCTGATTGGTTGGTGGTGAGGTAACAGGGCGGTGTTTTGGGAAACTCAATCATCAACCTTCTGGTTCCAGCCAGTCTGGGGTCTAATGCTTGTGTTCAGTGCATAGTCACTATCTCGCACCTGGGGAAGGGGAGGGGAGGCTTAGTTCCTGAAGAACAGCTCAAAGATATCCTTCAGATTGTTATGTATATCCCTTGAGGAGGAACTAGACTCTGTTTTATTGCTGAACTACTGTCATTACTTTTCTTGGTTTTCTGCTTTTCCTTTGCTTCTGCATTTCCTCCCTTCCCTAATAAGTAGCTGCCTATGCCTGCTCTTTGGAACTCTGGGAAGGCTTAGGAGACTAAAGGCTTTTTCTACAAAAAAGAAATGGTGACACAAAGGGGCTTTTGTACCCAGGAAGGCCCTGCTTGGTCCCTCTCTCTCTCTCTCTCTCTGTCTCATATACCCTATTGCTTCTATTTCTCTGGAGAACCCCAATACAGATTTTGATACTGAGAGTAGTTTTAGAGGAACAGACCATTAAGGATGAGTTTTCTGAATTGGTTCTGGGGTTCCTGAAATTGGCCCTCTAATCTCTTATTACTCTATTTTCTGTAGTAAAGAGAGCAGATCATCTATGGTGTGATTTGGCAATAGAGGTACACAAATTACCTGCATTGGATACTCCTAAGCAACCACTTATAAGAAGCAGGGAGCTGGGTGACTGTGTATATAAGAGTTTCAAACATTTTTGGAAAACTAATTATTACAATTACCTTGTCTGGTTGCTTCTGATGTCACTGGACAAAGTGGTGCCAGAAAAGAGAGAGTTCATAGGTTCAGATTCCCAGCTTCAAGCGTTGCATAAATGACCTAAGAGTTTCTCTCTTTTTTTAAAAATTTATTTATTTATTTATTTATGTATATTTTTGGCTGCGTTGGGTCTTTGTTGCTGTGCGCAGGCTTTCTCTAGTTGTGGCGGCGAGGGGGGTGCTACTCTCCGTTGCATTGCACAGTCTTCTTATTGCGGTGGCTCCTCTTGTTGCGGAGTACAGGCTCTAAGCGCGCGGGCATCAGTAGTTGTGGCTCGTGGGCTCTAGAGCTCAGGCTCAGTAGTTGTGGCGCCACGGTCTTAGTTGCTCCGCAGCATGTGGGATCTTCTCGGACCAGGGCTCGAACCCGTGTACCCTGAATTGGCAGGCGGATTCTTAACCACTGTGCCACCAGGGAAGTCCCCGACCTAAGAGTTTCTATGTGTGTCCTGAAGGAACGAATCTCTTATCTTCTGTTGCCAAGGGGCTGAAACTGTTGAAAAATCAAAGGCAGAATCTCGTCCTGAGAGGGACTGAGTTACAATGTAAGCTGAACTCCCAGCCTCAAAGTGTGTCTACTATTAATAGTAAAGTAGTAAAATAGTAAAGTGAGGGCATTGATTGGGAAAAAATGGGATCCTGTAAGTTAGAATGGAGACGTGTAAAGGACCCTGATGAAGCTGAAGACATTGAACTGCTAAATTCTAACGAGTCTTCTCTGCCAGTGGAAGAGATGTCCCCACCCCCCAATGGTATCTGCCTTTACAAAGCCATCTGAGGGGATTAACGCTGCACAGATTGAGGAAACTCTAATGGCCTCCCCTGAGGCAGTTGCCGTGCAAGATAATGCTGATTCTCTTCAGAACTCATCCCACCATCCTTTGCTTCTAGACCTGTAACTAGATTCAAGTCCCAGCAGACCTCTGAAGGTGAAGTACAATATGTAAACCATGGACTTAATCGGCCAGTTTGAGCCAGATAAGAAGGAGATGGAAAGGAATGCAGGAAGGTGGTTAGACTTCTTGATTTTATAGGAAGGGACCATAAAGCTATTCAGCTGCAAATGTGCTCTATTCTTGAAAGAATCCATTACCCTACAGGTGATTCAGAGACCACCAGGGCTGCCTCCTCAATTTCCAAAGGAGGGAGGGGTCATTGCCTCACTTTCAGAGGCCAGATGACCTCTGGAGTTAAGTGGGGGCTTGACTCCTGCCTGGCAGAACCCTGGGGACAGGACCCCGCAGGCCCCGCAAAACTGAGGGGTAGGATGTCTACCCCAGTGGGCTTGGAGGGCAGAGTACGGAGCCAAAGAGGATTATTCTTGAGACTTAGGGTCTCCTGGAGATTACCTTGCCAGATTTTGGACTCACTTGACACCCTTCAGGCCTTCCTTATTCCCTCCTCCTCCCTTTTGGAGGGGGAATGTCTATCCTGTGCCTGTCCCACCAATGTATTTTAGAAGCACATATCTTTTTGGTTTTACAGGTTCACATCTGGAGCGCAGTTTGCCTCCTCAGGATGAATCATACCTGGAGTCTCAGCCGTATCTGATTTTAGATGATATTTAGATGAGACTTTGGATTTTAGACTTTAGAGTTGATGCTGGGACAAGTTAGGACTCTTGGGGCTATGGACAAAGAATGCTGCCTGCCATTTCAATAAACAAAGGATGTTGCAGCCAAAAAGCCATCAGCCACTACAACAGCCCCCAACGGTGTACGCTGAGGGGAATTCAAGATGGGGAAAAACAGGATACTTGCCCTAGATTATTAAGATGCATATCGAAGGAATAATTTCAATAAGCCCAGACTCTTGCATCTTGATTTTAGGACTTTAGAAAAGCACTAAAATCATTAGTTTGAGATGTCTGGGGTTTTTTTGTGATTAGCAGTAATCTTTTGATGTTCCACTACATTTTTTTTGTTTGTTTGTTTTTGTTTTTTTGGGTTTTTTTCTCAGCAAAAACCATATATCCTGGCTCCTCCCTTACCTCTTTGGAAGAGTCCCTCAGAGCCATCTGAGGAACTGTATCCTGGGCTTAAGTCCTCAGTAAGTCCTCCTAATAAAACATAATTCTCAACTTTTAGGTTGTGCATTTTTTTTCCAGTGGACAGGCTGTTGAGATGGAATGAATATTTTGCATTTGAGAAGGACATGAATCTGGGGGGGGAGGGAGGGGCAGAATGTTATGGACTGAATGTTTGTGTCTCCCCCAAATTCATAGGTTGAAATCTAAACCCAGTGTTATGGTATTTAGAGGTGGGGGTCTTTGGGATGTAATTAGGTCATGAGGATGGAGCCCTCATGAATGGGATTAGTACCCTTATAACAAGAGGCCAAAGAGCTAGCTTGCTCTTTCTGCCATGTGAGACCTGGAAGAGGGCCCTCTCTATAACCTCACCATGCTGATCTCAGACTTCCAGCCTCCAAAACAGTGAGAAATAAATTTCTGCTTTTTTAAGCCACCTTGTCTATGGTACTTAGTTATGGCAGCTCAAACTGATGAAGACACACTTAATCAGGAAAACACAAATTAAAACTACAACGAAAACTAATTTTACACCTATAAGATTGGTAAAAAAATGAACAGGTGCTCATTTAAAAGTGTGTTGATGAAAAATCAATTAACAATCAAGCTAAGAAGAAAAAAAGAGAACTTTATTCAAGCCAAACTGAGGATTATAACCCAGGAGACAGACTCTGAGAGGCTCTGAAGACTGTTCAACCTGTCAGGAGCTAGAGATACAGTTTTATACATTTTTGAGACAAAGAATTATCTATCATATTGACAGGTTGACATTATACATAAAGTTCATCAGAGATGTTTATGTCAGGTATGCATGTAAAGAGCAAGACTTTAGGTCAATGTGACCCCTATACAGGATGAGAAAGAAATATTAATCTTAAAAATTATAATGCGGGCTTCCCTGGTGGTGCAGTGGTTAAGCATCCACCTGCCAATGCAGGGGACTCAGGTTCAAGCCCTGGTCCAGGAAGATCCCACATGCTGTGGAGCAACTAAGCACATGTGCCACAACTACTGAGCCTGCGCTCCAGAGTCCGCATGCCACAACTACCGAAGCCCATGCACCTAGAGCCTGGGCTCCGCAAGGAGAAGCCACCTCAATGAGAAGCCCGCGCACCACAAGGAAGAGTAGCCCCTGCTCACCGCAACTAAAGAAAGCCTGCACGCAGCAACAAAGACCCAAAGCAGCCAAAAATAAATAAAAGTTTAAAAAATAAAATAAAAAACTGAATAGTAAAAAATAAAAAATTATAATACTGGTGTCAGAAGAAAGGGACCATGTTTCTCAAAGTTTGATTACATCCTCCCACCTTGAGGAGGTCTGGTTAATGTATAATGCAGATGCACATTGCACATTGGGAAAAGCCTGTCGCGAATGGGAGCATGTTATGTGTGTGTGGTTTTTTTTCTTTTGCTCAGGCATGTTTACTAAGGTTGTGTGTGTTTCAATTCTGACTTAGTTTGATTGTCCTGCCACTGAGAAATTTATTATTTTTCCTCATTAAGTGAAAAACAATCACGGACTGAGAAAAGATATTTACAATACATATATCTGACCAAGGACTCATATACAGAAAACATAAAGAACTTCTATAAGTTAATGAGAATAAGACAAATCCAGTTAAAAGAATAAAATGAAGAAAGAATGAGCAGAAGACTTGAACAGGCACATCACATAATTAAATATCTCAATGGCCAATAAGTGTATAAGGATGACTCAACATTATCACTCGTCAGGGAAATATATATAAAACCAAGAGATACACTAATCAGAATGGCTAAAATTAGGAAGACTGATAATGCCATTGTTGGCGAGGATGTGGAGCAACAAGAACTCTCCTACACTGCTGGTGGGAGTGAATATGAGTACAACCACTTTGGAAAATTGGCAGAATCTATTAAAGCTGAACATATGCATACCCTACGACCCAATACTTCCACTTTTAGGTCTATACCTAAAAGAGAGAAATGAGTTCCTATTTTCACAAAAAGATTAGTTCACAGATGTCTGTAGTAACTTTATTCATAATAGACCAAAACTGAAAACAATTCACCAACTAGAGAATGAATAAACTAATTGTGGTATATCATACAATAGAATTCTATACAGTAATAAAAAGAACAGGGCTTCCCTGGTGGCGCAGTGGTTGAGAGTCCGCCTGCCGATGCAGGGGACACGGGTTCATGCCCCTGTCCGGGAGGATCCCACATGCCGCGGAGCGGCTGGGCCCGTGAGCCATGGCCGCTGAGCCTGCGTGTCCGGAGCCTGTGCTCCGCAACGGGAGAGGCCACAGCTGTGAGAGGCCCGCGTACCGCAAAAAAAAAAAAAAAAAGAACAAACTACAGGTACACCTGAAACATGGATGAATATCAGATACTATTTTGAGTGAAAGAAGCTAAACAAAAAAGATCACATACTGTGTAGTTCCACTTGTATGAAGTTCAAGAACAGGCAAAACTAATTTATGTTTATGGAAGTTAGAATAGTAGTTACTTTGGTAAGCGGGTGGGGGACTCTGAACTAGGTAGGGGAGCCTTCTAGTGGTCTGGAAATATCTTAATCTGGGTAGTGGTTGTATGGGGTTTTCTTTGTTTGTTATTTTTAAAATTTTTTGGCTGCACCATGCAGCTTGTGGAATCTTAGTTCCCCAACCAGGGATCGAACCTGGGCCCTCGGCAGTGAAAGCGCGGAGTCCTAACCGCTGGACCACCAGGGAATTCCCAGTTATATGAGCACTTAGGACAAGTACATTTTATCTACTTAACTGTACGATCTATTTTAATCAAAACACTAACAAGTCTGTCGGTACCAAGTGTTGGCAAGGATGGGGAGCACTAGGACTTCTCATGCTTCAGTGGTAGGGGAGGAGTAAATAGGTGTAACCGCTTGGAGAGCCATTTAGCAATAACTTGCAAAGTTGAAGGTGTGCATTCCCTTTGACTCACCAGTTCCATTCCCAAGTCTATAACTGAGAGATATTCACACATTTGCACAAGAAGACGTGTGTACAGTGCCATTCATTGCATCATTGTTTGTAAATGCAAAGTATTAGAAGCAACCTGATATCCATCAACAGGATAATAAAATATGATGTACTCATACAATGTAATTATATATACCAGCTAGGTTAGAAAGAAGAGGTAAGAGAACCATAGGTAGTAAATCTAGGAGGGCCTCAGAGATCAAGGTTTTAGACATAATGAAATTGAGGCTCAGAGAGGTTGACTGATTTGTCTAAAGTCACACAGTAAATTAACAGACAAGTCAGGTTAGGCCTAGTTTTTTCCAACTCCCAATCCAGTACTCATCCCTGGGGATACGAAAGGAAATTAGTTGTAATCTCTGCTTGGGAAACTTCCTTGGGGGCAACAGGCACAAATATGGGGAGGTAAGCACAATCTTGCTTTGGATGTAGTGACACTCTGCCCACAGGGACATTCAATGCCATGCTCAGGGCCAGGTTGCCCCATCACAAACTACCTCTCTGAGACCATGCCAGGATTGCTCAGGGACCCTCCGCAGGTACTCCCACCAGAGGGGGTTGGGGCAGAATGAGGACATTGGCTCCAGCCTCTTGCACTAAGATTCTCACCCTATCAGGATCTGAATTCAGTTCCTGCCATGGCCGTACTCTTGTCCTGCCTCCAGCACTCCCACCCTCAACCATACCATCACCGCTTGCTGCTCCAGGCTCCCCTACCCCTAGCCCCTCTCATATCAGTCCCTATCTAAATGTTTCCTCTATAGCCTCTGAACCTCTATTTTCCTTACAAAATACACTTCTTGACCTTCCCAGAATGCCCCTTCCTTCAGGGCCTCTGTAGTCTCCCCTCCAAAGCCTTCAGAAAGGATACTGCTTCCCCTAGGGCCCTCTCAAACACAGGCCCCTAGTATACTGACCACCACGTGCATCTCAGAACCTTCTTCGTTCCCCAGGGCTCCTTCTTCATTGTTGCTTCTAATGAAGGATATTAATCATCCTTTTTAGCCACCCATCATCTGAACTCCTTTCCTCTGTTTGGGGAAAATCCCCTGCCTCTGAAACAGAACCCGGCTACCATACCAGGAACTAGAAATTCCACCCTTGCTGCTAGGGTATAGTCATATGCCCTAGGCTCCACCAGTCAGACACTCACAGGTCCACAGAGACTATGGGGCAGCCATGTCTGGGCTGCTGCTGGCAACAGTGCTGTCTTCATAGGGCCAATTCTGCCCCATGTTGTAGCGCACTGACCTTAGCTAGGTAGTCTCCAAGCCTGGTTCTCCCTACATCCAGGAGATTCTGTGAGTTTGATTTTGGAGAGACAGCAGTGAGCAGCAGCTGGAAGTGAGACTGGGATCAAACCCTGGCCGTGGCAGTGAGAGCGCCAGATCTTAACCACTAGACCGTGAGGGCCAGCAGCTGAAGTCTGGGCCCCAGCTCCTGTCTGCCTTGAAAAAAAATTTTGACAAGGAGACAGAAGTTAGAGAGGAAAGTAAAGCGTTTATTAGAAAAGCAGAGTACATGCCGACAGACTCAGGGGTGAGCTTAGGAAAAAGTCACACCTTTGGGAAGTTTAAATCATTTATAAGGGGCAGCCTTCCATATCTTTGTTTTCCTCTGGCCAATTGGCTTGTTTTCTTTTTACCCCATCACCGATTTGTCTCAGGGCCCTCCCTTATGTGTGTGCACATCCTTTAACCAAGATGGATTTTAGCACAAGGGCCTTTGGGGGAGTTAGCACAACTTATTATGGTCTGGTGTCCCCTCCCCTTTTGACCCCCAAGGAGGCTTTCTGTGCATGTGCAGTCAAGGCCTCCCTGACCCCAAGGGTGAGGAATATGTGACCTCTTGATCTTTTTTTTTTTTTTTTTTTTTTTTTTTGCGGTACACGGGCCTCTCACTGTTGTGGCCTCTCCCGTTGCGGAGCACAGTCTCCGGACACGCAGGCTCAGCGGCCATGGCTCACAGGCCTAGCCGCTCCGCGGCATGTGGGATCTTCCCGGACTGGGGCACGAACCCGTGTCCCCTGCATCAGCAGGCGGACTCTCAACCACTGCGCCACCAGGGAAGCCCAAGCTCTTGATCTTTTACTCAAGCAGTGCTTAGCCTTTCTCTGCCCCTGCCATTACTGTTATCTTAAAATGTTCACAGGAGACAAAGTCCAGCTATTTTCCGAGGGCCCCCATAGGATATTGAATATAGTTCCCTGTGCTATATTGTAGGACCTTGTTGTTTCTTGATCTTTAAAATGGAAAGAATGTTGTCAAAAAAACTTTTGGCTCCCTGCGTACCAATGCCGAATAGAAATATGGAGACAGAGATTTGGAGGAAAAGAATTAGAGAGGCTTTTTATTTCTCTGCCAGGCAAAGGGGAAGACACGGTAGGCTAGCGCCTCAAGAACTGTGCCCCCCCCTCTCCTGGGGAATTACAGGGGGTCTTACAGGTGGAACTTACAGTCCAGGGTAAGTGATAAGCATCAAAGTGGTAAAGGTCTTGCACTCTTCTTCTTGCAATATTTTAAAACAGTCACCGTTGGCGTCAGGCAACCTGGTAATTGGGTCTGTTCGTCTCTGGGTTATCAGCCTGCGACCTTCTTTCTGAAATGCAGCTACGTGAGGTGATTTGCTACAAGAGAGTGCAGGGAGAGTAAATACCAGGTGCATGGTGTAAATGACACAGAATTAGGGGGTGATAGGGGCAGGATGTAATTTACACTGAGTTAGGGGGTGACAGGTTAACTTTGTGAAGGACAAATCTAGTTACAGACACCACAGATTAGTAACAGTTCAAATAAAACTAGGATTGATTAACTCTTTCAGTCCAGTTTATGTTTCTTCTCTAGCCTGTTCACTGTTCCCTTTATTTTCCTTGCTATCAGGAGAGGAAAAAAACCTCACTTCTATTTTTGTTGCAACAAGAATGCTAGTGATCACAATCTGTAGGGCTGAAATGAGATACACATGTGAAGCATGGAAGATGGGGCCTGGTACCTCATAGGTACTTGGGTATATTTTCACAGTATTTACCCTCTGGAATACTGGGCAGCAGTTAAAAAGAACTAATAAATCTGTACATACTTGTATAGAAAATAAATCTCTAAGTCATGGAGTGAAGTAGGAAAAGTTAATTGCAGAAGAACATGACCTCCTTGGAAAGCAAAATGATGTGTTTCTTTTCTTTTCTTTTGGCCGCGCTGTGCTGCTTGTGGGATCTTAGTTGCCTGACCAGGGATTGAACCTGGGCTATGGTAGTGAAAGCGCCGAGTCCTAACCACTGGACCGCCAGGGAATTCCCTAAAATGATATACTTCTATATGTTTATGCCACAAATACATAAAAACAAGATCTGGGAGGATATGTACCACATTTCTGATGGTATTACCTCTGGGGAAAAGGAAAATCTTTGTTTTTTTACCCCTGTGTTCTGCCACTTACTAGTGGGGTGATTTGGGGCAAGCTATATTGCCTCTTTGTGCCTCAGTTTCCTCATTTTTAAAATGGGGATACACTAGTAGCTACCTGATAAATAGGTGTAAGGGGGGACCCCTTCCAGGGCCCAAGAGTGGGCTCTTGTCTAACACTTGGAAATGAATTGTCCAAGGAGACACATGCACTGACAGAGCAAGAGACTTTTTTGGGAAGGGGCACCTGGGCAGAGAGCAACAGGGTAAGGAAACCCAGGAGGACTGCTGTGCCACGTGGCTTGCAATCTCGGGTTTCACGGTAATGGGATTAGTTTCTGGGTTGTCTCTGGCCAATCATTCTGACTCAGGGTCCTTCCTGGGGGCGCATGGGTTGCTCAGCCAAGATGGATTCCAGCGAGGAGGATTCTGGGAGGTTGGTGGGACATATGAACTGGCGTCTCCTTTTGACTTTTCCCAAATTCTCCCAGTTGGTGGTGGCTTGTTTGTTCTGTGTTCCTTACCAGGACCTCCTGTTGTAAAACAACTCATGCAAATGGTTACCTGGCCAGGGTGGGCATTTTCAGCCAGTGTTTCCCCTAACATAACTGTTAGCTATAGCTCATGGAATTAAATTTCTTTTCACTCTTCTGTGCCCTTTCACTGTACTAAATAACCTCTCTGTCTTGGTCAGAAGTGGGGGACAGCCTCCCCCTCACAATTCCCTCAGGGTCTCAAGCAGAGAAAACGCTTTAAAAAGTTTGAAGGATTGTTTTGGAGACACAGGGTTAAGACAAAGAATCCAGGGTAAGGACAAGGAGTTGGCTGTGAGGAGGTGGGTGTGGGTGTGAGGGAGGGATAGCAATAGGGCCCAGCCTCCAAGAACAGGGCCTAATTACCGTATTTCACCAAATTTAAGATGCATAATTGTAATATGTGCCATTATTTTATGTAACACTTCCTACTTTTAAAAAATGCCGCAATTGGGCTTCCCTGGTGGCGCAGTGGTTGAGAGTCCGCCTGCCGATGCAGGGGACATGGGTTCATGCCCCGGTCCGGGAGGATCCTACATGCCGCAGAGCGGCTGGGCCCGTGAGCCATGGCCGCTGAGCCTGCGCGTCCGGAGCCTGCGCTCCGCAACGGGAGAGGCCACAACAGTGAGAGGCCCGCGTACCAAAAAAAAAATATGCCACAATTAGTTTGACTTGTCATAAACTGTTCTAGATATTCAAAGATATTAAAAGGCAAACAGATATGCATTGTAGAATCATTAAAATATGGGTGCCTAAAGCACTGAATGATTATAATGCCCTCACCTCAATTTTTAAAATATCCCACTAAACTATAAAATAAGTGTAAGAGGATTTTTCCCAGTGACGATTACTTTGAAATCTTTTTGGGGAAATGTTAAATGTCAAGTTCTTTCCCTAAACCATATCTCATCTCCTTTGTTCCCCTGCATGAGCTGAGTCAGCCTGTTGGGTGACCCAGGCCTGCCCTGGGGGAGGGGGAAAGTCACACAACTGAGTCCTTTGAGCCTCTCCCCTGCCCCGAGGGCAGCAGCAGCTGGAAAGGGGCCCGGCTTTATGGGGGAACAATGGTGCCAGCCAGCTGCGGGTGAAGCTGAGCTGAGCAGCCTGGCCTGGTTCCAGAAAAGTGAGCCTTGCACCTGAGAGTTCCATTCCACTTGGGCAAAGGTCTGAGAGATCAAGGGAGAGTGGAGAGGGAATTCCCTCAGCATTCCTGGTGAACAGCTCTATGCATGGAATCCCAGAACCTCTCAGCCAGAGCTCACTCAGGGCCCATGGAACTGAATCGCCCCCATTATAAAGCTAAGAAAAAAAAAAGCCTCAAAGGGGCTGGAACTTGCCCTTAGGTCACACCATAAGTCAGTGCCAAAATCCAGGTTCCCTTTGATTCATCAAGTCCACTATCAAGTGATGATTTATGCAATCTTTTATAAACATGCCCAGGTCATGTTGCTTTGACAAAGTATCTGTCTGACACATCAGATTAAGCATCTGACCTACCTGATCACTGGAATGAGATGAACAGGACTTGAGGTATGAATACCTCCAGGACAGGGGAGATCTGTGAGTACCTGCCTGGCTTCCACTCCTTCAAACCAATACTTACTGTGACATAGTGACTGCGTTGGTTTGAAGGCTACCTCTAACACTTCCCAGGTACATGATCTTGGGTAAATTACTTTGTCACTGTGGTAACAAGCCTCTAAGACAGCCCTCTGTGATTTTTACCTCCTGGTATTCATACCCCTGTATAGTCAGTCCCCTTGCACAGTGATTAGGGCTGACCTGTGTAACCACTAGGATATTGCACAAATGACAGTGACTTCTGAGGCTAAGTCAAAAGACACATTTCAGCTTCCACTTTGCTCTCTTGGGTCAGTTGCTCTGGGGGAAGTCAGCTGCCATCTTGTAAGGACACTCAAGCAGCCCAATGGAGAGATCCACATGGCAAGTAACTGGGATCCCGTGCCAACTACCAACTGATTTGCCAGCCATGGGCCACCTTGGAGCTGGATCCTCTAGCTCTAGCTGAGCTTTAAGATGACTGCAGCCCTGGTTGATCTTGGCTGGAACCTCCTGAAGAGCTCCAGGCCAGAATCACCCAGTTTTTAAATTCCTGCTCTTAAATTCCTGACCCACAGAAATGTGTGAGATAATAAATGTTTATTGTAGGTGTAAACTTAAGTTTTGGGGTAACTTGTTACACAGTAATAGATAATGAGTAGAGTCACTTTTTGCCTCCCTTTCCTCATCTTTAAAATGGAGATGATGATCATACCTGCTTCATAGAATCATAGGGAGGATCCATGGAATGATGCGTGGGAAGGATCTGACTCATAGCAGACACTAGCAGATGGGAGCCAATATTGCTGTGTTGTTTTATGGTCTTCATTAATTGAGAGCAGAGGCTAAGTACCATGTGAGGAAGGGCCAGGAGGGAGGATGAAATAGAAGCATCCAGTTTCTTACTTATTTTCCAGGCAATTCAGCTCTGATTCTACACTTGCATATCCTCTTCCAAGACAGAAGTCCTTCAGGGAGGCTCGATCCCATGTCATTAGAAGGCAATGCAGAGACTATTTACTGCTTCCGGAGCATTACCCTTGAAGGCCTTAGTCTCTACCTACCCCTGCCACCCACCGCCCCCCGCTCCCTCCGGAGCTTATTTCTTGTTCATCTGCCAGGAAGCCCTATCAACAGACTTTGCTTCGTCTCAGCACTTTCCAGGGATGTTCCCTTACCCCCAGCAGCTCCCCAGCTAAGGACTGCTTTGCTCCTTAATCTATATCTGAGAACGGAGTTTAAATTTTAGCTCTGCTACTGATTTGCCTTTTGTCCAGTCGCTCAACCTCTTGAGCCCCATTTCCTTATCTGCCAAACAGAGAGAGTGAATTTTGCCTTAGAATTGTTGAGGGGAGAAATGAAGCCAGGCAACACTGAGGTATGAATGCCTTGTTAAATGGAAAATAAACTGTTAAACACCTTCAGTCTGTCAGGTGCTGCCCAGCTCCTAGCTCTGCCCCCTTAGGCTTCTCCCCACAGCTGGAGCCACTTAATTCTCACAGGCAGGCTCTGCCCTGCTCTGGGCTTGAGACCAACTTTGTTTTTTAATCAAGGGATTTTAACGCGATTTTATCTCTTTAATCAGGGGCTCAGCTATAAGTTTGAAAATGTGCCCTTGTACCTTCTTCCTATGTCCAAGCCCAGTTTAAAATAAATTACTTTTAAATCGCCAGATTAATAAAAATCACAGTATAGAATATTGATCTTTAAATTTGCATATACATTGGAATCAGCTGGAGGGGCTAATGTTGATGCCTGGACCCCACCTCCAGAGATTTGGATTTAATTATCTAGGTTGTGGCTTCCGTGTTAAGGATTTTTAAAAGCTTCCCTGCTGGGACTTCCCTGGTGGTCCAGTAGTTAAGAATCTGCCTTCCAATGTAGGGAACACAGGTTTGATCCCTGGTTGGGGAGCTAAGATCCCACATGCGGTAGGGGCAACTAAGCCTATGTGCCGCAACTACTGAGCCCGTGCACCACAGCTAGAGAGAAGCCCACCAGCCACAACGAAGAGCCTGCTCACTGCAGTGGAGAATCCCACATGCGGCAACTAAGACCTGATGCAGCCAAATAAATGAATAAATCTTTAAAAAAGTATATTTTGCAAACACAAGAAGCTATAGCACATTCCTTCTGCTTGCTGTGTATTGTTATGTGAAAGTTTGTCTAATGGAGTTGACAAATACATTAGAAACATATATTGCAGGGTAATAAAGTGGGAGGATTATTCTAAGCTAGACAGATATAAACATATATCAATTAAACATGATTCTTCCTCACACACACACACAAAAAGCTCCTGCTTTATTCCCCTGAATGAAACAACTGTTTTCAAGACACTTGTCATCAGATAATGAAGGACAGTGATCCCTAAGAGACTAGAAACAAATGAGGTGAGACCTATGATTTCCCCAAATTACTGTCTGGAAAGAGTTTTCAGGCCATGGTACAGGGAGAGGGAACCCAGGTGAGCCCAGCAAGCACTCTGACTTGGGGGGACAGAGCTGAGAGTCTGGGGAGAACAAGAGGCTAGAGTTTGCAGAGTACCAGAGAGGGGAGGATTGCAGAAACAGAGAGAACTCTGGAGAACTACTGAAGTATTCAGCTGAGCACTCACTAGCATATGCATGTGAAGAAATATCCAAAGACAGGGAGAGAAGCACCCAAAAGGATTAGAAGTACCAGTGTTCAGTGTTCATGAACAGCAGGAATAGTGCAAGTTCCCATCAGCCAGACTGGGAAACCTCATGATTCACAGGGCATTTTCATTAGGTGGAGTACACAGTACTGGAGAAAAATTAGCCCTAGACTAAGCACTGTTCTGGTCCCACCTAATCTTAAAAGCAAGACCCCAAAGGATCAAACTTTAAATAATTTAACTGCATCCCAGAACAAAGTTCAAGAATACTTAACGAATTACAAAAATGGGCTTCCCTGGTGGCGCAGTGGTTGAGAGTCCGCCTGCCGATGCAGGGGACACGGTCTGGGAAGATCCCACATGCCGCAGAGCGGCTGGGCCCGTGAGCCATGGCCGCTGAGCCTGCGTGTCCGGAGCCTGTGCTCCGCAACGGGAGAGGCCACAACAGTGAGAGGCCCGCGTACCGCAAAAAAAAAAAAAAAAAAAAAAAATTGGAGTCACTGGCACAGGGGATGGTAATTTTACTTTTTTAAAATACATTTTAATTTTGAAAATATTCAAATATACAGAAAAGTTGAGAAAATAGTACAATGATCACCCATACACTCAACATCCAGAGTTAACAATTGTTAACATTTTGCCATATTTGCTTTATCTACACATAGGTGTGTGTGTATGAGTGTGTGGGGTTTTTTTTTACTGTTCGTTCATTTGTTTGTTTTGCTAAACTTTTTGATAATGAGTGTTAGACATCGTGAAACTTCAGCCCTGTGTACCTCAGTGTACATGCCCTAAAAAGAAGGACATTTTCCTTCATAACCATATCATTATCACACACAGGAAAATGAATAATTCCCTAATATCTAATTTCCAGTCCATAATCAGATGTTCTTAATTGCCCATTTTATAGCTTTTTTTTTTAGAACCAGAATCCACTGAAGGTTGACAAAGTATTTTGGTTTTATATCTCTTTAGTTCTTCTGGTCTAGAACAGCAGTCACCCTCCTCTCCTTACTTTCCATGACTTTGATATTTTTGAAAAGACAAGGCCAATTGTCTTGAGGAATGTCTTACATTCTGTCATTAATTGTGGTGTTATTTAATTTATTCCTCTGCCTTTTATGATTCCTATATATTGGAAACTAGTTCTGAAGGTCTCATTATATTTGGGATAAGCAGTTTGGGCCAAAATACAGTGCTTCATAAGTCATGTCAGGTACTTCATATTGTACCACTTCTGTTGGCACATCATGTCAGGCTGTCCCTGTATAAGTGATGCTAATGTTGATCAATTGGTTAAGGTGGTGACTGACTGCCAGATCTCTCTTTTGGAAAAAGGATCTGTTTCCTCTTTGCAATTATCATCTGTGGGGTGATACATTGTGATGGTGGAAACATCCTATTGTACAACAGCCTTTCACCAATGGTTTTGTTACTGAACCAAACTGGGTCCACCCACCTGCCATGCAGTAAAGCCAATCTACTGACACCGGGTTGTGGTGAAGGAAAGTCCAGTGTTTACTGTAGGGCACCAAGCAAGGAGAACCTGCAGCTTGAGCTCAAAAGACCTGAACTTCCTGATGGCTTTCAGGGAAGGGTTTTTAAAAACAACATTTAGAGTGAGGGTTGCAGCTTGTGGACTCTGATTGGTTGGTGGTGAGGTAACAGGGTGGTGTTTCAGAAATCTTAATCATCAACTTTCTGCTTCCAACCAGTCTGAGGTCTAGTGCTTGTGGTCAGCACGTAGTCACCATCCTCCACCTGGGTGGGGTCTTAGTTTTTGCAGAACAGCTCAAAGATATGTCAGATTTTTACATATATTCCTTGAGGAGGAACTAGGACTCTGTTTTATTCCTGCCTTGTTTTCATTACTTTTCTTGCTTAACTGCTTTTCCTTTGTTTCTGCATTCCCTCACTTCTCTCATCAGTAACTGGGTCTGCTCTTTGGAACTCAGGGAAGACCAAGGAGACTAAAGCCTTTTCTCTATAAGCAAGAAATGGGGGGACACAAAGGGGCTTTTGTACCCAGGAAGGCCCTGCAGGGTCCTGCTTCGTTTTAATCCCCACTTTTCTTTGATACTCTTCAATCCTGAGGGGAACACGGACAAGAAAGGTAATAAAGTTTTGGTTACAGAGGTTGATCATAAACTCAGTAAGGAACTCAGTTTAAGGGGACTCGGTTTCAGTTTTAGCAGCCACTGATTATCATTCATCAATCATTTCAGTGGGAGATGCAAAACGGTAATCAAATTTTTTTGATTCTGTCATTCTTTCTACATTTATTATTAGCATCACTCTTTTTTTTTTAACATCTTTATTGGAGTATAATTGCTTTACAGTGTTGTGCTAGTCTCTGCTGTACAACAAAGTGAATCAGCTATATGCATACGTACATCCTCATATCCCCTCCCTCTTGCGTCTCCCTCCCACCCTCCTTATCCCACCCCTCTAGGTGGTTGCAAAGCACCGAGCTGATCTCCCTGTGCTATGTGGCTGCTTCCCACTAGCTATCTATTTTACATTTGGCAGTGTATATATGTCAATGCTACTCTCTCACTTCGTCCCAGCTTACCCTTCCCCCCTCCCCGTGTCCTCAAGTCCGTTCTCTACGTCTGTGTCTTTATTCCTGTCCTGCCCCTAGGTTCATCATTTGTTTTTTTTTAGATTCCATACATATGTGTTAGCATACAGTATTGGTTTTTCTCTTTCTGACTTACTTCACTCTGTATGACAGACTCTAGGTCCATCCACCTCACTCAATTTCATTTCTTTTTATGGCTGAGTAATATTGCATTGTATATATGTGCCACATCTTTATCCATTCATCTGTCAATGGACACTTTGGTGGCTTCCATGTCCTGGCTATTGTAAATAGTGCTGCAATGAACATTTTGGTACATGACTCTTTTTGAATTATGGTTTTCTCAGGGTATATACCCAGTAGTGGGATTGCTGGGTCATATGGTAGTTCTATTTTTAGTTTTTTAAGGAACCTCCATACTGTTCTCCATAGTGGCTGTATCAATTTACATTCCCACCAACAGTGCAAGAGGGTTCCCTTTTCTCCACACCCTCTCCAGCATTTATTGTTTGTAGATTTTTTGATGATGGCCATTCTGACTGGTGTGAGGTGATACCTCATTGCAGTTTGGATTTGCATTTCTCTAATGATTAGTGATGTCGAGCATCCTTTCATGTGTTTGTTGGCAATCTGTATATCTTCTTTGGAGAAATGTCTATTTAGGTCTTCTGCCCATTTTTGGATTGGGTTGTTTGTTTTTTTGATACTGAGCTGCATGATGAGCTACATGAGCTGCTTGTATATTTTGGAGATTAATCCTTTGTCAGTTGCTTCATTTGCAAATATTTTCTCCCATTCTGGGGGTTGTCTTTTCATCTTGTTTATGGTTTCCTTTGCTGGGCAAAAGCTTTTAAGTTTCATTAGGTCCCCTTTGTTTATTTACTTATTTATTTATTTATTTTTAATTAATTAATTTATTTATTTTTGGCTGTGTTAGGTCTTTGTTGCTGGGCGCCAGCTTTCTCTAGTTGTGGCGAGCCGGGGCTACTCTTCATGGTGGTGCATGGACTTCTCATTGCAGTGGCTTTTCTTGTTGCGGAGCACAGGCTCTAGGCCCACAGGCTTCAGTAATTGTGGTACACAGGCTCAGTAGCTGTGGTGCACAGACTTAGTTGCTCTGCAGCATGTGGGCTCTTCCTGGACCAAGGCTCGAACCCACATCCCCTGCATTGGCAGGCGGATTCTCAACCACTGCGCCACCAGGGAAGCCCCCCTTTGTTTATTTTTGTTTTTATTTTCATTTCTCTAGGAGGTGGGTCAAAACGGATCTTGCTGTGATTTATGTTATACAGTGTTCTGCCTATGTTTTCCTCTAAGAGTTTTATAGTGTCTGGCCTTACATTTAGGTCTTTAATCCATTTTGAGTTTATTTTTGTATACGGTGTTCTAATTTCATTCTTTTACATGTAGCTGTCCAGTTTTCCCAGCACCACTTATTGAAGAGGCTGTCTTTTCTCTATTGTATATTCTTGCCTCCTTTATCAAAGATAAGGTGACCAAGGTGTGTGGGTTTATCTCTGGGCTTTCTATCCTGTTCCAAGTATCACTCTTCTACAAGGAAGAGTTTTCCTTTCTCCTAAGAATGAATTACAGGTCCTACTAAGAAAACAGGTGAAATGCTTAACTCTTTCCTTTTTTTTTTTGCGGTACGCCGGCCTCTCACTGTTGTGGCTTCTGCCGTTGCGGAGCACAGGCTCCGGACGCACAGGCTCAGCGGCCATGGCTCACGGGCCCAGCCGCTCCGCGGCATGTGAGATCTTCCCGGACCGGGGCACGAACCCCCGTCCCCTGCATCGGCAGGTGGACTCTCAACCACTGTACCACCAGGGAAGCCCATCTCTTTCCTTTTAATAACCAATAATTAGAGTAAAGAGCCAACATAATAGTCATCTCCTGGACTTCCCTGGTGGTGCAGTGGTTAAGACTCCGCTCTCCCAATGCAGGGCCCCGTGTTTGCTCCCTGGTCAGGGAACTAGATCCCACCTGCATGCCTCAACTAAGAGTTTGCCTGCCGCAAGTAAGGAGCACACATGCTGCAACTAAGACCTGCTGCAACCAAATAAATAAATAAATAAAATAAATATTTAAAAAACAATAATAAATAAACACTTAACTGCAATTACTTATTTAAAAAAATAGTCATTTCCAACAGTGGCAAGTGAGTTCTACATCTCTCTGTGTTATTTTATAAGCTCATAGATTTTTATTTATTCAATGTTTTATAATTAATTACATTCATTTTTTATTGTTAATACTCACATTGTCCCAAATTTAGTCAGTAAAAGCCTCTTCGAGCTGTTTTTTGTTTCCTATTGACACACTCTTATTAATCCTGAGTGCATTCATATTTTTTGGCATAACAAGATGTTCCAGACTCTGCTTATAGTTTTCCTCTGCAAGCTCTAGAATCAGCCATTTCTCCAAAGAGCCCAGGCCAATTTTAAAGAATAAGATTTGGGCTCAAGTTATGCTCATCGCTACTGACTTATAATTACTTCCAGGCCCTCCTGTTCATTGGGTAAATCTAGGAATGAATATATATGTAATCGTGAGGTTATATTTTTTTTCCAACTCATAAATGTTTTTTCTGAACTTCTTTGACTTTATATTCAGATCTCTTTGCCCTTTTATGAAAAATTTTGATTCCTAATAGTAACATATTTACTTATTTGCTTTATCCTACATGATACATGCAATAGTTCCAAAATTACCACACCAATATTAATTTTTTTATATATATTGTTATATAAACAACAAGGTCCTACTGTATAGCACCAGGAACTATGTATATTCAACATCCTGCAATAAACCATAATGGAAAAGAATATGAAAAAAAAAGTAACTGAATCACTTTGCTGTAAGCAGAAATGAACAACATTGTAAATCAACCATACTTCTACTGAAAAAAAAAAAAGAATGAAAAAGAGGACAGACTTCGGATCCTATAGATTTGAGAAAAGAAAAAAACATAGTGACAATGGAAATACTAGGTGAAGTTTTGGTCCTCAGAATTTGTGGTCTCAGAGAGTTCAAGGACGGAAGGGAGGAGGTGGTAAAGGAAAATTGAGGGTTCAGACTTGGTGCGCAGATATGACCCTGGGAGACCAAGGTCACTGGAAATGAGACCAAGGAAGGCTCTCATGTTGAACCAATCATTCTAGAAGGATGACAGGAGTAGAAGTGAGAAGTAAGACAATCAGTCTTTCCACAGGGGAGGAAACAGAGGTCAGAGATGATGAGGAACATTCTCAAAGTCATATAGTGATCTTGGCATTGAGGCTGGGATTTGAAGCCAGCTCTACCTAACCTCAGAGCCTGGGTCAAACTATTATTCTACTGTTGAATCAGCGAGTTCAGCCTCTGGGGATGGGTCTCTGAGGTGCTTCTGTCTCTTCTCCTGTACCAGGCCACCTCATGCCAACGACTGAATGGGTTACCCCAGTCACCTGCCCCCATCATCTCTGAATCCTGCATTCTTCCCTCTGTAGTGGACTTCTCCTCACCTTTAGCTGGCTGTCTCCAGAATTTGTTCTACCCTGGTAGCTGAGTCTATAGTTCCAGATCCTGCTGTTCATGGCCTAGTCTGTCTCATGGCTACACCGTCTTCTTACATGGACTGTAGGAGAAATGATAGTGATAATGAAAATAACAACACCTGTTTCTATTACCTTTGTCAAGCATCCACTCTATGCCAAGCTTGGCATATATCTTCTCTCATTTGGTCCTCACGACATCCCATTATTGTCCCCATTTTACAGATGAGAGCACTGGGACTCGGAGAGATTACATCACTTGTCCAGGACCACACAGCTGGGATGTTGCAGAGCTGGAGTCAATCCAGAATATTTCTGGCTTTCACAGTCCTTGTCCTTTGCAAATCATGAAAATTAAATAAGATATTGGACAAGACAGCCTTTGTACCAGTATAGCACAGTCTCATTAATCTCTGGGGGTGTCTTACCTGCATTCCAGAACTAGTCCTGCCAGCTGCCATGTGACCTTATCATTGCTAACCCTAAGTGAGTAGGCCCTTACAGTGTTCCTGGCATCTGGACTAGCCCTTTACACACATGATTTCACATACATGTCCACACATCCCTAAATAAATAAACATATGTATAAAAATAAAATATTGTTTCTATTTCACAAATGAGGCATAGAGGAGTGAGGGTAGTAGCTGCTGGTAGAACCCAGAGCTCAGGGTTGGCAGAGAAAGCTGTAGTGTCTGTTCCCTGCAGCAGTGACCCTGGCATCTCTCCTGGCTGGAATCCTCAGGGTGATTTTTGAGAGTTGTTCCTAACAGTACACAGCCCCCAGGTCTGGTGTTCAGGCTCTTATGGAGATTCTATGAGCCACCCAACATCTTTTAATAAATTTCTTTTCTGCTCAAACTCAGGAGAATTGGTTTGTTTTTTGTTTTTTTTTTTTAAGATGTTGGGGGTAGGAGTTTATTAATTTATTTGTTTATTTTTGCTGTGTTGGGTCTTCGTTTCTGCGCGAGGGCTTTCTCCAGTTGCGGCAAGCGGGGCCACTCTTCATCGCGGTGCGCAGGCCTCTCACTATCGCGGCCTCTCTTGTTGCGGAGCACAGGCTCCAGACGCGCAGGCTCAGTAGTTGTGGCTCACGGGCCCAGTTGCTCCGTGGCACGTGGGATCCTCCCAGGCCAGGGCTCGAACCTGTGTCCCCTGCATTAGCAGGCAGACTCTCAACCACCGCGCCACCAGGGAAGCCCCAGTTTTGTTTTGTTTTTTGCAGTTAAGAATCCCGATTGATACACCCTACAACCCTATCAGGTATCTGTATCATTTGTATTATTTTAAAATTATTTTTGAGTTATTTAATTTTTTAAAGTAATGATATAGGCACTTGTGAATCCACCACCCTACAGCAAAATGCAGAGCCTTGACAGTAACCTGCATCTAACACTATACCCTCCTCCCCACCCAACTCTTTTCCTGACCAAGGTAACCATCTTGAATATTATGCTCATCATTCCCTCTCTTTTTTATTTTTAAAAATGCCTATTGAATTATAACATGTATATGTAGTAAAATCACAAATATTAAGTGTACAATTCAAACTTATATGTGTGTATGTACAGATTTTTGTGTAACCAGATCAACATATAGAACATTTCCCATGCCTCAGAAGGCTCCCTCATGAGGGAGGCTCCCCTCCCCGCTAATTCTTCCTGCTCTAGGGTAACCAGTATTCTTATCCCTATCATCTTATGTTTGTTTTGCCTGTTCTTAAACATTAAAAAAAGTACACTTCTCCTGATGGGTACTCTTTTTTGTCTGGCTTCTGTCACTCATTGTTATGTTTGTGCAATTCATCTATGCTTTTGCCTGTGGTAATGGTTTGTTCTTTTTATTACTATATGTATAAACATAGCATAATTAATTTTATTAATTCTCCTATTGATAGCATTGGGGTTGTTCCCTTACTTTTTTTTTTTGTTCCCTTACTTTTCTTGGTATATTGCTTTATTTCATCTATATGTATTTCTAAAAGTATCATTTCCATGTTTACAACTGAGGGAACGGAAGCTCAGAGAAGTTAGGTGACTTGCCTGAGGTCACACAGCAAATAAGCAGCAAAATCAGGTTGACTCCACATTCCTGAACTCTACACCTCAACTGCAAAGGAGTGGGAGAAAGCTCTTCCTCCTTCCACTCTCTGGGACTGAGGGATGGCCCTGGGTGTCCAAAAGACCCAGGTGGCCTGACCATCCCTGGAGGCAGCAGGATTGTATGCAGCCTGCTGGCTGGGAACCCTGTGCTCGTGACATGAGCCCATTCTGACCCTCCTAGGCAGCAGTCACAAATACCAGACAACTTTCATGACCACTGTGCTGCGCAGTGTCGGGAAGGCTCAGGGATCAGGGCTCAGCCTCTGTCCCTCTCTAGCCTCAGGCCAGGCTGAGTGAGGTGTGGAGCCACCAGACAGGCAGGCCCAGGCTGGCAGCTGTGATGGATGACCCTGGGCTGGCTCCCAGCCACACTTGTCCACACCCTACCTTAGTACTTTGTCCTTGTCTGTATACACTCTGTGATGAGACTTACTCATATTTTTCTTTAAATCAACCCACTTTTAAAAAAACTTAACGATTTTAGTTAATTCTTTAAAAATTTTTTAATTTAAAAAATTTCAAATAGCTAATATAGGTATCTGATACATTATTTAAAAAGTATGAAAATGTTTTCCTCCTACTTTGTCCCCCAGCCACTCAATTTCTTTAAGAGATATACAATCTTATTCTCTTCCTTTGTGTCATCCAGAGATGTACTATGCATATACAAGCAAATGAATATGTAATCTATTCATTTTTATTTTTGACCAAATGCTTAGACCTTATTTCCTAAATAAATTGGAGATGGTTTCATATCAGTACATGTAGATCTGCCTTGCTCCTTTTCTTTTCTTTTTTTTTTAAGGCTAGCATAATTTTCTAGTACCGTAATTTATCTTACCCCCTACTGATGGACTTTGTCCTTATTCCAATCTTTTCCTATTACAAACAATGTTACGATGGATCACATGTTCATCTGCTATTTTGCTCATTGCCTATTTATCTAAAGGATAAATTCTTAGACATGGAACTGCTGGAACAAGTGGTGTATGTGTTTTTTAAAACAACTTTATAAAAAGTATAATTGACATACCATAAAATCTACAATTCAGTGATTTGTAGTAAATTTATTGTTTTTCAATCATTATCATAAACTATTTTTAGAACATTTTCATCACTCTAATAAGACCCCTCACGGTCATTTACATGAGTTAATTCCCATTCCTACCTCCTGTTCCAGGCAACCACTCATCTACCTTCTGTTTCTATAAATTTGCCTTTTCTGGACATTTCAAATACATGGAATTAAATATACAATATGTGACCTTTTGTGTCTGGATTCTTTCCTTTAGCTTAATGGTTTTCAGGTTCATTCATGACATAGCATGTATCAATAGCTCATTCCTTTTTATTACTGAATAGTATTCCATTGTATGGATATGGCACGTTTTTAAAATTCATTCTTCAATTGATTGACATTTAAGTTTCTTCCCCCCACTTTTTGGCTATTATGAATAACGCTGATGTGAACAGTCACATGCAAGTCATTGGCATTCATTTTTTTCATTTTTCTTGGGTAGATACATAGAAGTGGAATTGTTGGGTCATATATGTAGAAGTGGAATTGTTGGGCCATATGATAAATATATGCTTAGCTTTTTAAGAAACCAACAGACTGTTTTCCAAAGTGGCTGTACCATTTTACACTTCTACCAGCAAAGTATGAGACTTCCTGTTTCTCCACATTCTTGCCAACTTCGTTATTGTCTGTTTTTTTTTTTTTAAATAACCACTCTAGTGGGTATAAAATGGCATCTTATTTTGTTTTTCACTAATGGCTAACGATGTCGGGCATCTTTTCATGTGCTTATTCCTGTACTTTCTTTAGTGAAATGTGTTCATATCTATTGCCCCTTTTTATTTTTTAATTAAAATGTTTTTAAAATTTTATTTATTTATTTATTTATTTTTGGCTGCGTTGGGTCTTTGTTGCTGCACAGGGGCTTTCTCTAGTTGCAGTGAGTGGGGGCTACTCTTCATTGCGGTGCACAGGTTTCTGTTTGTGGTGGCTTCTCTTGTTGTGGAGCACGGGCTCTAGGCGCATGGGATTCAGTAGTTGTGGCTCACCGGCTCTAGAGCGCAGTCTCAGCAGCTGTGGCACACCGGCTTAGTTGCTCCATAGCACGCGGGAACTTCCCAGACCAGGGCTCAAACCCATGTCCCCTGCACTGGCAGGCAGATTCTTAACCAATGCACCACCGGGGAAGGGCTTATTGTCCCTTTTTAAATGGGGTTGTTTGTCTTCTTATTATCAAGTTTTAAGAGATTTTTGTATGGAGGGTGTTGGGGGAGGGATGGATTGGGAGTTGGGGATTAGCAGATGCAAACTATTATATAGAGAATGGATAAACAAGCTTCCACTGTATAGCACAGGGAACTATATTTAATACCCTGTGATAGACCATAATAGAAAAGAATATGAAAAGGAATGCATATATATGTATAACTGAATCACTTTGCTGTACAGGAGAAATTAATGCAACATTGTAAATCAACTATACTTCAATAAAATAAAAGTTTTAAAAATTACCATACCAAATTCTACCAAAATAGTTACCTATGAAATAATATGATGTCTGGCATTTGCTTCAAAAGAAGCCATCGGCAGAGGTAATAGATGAAAGCTATTGTTAATGAGTTGCTATTTGAAGCTGGGTGAAGCTGGAAATCCATTATACTATTTTCTTTTCTTTTATGTATCTTTGAAATTTTTCATAATGAAAAGTTTTTGTTGTTTTCTATTTCAGACAAATTTTTGCAAGTTGTTTTATTTACAATGCCAACTTTTTGTGTGTGTGTGTGTTTTGTTTGTTTTTTTTTTCGGTACGCGGGCCTCTCACCGCCGTGGCCTCTCCTGTTGCGGAGCACAGGCTCCGGACGCGCAGGCTCAGCGGCCATGGCTCACGGGCCCAGCCGCTCCGCGGCATGTGGGATCCTCCTGGACCGGGGCACGAACCTGTGTCCCCTGCATCAGCAGGCGGACTCTCAACCACTGCACCACCAGGGAAGCCCTGTAAAATCATTTTTGATACTGAATGTCTTTCGAATCTCCTCAGGAATTTTCCCCTTGATCATACTGGCAACAGTCTTGCAGGTAACATCAAGCAAACGTTTGGTGTCTAAGTAGTTTGCTGCCAGTATAAGCTCAAAAAGTGTTCCTTGGTCAACTTTCAGGAATTCTTGATCCCAAACAGGGATATCATCTGTTCGATTTTCTTTGCTCTCATCATCCTCAGGAGGAGGAGGATCATCCTTGTGGTGGGTGCACCACTGAATGACCTTTTTTAATATTGCTGCATTAACATTTGGCTAGGGGACTGGATCATCATCTCCTTCATCATCCATTCCCAAATTTTCCAACGTGGTCTTAATAGTCACAGGTTGTTTTGCAATTTCAACATCAACTTCAAATATCTCTCCATCACAACTCTGCAACTTAATTGAAGGCATGGTGTTAGGATTCAAGGAGATGGCAGGCCAGAGGCTAATGAGAGCAGGGCGGCGTCTGCAAAAAGAAAAACACAAAAGCTGAGAACAAGGCCAACACCTGTTTTGTTTTTTTTTAATTAATTAATTTATTTGTTTTTATTTTTGGCTGTGTTCGGTCTTCGTTGCTGTGCGCAGGCTTTCTCTAGTTGCAGCGAGCGGGGACTGCTCTACATTGCAGTGCGTGGGCTTCTCATTGTCGTGGCTTCTCTTGTTGCAAAGCACAGGCTCTAGGCCCGTGGGCTTCAGTAGTTGTGGCACATGGGCCCAATACTTGTGACCGGGCTCCAGTAGTTGTGGCACGTGGGCCCAATAGTTGTGGCTCGCAGGCTCAATAGTTGTGGCTTGTGGGTTCTAGAGTGCAGGCTCAGTAGTTGTGGTGCACGGGCTTATTTGCTCTGTCGTATGTATGTGGGATTTTCTGGGACCAGGGCTCAAACCCGTGTCAGCTGCATTGGCAGGTGGATTCTTAACCATTGCGCCACCAGGGAGGCCATTTTTTTGTTTTATTTGTTTGTTTGTTTTTTTATGGCCACTTTTGGTACCACCTAAAATCATTTTGTGTGCATCATCAGTCCACAACCCCTTGGAAGATACTGGCTTAAAGGATAAGAGTGAGGGCTCTAGAGTCAGGCTGACCAAATTTGAATCCTGCTCCACCAGTTACTAGTTGATCTCAGGCAAGTCCCCAAACCTCTTTGGCACACAGTTGCCTCGTGTGAAAAATCAAGCACTAATTTTAATTGAACACTTACTATGGTCCTGTACTGTGTTAATGCTCTCTCATTTTATCCTCCCCACAACCGTAAGAGTTTAGTCCTGTTTCACAGTTGAGGAAGCAGCCTGAACACACGTGACTGAAGCATTTGACCTTTCAGGACCTGCCCCTCCTCCCTCCAAGTTTAGAAGGTCCTCCAGGACCAAAACCAAAGTCACATGTTCCTATATCTCTAATTGCAGCCTTTACCGCCTCTGAAGTTTACATGAGTCAAGGCTGAGTTCTAAGATTCCCCGGAGTTTCTGGTCTGATGACACCTTTCCATCTTGCATAATGTGACCTAGATGCTTGTCTCTTGATTCCATTTTTGCTTGAGGAATTTGCAGGCATGACTTTTTTTTTTTTTTTTTTTTAAGACAGGTATAATTCAGTTTAGGATAGACATTTCCAGTGAGAACTGTGGGCAAGAAGTGATTCTGGTCTGCAATCTGTAGCTATGGGCCAATGGGGCTTTCCTAGCAGAGGGACAACTTCATGTTTGAGAGCAAGAAAAGAGGTACTGAGGATAATGAACAAGACTAGGAGAAGCTCTGGCATGCTGTATATTATCTCAGGGAGTTCTTCAGTCCTGCAAATGCTCCTCTGAATCTAAGTCCTCCCAAAAACTGGAGGAGGAGGTGCTGAGCACTCTTTATGGCTATTTATTACTGGTCCTTGGAGGCATTTAATTTCACTACCCCAATGGAGAAAGTGTATAAAGCCCTGGAAGTAGGGTTACCAAATAAAATACATGATACCCAATTCAATCTGAACTTTAGATAAACAATAAAAAAAATTAGTGTAAGAATGTTACATGCAGCATTTGTCACATATTTATACTAAAAAATTATTAATTTTTTATTGCAATTCAAATTTAACTGAGCATCCTACTTATTGTTTTTTAAAGAACCATTTTGGTTTTTTGGTGTTGTTTTGCGTTTTTATAATTAATTAATTAATTTATTTATTTTTGACTGTGGTGGGTCTTCGTTTCTGTGCGAGGGCTTCCTCTGGTTGCGGCGAGCGGGGGCCACTCTTCATCGCGGTGCGCGGGCCTCTCACTATCGCGGCCTCTCTTGTTGCGGAGCACAGGCTCCAGACGCGCAGGTTCAGCAGTTGTGGCTCACGGGCCCAGTTGCTCCGCGGCATGCGGGATTCTCCCAGACCAGGGCTCGAACCTGTGTCCCCTGCATTGCCAGGCAGATTCTCAACCACTGCGCCACCAGGGAAGCCCCTTCCTACATTTTTATTTTCTAAATCTGGCAACACTACCTGGGAGGGAGGGACTGAGGTGACTAGGGACAGAACTTGTGTACCTCATTTTGCAGATGACAAAACAGTCTTTTTTAAAAAATAAATTTATTTATTTATTTAATTTTTGCCTGCATTGGGTCTTCACTGCTGCACGTGAGCTTTCTCTAGTTGTGGCAAGTGGGGGCTTCCTTGCAGTGCGCGGGCTTCTTATTGCGGTGGCTTCTCTTGTTGCAGAGCACGAGCTCTAGGCGCTCGGGCTTCAGTAGTTGGGCCATGTGGGCTCAGTAGTTGTGGCTCACGGGCTCTAGAGTGCACGTTCAGTAGTTGTGGCACATGGGCTTAGCTGCTCCATGGCATGTGGGATCTTCCCGGACCAGGGCTCAAACCTGTGTCCCCTGCCTTGGCAGGTGGATTCTTAATCACTGTGCCACCTGGGAAGTCACTTTTTTTAAAAAACAATATTTATTTATTTATTTAGGCTGCGCCGGGTCTTAGTTGCGGCATGCAGGATCTTTTAGTTGTGGCATGTGGACTCTTAGTTGCATGCCGCAGCTGAGAGTCCACATGTCTAGTTCCCCAACCAGGGATCAAACCCAGGCCCCCTGCATTGGGAGTGTGGAGTCTTACCCACTGGACAACCAGGGAAATCCCAACAAAACAGTCTTAAAGAGGGAAAATGATGAGCCACGACCTCAGGTCTTCAGTGGTTTCTTTGGATCCAGATCTGAGGCTCCCAGAAGCCCCACGCAGTGTCTTCTCTCCATCAACACACAGTTCTGCCACTTTTCAAGTGTTTCCCTTCCTCTGGCATTGAATGCAGAATGGCTCCAGGGAAATGGGGGACAGCAGCATGACTAGCAATGTGACTAAGTGTTCTGCAGGGAAAGCCAGTAAGTGACAGGTGGTATGTGGGCTGCTGGGGTTTCTCTCCCCACTCCTTCCAGCTCTTCATCCCTGCTTCCTTCTCTCTCCAAAGGCCTGGGAAACTCCTTCCCTTGCTGGTTGGGGCCTCTCCCAGGCTTCCTGCCCCTGCTGTAGCAGGTCTGGGTCCTGTCCCAGGTTGACCTGGCTGTCCAAGGCAGAAGGAGGGTATAGGTGGCTCAAGGCTCTATTAGCCACCAGTCCTACATTCTGACCAGGCCAAGACTAGACTGGCTTTTGGATCAGGGAACTTGGGAGCCAGAGCCACACAGCATGGGAGATGAGGAAATGCCCAGGCTGGGATTCTCTGCCCTTACCAACCCAGCTTCTCCTTGGAGAGCCACCAACTAACTACTTACCCTGGATGTCCTAGAATCTTCACAACATCCTAGGAGGTAGTACCTATTATTCCTATTTAGAGATTTGGCCACTGAGGTTCAGGGGATTTCCCTAAAACCCCTGAAGTAAGATGTTGATAGTCAGAACTAGCTCCTCCTTGATCTATGTGCCTCTGAAGAAGCCTGACATTAATTCTGCTAGGTTCTACCTCCCAGATCACAGCTAATCTACCCTTGGTATGAGCAAGAAGGTTAGGATATCATAGTCCACCCAGCATAGTGGTTCTCAAAATGTGATCCTTAGGCATCAACATCACCTGGGAATTGTTAGAAATGCAAATTCTTGGGCCTGATTCCAGAACTTCCTGACTTAAGAGATTCTGGGCGTGTTACTTGGCAATCTGGGTTTTAATAAGCCCTCCAGCTGATTCTGATGCACTCTAAAGTTTGAGAAGCTGGCATGTAGTAGAAAGAGATGCATTTTTGGAATAAAAAGAGTATACATTTAAAACATATATTTGTTTTATATATACTTTTCTTGACATATAATATACAGAAAAATACACATATAAATATGCAGCTTGATGAATTTTCACAAAGTGAACATGCCTGTGTACCAGCACCCAGGTCAAGACACAGAACATTTTTACCAGCCCCAAGAACCCCCTTTTTTGTCTCCTTCCTGGTATTACCTTCCCTCAAAGGTAATCACTATCCTGACTTCAAACACCATACATTAGTTTTGCCTAACATTAGACAATTTAAAAATTGTATATGAAGACAGAATCTGGAGCGGACTTCGGTTGGATCCCTGGTTCCTGGCTGAGTGATCTGGACCATTCATCTAATTTCCTTGAGACTCATTTCCCTCTCAGTATAATGGGCATAAAAACACCTCATACCTTAAAGGCACACTGTGTTCCCCAATCTTGCCTAGTGATAAGAATCACCTGGGGCACAAGTTAAAAAATCCACATTCCCCCATTCTTTTTTTTTTTTTTTTTTTGCGGTACGTGGGCCTCTCACCGCCGCGGAGCACAGGCTCCTGGGTGCGCAGGCCCAGCGGCCATGGCCCACGGGCCCAGCCGCTCCGCTGCACGTGGGATCCTCCCGGACCGGGGCACGAACCCGCGTCCGCTGCATGGGCAGGCGGACTCCCAACCACTGCGCCACCAGGGAAGCCCTCCCCCATTCTTAATAGGACAAAAATTGGTTGGGGGTGCAGAGGTAATTTTTAAAAAAAATTTTTTTTCTAAATTTATTCTTTTGTTTTTGTCATGTGGCGCTGTGCAGCTTGCAGAATCTTAGTTCCCCAACCAGGGACTGTACCTGCGCCTTCCACAGTGAAAGCGTGGAGCCTAACCACTGGACTGCCAGGGAATTCCCTCTGCCCCCCAATTTTTTTGTAAAAGCATAGATATATGGCACATAAATTGATAAACAGTATGTTTGTGATATTAAAATTTCATGAGGCAATTTAGGAAAAAATGTCTAGGACTTCCCTCGTGGTCCAGTGGTTAAACCTCTGTGCTTCCACTGCAGGGGGCACGGGCCTGGACCGGAAACTAAGATCCTGCATGCTGCGTGGGGCGGCCAAAAAGAAAAAAAAAGTGTAAAAATGTTCCTTACAGAGATGATAATTTCAAAAAAAGGTGAGAAACACTGCCTACCACAGTGATTCTCCAAGTGTGGTCTGTGGTTAAAAATGCAAAATCTGAGGCCTGACCTCAGAGTTACCAAATTGGAAATCCTGGGGGTGAGGCCCAGCAAACTATGGTTTAAGTCCTGCACTTGATTCTGATGGGCACTAGAGTTTGAGAACCATTGCGCTAGACAATGTGAATGGGGTGGGGTTATAGGAATCTGTATGTTTAACAAGCTCTCCTAAGGTACATTGCAGGAAACAATGACATGGAGGATTTGAAAGTATTTGAAAAGTGTAAGTGACTTTACAGATGGTAAAATACTATTTTCATTAAGAGGAACACGCTAAACAATAATAGCAAAGGTCACTAATTACTAAGCACTTAGTTGTGCCTCTGAGTCCACTTGCACAGCCTGTTCTCACAACCCATGACGGAAGTTAAGAGGTTGGACTCTGAAACCAGACTGCCTGGGTTCTTATCCAACTTGTGACTTCGTTTGTGCATCTGTAAAGTGAGGAAAATGCAGGTACTTCCCTCATAGATTTGTTTTGAGGACTAAAGAATCTTATTGATCAGGGGACTTCCCTGGTGGTCCAGTGGGTAAGTTTTAACAAGCCCTTCAGGTGATTCTGATGCACACTCGAGTTTTGGATCCGCAGCTACAGCTTTTAGAGGTTCTGGTGTGTGATTAGCAGGGTTTTCAAAAAAGCCTAGAGGTACTGGGAGCAATCCAAGCGTCCCTCCCACCTGACTGAGCGCAAACCCCGATTTAGCTGCGCTCATCAGCCTCTGCGAGCTCTTCCTGCCGGCAGCGGGCTAGTGCGCAAGACCTTCTGGGGCTTGTAGGCCGGATCGCTCTCGAGCTGGAGGCGCCTGCGTGTTGGCCGCCAACTCGCTCTAGTAGCTGTGGTCCGGGCTCGGGACCGGCTGCCATCTTAGTCGAGGGACGCAAGAGTCGCCGCCGCCCCGAGTCCCGGTAAAAACCCGTGGGCGGACTGGAGGCAGTTCTGGGGAGAGGGAGGGTCCTGGATAAGCGTGTCCGAGGAGAACGAGGGATGGAGGAGTGCGGCGCGTCAGTCGGGACCCCAGAGCCGCGGCTGCTTCCTCTTCCCTCAGAGCCGGTGCCCGTGGGGGGCGCGGGGAGCTCGGGCTAGTGGCAGGGGCCCGGCGGGGGTCGGGGTGGGTCGGCTGGACGCACCCAGCGGCCACTCTTGGGCTCAGGCGTCCGGAGCCCCTAGCCTTACGGGCGACAACTTATGAGAGGATTGGGCCGCAGTGGGCGCCCGCAGGGTCTGGCCCCGAGCCCCTCAGCCCCGCCCGGGGGCCACTCTGCCGCGGCCCGGCCTACGCGCGGGGCCGGGCGGCAGCGGCAGGCGCGGGCGACGTGGCCCTGCGAGGGGCGGTGGCCGGGCCCACCTGCCACTCGCTGCCCTTCCCGAGACTTTTTGGAGCCCCCACTCGCGAGAGGGGCCCAGTACAGCGGCTGCCTTTTTTTCTCTTTTCCACTCTCCTCCTCCCTCCATTGTCCCCCAGCATGGTGGTCCCGGCCCCGGCGTCCTCCTCCGCGCCCGCCGTCGGCGCGGAGTTTTGCAGTCGTGGAGCTGTCAGTGTCCTTCCTCCTGAGAGTGCCCTTTTCTTTAGTGGAGAGAAGAAAAAAGTAGCCGTGATGAGGACATGACTTAGGGGTGACTAAGTGGGGAACTCAAGTTTTCAGACTTAGCTCCGGGCCGCGACTCAAAGAGAGATAAACACACGGTTTTTTTGCCCCAGGTAGACGTTGGGCCCCAAGTTAGCCGATGTAACCAGGTGAATTTGCAAACTACCCGAAATCCACGGTTCCCAGCAACAACTCAGCTTGTTGTCTTGGTTATATTCATATCTTAATCTTGTTAGATTTTCTGCCATTATTCTACAGCTTCATTATACTTTTTTGGGAGTGAGGGGTGGGGAAGGACGAGTGGGATTTTTCTTTGAAAATTAACGAGGCACTTGAGCCAGACACCTATCATTGTACTTAGTTGGGGTCTCGCATGTATTCCTAACATAATTAGGTCTTAAGGAAGTACTAAAGGCAGTGTATTTCCACCCTGAAAATGGGCTAAGGATTTCTCAGCCGAAGTAAAGTTCTCATGGCAGCTCTGTTGAGAGGCTTCACTGTGTATTCATAGGTTTACTCAAGGTACGATTACTTCATTTTTAAGATTTAGAAATGAAGGTGGAAACTCACCTGCTTTTTTAAACAGTGAATGTAAATTTTTTGGGGTGTGAGTCCAAAAGGAATTCCTTCATCTTCAGCATATGAGTCAAGTCAGCAAGGATATGATATGAAATAAACAAGTGCAGAATACTTCTTCAGTGTATTCTAGAATAAATCATTTCTACATTAGTTAAAGAACTATCTTTACACCTATTGGAAGAGACAAACCACTAGCCCCCAAATTTGACCATTAGAATAATTAGGGGAGCTTTTGAAAAGTAGAAATTTCAGGGCCTCATTCCCTGAGATTGATTTAATACCTTTGGGTTAAAACTTGCCTCAGGCAATTCTGATGGTCTTGGGAACCATTGAGACAAACAATACTTTGGATAAACCAAAAAGCTTTGAGACCGTAGAGGAGGTAACCAGTTGTGTCCCGGTTGACCTGAGAAGGAGGAAGGATCTGCTTCTGCACCTAAGTTGGGTGTTAGGTGAAGAGTAGGATGGGGATTGTGATGGGGAAAGGGAAGGAGGGCAGAAAGAGGAAACACCTTAATACTGTGCGTAAATGGGAGAGGATTGTGGAAGAAAAAGAGAGCAGGGAGTGGGATGGGGAAGGAGAGCACTGTGGATGTGAGGCCAGAAAGGTAAAAGGCTACTATATGAAAAGTTCTAAGTATAATGCAAAAAAACTTGTTTTATGTTGTTAGCAATAGATACACATTTTTGAACAGGGAAGTGATATGAGTAGATGTTTGCTTTAGAAAGATTGCTTTGGTGACAAGAGTGAAAAAGGATGGAAGAGTGGCTGTTGCAGAGGTCTAAGTGAGAAGTGAAAGGCTTGACCTTGTAGAGAGGCTGTGGGGATGATCAAGGGATTGGATTTAGTTCTTTACTAGTGCAGTATTGTTGCCCTGTTTTTGTATGAGGATTTCTTTAGGGCTCGTCTGGGTAAAAGGTTCCTTTTCTGTCAAAAGAACCCATTAACAAATCAGAATAATATTGATAGGTTATGTATGTTAATGGTATCAGAATGTATTGTTCTTAAGCATCCTTGATCAGGTGCAATTTGTAGAATTTGGAGATTAGACTGAAATTTATGACTATCAGTACTATTGATTTAAGCTTGTTGGAAATGTTTTTCTCCCACCCTCAGAAACCTGGTTGTAGAATTTTAGAGTTGGAAGAGATTGTAGAGATTATCTACAGTCTGCAGTGGCAGATATATTTTGTTTTATGGGCCAACTTTCATTTGAAGTAGCTACCAGAGCCCTGTGTTGAGAAGGATTTTGATCATATGCATTCTCTGGGAAAGTGAGTTATGATTGATTAGTGATTCCTCCTGTGGACACTAGTTATCTAATGGGTAGTATATGTGCCAGGTATATGCTATTCTTAGACTAGTCCAACCTGTTAGTTTTCTGTTTGTTTAAAAAAAAAACTGGGACTTCCTGGTGGCACAGTGGTTAAGAATCCGTCTGCCAATGCAGGGGACATGGCTCCAAGCCCTGGTCCGGGAAGATCCCACATGCCGAGGAGCAACTAAGTCCGTGTGCCACAACTACTGAGCCTGCACTCTAGAGCCCACAAGCCACAACTACTGAGCCCGTGTCACAACTACTGAAGCCCACACGCCTAGAGCTCATGCTCTGCCACAAGAGAAGCCACCATAAAGAGAAGGCCGTGCACCACAACGAAGAGTAGCCCCCACTCGCTGCAACTAGAGAAAGCCCGCATGCAGCGACGAAGACCCAATGCAGCCAAAAATAAATAAATTAAAAAAAAAAAAAAACTAGTTAAGAATCAGAGCTAGAAGTAGAACCAAGTTTTGTAACTCGTAGCCTCTTCTCCAGTGTATCAAGATGAATGTGTGCTACTAAAGAGCTTTTGGTATTAGACCAAAAGAAAAAAAGTATTTCTAGCCTGAGCCTCTTCACTGTTTAGTTAAGAGTTTAACAAGGAACTTTGGCCTAGAAGTGAGTTTTGTTGTATTCATTCTGGCTTAAGAAATTTGTGTTGGGACTTCCCTGGTGGCACAGTGGTTAAGAATCCGCCTGCCAGTGCAGGGGACACGGGTTCGAGCCCTGGTCCGGGAAGATCCCACATGCTGTGGAGCAGCTAAGCCCGTGTACCACAACTACTGAGCCGGCGCTCTAGAGCCTGTGAGCCACAACTGCTGAGCCCGCGTGCCACAACTACTGAAACCCACGCACATAGAGCCTGTGCTCCGCAACAAGAGAAGCCACCTTAATGAGAAGCCCGCGCACTGCAATGAAGAGTAGCCCCTACTCACCGCAACTAGAGGAAGGCCGTGCACAGCAACAAAGATCCAACGCAACCAAAAATAAATAAATAAATTTATTAAAAAAAAAAGAAATTTGTGTTAGTACTCATAGCAAATAGTGTTCCCCCCCCCCCCCCCCCCCCCCCCGGCTTCCTTTCTTGTTCCTCACTCTTCTCTCTGTCTTGGGTTTTGGGGATTGGTTTCCTTTATATGAATTAAGGCAAAAGTGTATAAAGGTTTTCTTCCCCCCCTCCTGTATTTATAGCGCCTGGTCAAATTCTGAGCTCATAATAAGCACTCAGTAAAGGCATGTTGATTTTGTGGCTGTAAATGATACTGGCTTTGAGTCAATATAAATTAGCAAGGGGGCGGGTTGCAGAATTGAATTGCAGCATTCTCTGGTTGAGAAGTCAACCCTCAGCTAAAAATGTTGGGTTGGAAACTAGCCTCACAACTAGAAGTAGTTAACCAGAAGCTGTTCCTTGCCTCTGTCCTCTTTCAGTCTAGCAGTGTACTGTCCTTGGAGAACTACTGCCAACTCAGCTCTTTACTTCTTTTCAGAACTGGCTATACTCTGATCCTTGGAGTACTTTTTCTTTTCTTATCCCTAGGAGCTTCCAAGTTGCAAGGATAGTCCTTACTGTGACCCCAATAGGTAGAGTATGTGTTTATATGGCCATCCTCGTTTTGCCATGTAGCCGTATGCAGGTGGGGGTCACCCCTTACAGAATGTGAGTCATTTTCTCCCCGACTCACCTTCTTACCCTGCCTGCTCCATCAAAAATTATCTGTCCCATGAAACTTTTTAAAGGGCATTGTGCTGTCAGATTCCTGAGGTCATTGCTGATCTGATGTGTTTAACCATAGGAATAATGTGTTAATGGACCCTCCTTCCTCTCTCAGGTAACATGCATTTAACAGTGGCCTTCTGGAGACAGCGCCTTAACCCAAAGAAGTGACTTCAAACAGTGAAAACTTCAGGTATGGTGGCGTGCCTGTGAGAGAGGTTGGGGGGCAAGAATGTTGCTGAGGGTGAGCCCTGGTCGTATTAACAGCTGTGAGGAGGTATGGGGAGACACCAGTGTTCATGCTGGCTAAATCATTTGGTTGAAGAAATAGTTTCTACTTGGACCTGAAACCCAAAGCTGCCTTTAGAAGGATTAGCCATATTGTACAATGTGAGCCACATTGTACTGTTAATTTGAGTCCTGAGGACTGACTTTTCTGTTTTTCTAGCTTCCCTAGACATACATAAACTTTTCCCACTTGTGCTATTTTATAAACATTTATCTCTGTATACTTGTCCAGACATGTGCATGTATATGGTTAAAAAGTGTAGGAATTAAAAAGAAGACAATATGGTTCAGTGGAAAAAGAATAGAGGACTTGGAAAGAAAAGGTCTGGGTTTTGATTTGATTTTGCCACTGACAAACTGATAGTTGGCAAATTACTTAATATTGACAGGACTCAGTTTATATATCTGTAAAATAGATGTGTTGATTCCTACCTGCCTCCCTGGCATTATTGTGAGGATCAAATATTGGGTTGGCCAAAAAGTTCTTTCGTTCTTTTTCTGTAAGATGTTATGGAAAAACCCAAACAAACTTTTGGCCAACCCAATAAAATAATACATATTAAATCTTTAGAAAAAAATGAATTCACAGCTTAAGGCATTATGTAGATCTACAAGGTGGGAGGAGTTGGCAATAATATTTAAAAGGAAAGCAGGACAAGACAGATGCACTTTAAAAGATCAGGAGAGGAAAAAAAAGATCAGGAGAGAGAAAAGGAAGACTACTGGTTAAGAATAAAAGTAGAGCATAGGAAAAGTCAAGCAGTAAGAGAATAGGGGGTGAATGAAGTAGAGCACATGAATTGGTTGGTGAGAAAGCTGAATAGGAAGAGAGGATCCCTTTCATTTGCCTAACCCTAACCTTGCAACTGTTGTCGTTACCACCTTTCTTCATATGTGTCTTATCCATACTGGGCTTCTTGTCTCCACTGTAAACGTCATAATAATAAAATGTTTATTATTCATTCAACTGTGTGACCCTTTGTGTTTAGTGTATATTTTTGTTAACAAATTGCCTTATAAATGCCAAGAGACCAAGGCTGTGACTTGCTTATTATGGTATCCCACGTCACTGCTATAATCAAATATGTGCTTAATCTGTTTTTTTTTAATAATTATGGAGAGAAAAGAAGGAGATAGGCTGTTTTGTGACAGATACTAGGGAAGGGAAGTGGTAAGAGGAAAAGTAGATAAATAAGAGATAGTAAGAAAAATTCTCAGGATAATGAAAGGAAAGACATGAAAATGAGAAAAATATGTAGAACAAGGGAAAAAGATGGTGTTATCTGCAGTTAATGGAACAAGGCAAATTTCATATCTTTAATACCTCACAAAAAGTTATGTACTGGGAAAGATCATTCTGCATACCAAATATCTTTAAAATATTTCTAAAAGTATCCACTTCATCCTGAGCTCACAGAGTAGTTCTTTGTGGAAAGAAAACTGGGCCAATATTCAGGAGACATGGGTTCTGGCCTTGGTATTGCTTGTTACTTAAATTCTGTGATCTTGAGCAATTCGCTTAAATCTCTCTGGACTGCATTACTTGTCTATTGAAAGCATGAACACAATGCTCTCTCCTAGCTCATTGATTATTCTCTGTGCTTCATATGCCAGCTCACTAATTTTTCAGGGCTTTGTTGATACAATATAGGACTGGTCTCAGGAATATCTTAAAATAGGACTTCATAAAACCCAGTGCTTTATAAATGAGAAGCCATTTTATTTAAGTTCTATTTTATTTATTTATTTATTATTATTATTTTTTTGGCTATGCTGCATGGCTTGCGAAATCTTAGTTCCCCAACCAGGGATTGAACCATGCCTCCTGCAGTGGAAGTGTGGAGTTCTAACCACTGGACTGCCAGGGAATTCCCTTAAGTTCTACTTTAAACATTGGTAGAGAGACTTACAGGAAATCTAAGTATAGGAATGTTAAGTTTATAATACTCAGTAAGCATTTATTGAGCCCCTGTTATGCTAGGTCCCAGGGGGTACTCTGCCTCAAGGATTTTGTTTTTGTCAGGAAAACAAACTTGTTCACCGGTAATTATTGTAAACAGCAAGATAATAAATGCTATAATAAGGATTTTGTTGCACTGCAATTTAAGATACTTGGATATCTTGGTTCCTTTAATATAATTGAATATATGCTAACTGCTGCTTTGTGCTAGGCATTGCAGGGACTCATGGAAAAAGCAGTCCCTGCCTTCAAGAAACTTGCAGTTTTTTTCACATCTGCAGACTGTATACCCAAATATATATAACCTTCTACTCCAGGAGAGAGAAGCAGTTTTGTACTGAATCACTTTGTATTTTTTTTTATTTTTTTATTTTTTTGCGGTACGTGGGCCTCTCACTGTTGTGGCCTCTCCTGTTGCGGAGCACAGGCTCCAGACGCGCAGGCCCAGCGGCCATGGCTCATGGGCCCAGCCGCTCCGTGGCATGTGGGATCTTCCCGGGCCGGGACACGAACCCGTGTCCCCTGCATCGGCAGGTGGACTCCAACCACTGCACCACCAGGGAAGCCCCTAAAATTTAGTCTTTGATTCTTCGTTCCAGAGAGTCCGTTCAGTTGGTCACAGAGGAAAGTATGGTAGGGAATCATATTGTAGGGGTTAACAGTATGTACTGGAGTTAGATTGTCTGATTTTGAATTCTGGCTCTACCGTGTCCTGGCAGTATGACCTTGGCCAAGTTGCTTAACTTCTGTTTTGTTTGTTTAATTTATTTATTTTATTTATTAAGTTTTTGGCTGTGTTGGGTCTTTGCTGCTGTGCATGGGCTTTCTCTATAGTTGTGGCAAGCGGGGGCTACTCTTCATTGCGGTGTGTGGGCTTCTCATTGTGGTGTCTTCTCTTGTTGCGGAGCACGGGCTCTAGGCCCGCGGGCTCAGTAGTTGTGGCTCGCAGGCTCTAGAGTGCAGGCTCAGTAGTTGTGGTGCTCGGGCCTAGTTGCTCTGCGGCATGTGGGATCTTCCCGGACCAGGGCTTGAACCTGTGTCCCCCACATTGGTAAGCAGATTCTTAACCACTTTGCAACCAGGGAAGCCCTGCTTAACTTCTTTGTGCCTTAGTTTCCTCATCTGTAAATTGAGAATAATAGTAACATGTATCCATAGGGTTGTTGTGTGGACTAAATGAGATAATGTATTTTTGCTTGAACAATAGTTGGCTCAAAATAAGCAGGAAATGTTAATTGCCAGTATTACTGTTGTTGTCATTATCACATTATCATCATCACCAAGCTTGTCCTTCTTAAAATTATCTTCTCAATTTATTAATTCATTCAGTAAATTTATCTAGGGTGAGCACTGTAAAGTCAAATGCCTACAAGGGCTAGATGAACATTTTAAACAGTAATGATAGATCAGATTGGGACTTAAGTGATTTAGGGAATTCATGTCACTCCAGTGAGGCAGCTGTTATACAGCTTTGGCCCACTTTATTTTTTTTAATTGAGATGAAATTCATCATTTAAAAATATATAATTCAGTGTTGGCTCACTATTGATCTGGCAGGGGGCTGAGGGGGGGTGGCGTGTAGACAGAGTGTGGCCTGAACATCTTAACTTTTTTCTGAACAGAAGCTAGAATTCCAGATTTTGAGAGAAAGTTTTATTTTTAAATGTTGGCAACTTAATGAATTCATAAAAAACTCTGTGAGCCAAGCAAATCACCACTGTGGGCAGGATTTGTCTTGTGGGTTGCCATTCTGCAGCCTCTGATCTGGGGCTCAATTTTTTGCAGCATAACCCACGTTCCCTGCCCTCTGGGAAGAAAGTCCTTACCCACATAGGGATTTTTAAAGTTCAAGCGGTACCTTAGAGAAGTCTAGGGCTGAATGAGGAGTATATAGAATAATTAAGGCAAAGAGGAGGAGAGAAGTTATTTAAAACTGCGATTCAGACTGGGCAAAATGGCAGGAATGGACTTGAGATGGTGGAAGTACAGTGAATTTAGATTAATCTGAAGAGGGTTTGTGTGGTCCGTGTAAGAAGAGAAAGTTTGGAAAAATTAAGAGACAAGTGTAGGGGCAGAAAAAATTTCTCTTCTTCCCTTCTAGGTTCTTTGACTGGTCTAATCATTGATATAAGACAGATTAACAGGAGAAAAACAAATTTCCTAAATATGGTATGGGAGCCCCATAAAAGTATGAGACCCAAAGGGCAGCCACCTAATAGAGGCTTATATGAACATCCTGACCTAAGGGAAGGGGTAGGGGTCTGGGGATACAAAAGGAAGAGGAGAGGAGATGTTTGGAAAATAAGGTTGCCTTGATATGCAGGTAAGTTTCTTAGGTAAAAAGATATCTCTGGCAATAGTTCTCTTCTTGATGCAGGCCTCCTTTCCAGTGTAAATTTAGGCAGTTGAGGGGGAGGTAAAGAGCTTTTACTGAATCTGCTGAGTTTTGATTGTTTTTAGCTCAAAATAATCCTTATGCCAAAGTAGCATATTTTGGGGTGAAAAATTCTGCTCCCCTTCACCAGCCTTTTTATTTTGGGATAACCTTAAGTCTTGTTGACTGACAGGATGAAATGGTATTTTATGAAGATTTATTCGGTAATATTGAGGTCTACAGTATTTAACTAGGGTTGGTAGGGTCTGGAGGTAGGGAGAGCAGGCTAGGGAGGTGGTAGTGAGAATGGAAAGTGACAGACAGAAGCTTGTATTTAGGTCACTCTGTGACAGTAGGACCCTGCAGTAAAGAGGGCAGATTTTGAAAGCTTTTCCCATATTCATTCTTCTGTAAAAAACTGGGATATGTGAGGGTAATACTAAAGAGGCTATCCCTGTTTTTTTTTTTTTTTGGCTGCGTTGGGTCTTCGTTGCTGCGCGCAGGCTTTCTCTAGTTGCGGCGAGTGGGGACCGCTCTTTGTTGCAGTGCACGGGCTTCTCGTTGCGGTGGCTTTTCTTGTGGAGCACAGACTCTAAGCCTGTGGGCTTCAGTAGTTGTGGCTCACGGGCTCTAGAGCACAGGCTCAGTAGTTGTGGCGCATGGGCTTAGTTGCTCCGCGCCATGTGGGATCTTCCTGGACCAGGGCTTGAACCCGTGTCTCCTGCATTGGCAGGCGGATTCTTAACGACTGCACCACCAGGGAAGTCCTATCCCTCTTTTTTCATGTTGTGGATCTTCATTACTCAGCCCCAGCACCCTCTTTAATGATGGATCACGTACATAGTCTTACGATTTCCCAGCTTCATAAGAATAGAAAAGGAAGAAGCAAAGTAGTTCAACTGCTTATTACATTTCTAGTTTCACATTTTTGGTCAGCTCAGTTAATCTCTGAGGAGTTTATGTAGACTTCAGTTTTGGGAGTTTTTTTTGTTTTTTTTTTTAGACTTCAGTTTAAACATGGAATTTTTGTGTTTAACAAGGTTTGGAAACACTAACAAAAGATTTTTTCATGGAAAAGATGTAGAATTTTGTTGCAGAAACTTGACAAAGTAATTAATTTATGATTTAGAATGTTTAAAAAAACTGATAAATGTAGAAAGGTGGAATGTGTTTATTTTGTATAATCAGAGAAAGTGATTTTTAGGATTTAATTTTCACCAGGCCTTTTGTTCTGTTTATACTTTCTCATGAAAATTTTCTTGACATACACAGGAAGGTTAATTCCTTATTCTTGACTAAAATGCAAAATGTAGTTATTGTAAGTAGTCTTCTTTTTTTTTTTTCTTTTTTTTTTTTTTGCGGTACACGGGCCTCTCACTGTGCGGCCTCTCCTGTTGTGGAGCGCAGGCTCAGCGGCCATGGCTCACGGGCCCAGCCGCTCCGCGGCATGTGGGATCCTCCCTGACCGGGGCACAAACCCGTGTCCCCTGCATTGGCAGGTGGACTCTCAACCGCTGCGCCACCAGGGAAGCCCTGTAAGTAATCTTTTTAGAAAGTAATTTGAATAGTGTGTTAGATATAGCCTGAGCATTCAGAATATTTGAGATAGTAACATTTCCCTCATTGATGAATAAGAATACTGAACTGGGCCTATGAAAAGTAGACAAAGTTGCCACCATCATAGATATGCAGCAACAGCATCAAATTGAGCTAAATTTAAGTCTCATTTAATGGAAAAGGGATTTGTTTTTTGTTCCTTGAACTTTTGAAGCATGGTCTAACCTAGATTTTGGAGTTCATTTGTTCTGAAAATTAAAAGGGATTTTTAGGTGGCTCATTTAATTATAGGTCTTCTGTGGAAGGAAAAGAACGTGGAAGAGGGATTAGCTGCATTTATTTCTGTGGAACGCTAGTAGTCAAAGGGAAATCCTAGATTATCTTTTTTTTCCCTTGAATTTCTGGAAGGAAAGAATTACTATAGGTCTTAATTAAAAACTGTATTATGTATGTATTGAAATGTGCAGAACCTAGGTACTGCTGCTTTTCCTTGTCCAGAATATTGCTGACATTGATCTGCAGTCATCTATTCTCCCTTTGTCTTTATTTCATCTTGTTGGGGTTTTAGGAGAGTATGGAGATGTAGCACATACGTTCAGTCGGCCCTGTTTGATTTTACTATGTAAATTGATGTTTTCATTTCTAAGGGGCAAAGAAAATGATGAACTTATCTGTCCTGATTATCTTTTGTTTGCTATTGTGGTAAAATATACATAACAAAATTTACAGTTTTAACCATTCTTAAGCGTTCAGTTCAGTGACATTAAATCTATTCACATTGCTGTACACCTATTACCATGCATCTCCAGAATTTCATCATTCCAAACTGAAACTCTGTACCTATTATTAAGCAATAACGCCATTCCCCTCCTCTAGTCCCTGGTTACCACTATGCTAATTTTTGTCTCTGTAGAATTTGACTATTCTAGGTACCTCATGTAAGTAGAATCATACGATGTTTGTCCTTTGTGGCTGGCTTATTTAACTTACCACAGTGTCTTCAAAGTTCATGTTGTAGCATGTTCCAGAATTTCATTCCTTTTAAAAAGCTGAGGGCTTCCCTGGTGGCGCAGTGGTTGAGAGTCCGCCTGCTGATGCAGGGGACACGGGTTCGTGCCCCGGTCCGGGAAGATCCCACATGCCGCGGAGCGGCTAGGCCCGTGAGCCATGGCCGCTGAGCCTGTGTGTCCAGAGCCTGTGCTCCGCAACGGGAGAGGCCACAACAGTGAGAGGCCCGTGTACCGCAAAAAAAAAAAAAAAAAAAAAAAAGCTGAATATTCCATTTTATGTGTATATCACATTTTGTTTATCAGTTCATCTATTGATGGACTATTGGGTTACCTTTTGGCTATTGTGAATAATGATGCTGTAAATGTGGCTGTATAAATATCTGTTTGAGTCTCTCCTTTCGGTTCTTTTAGGTATATTCCCAGACGTGGAATCAGTGGATCAAGTAGGAATTCCAGGTTTTTTTGGTTGTTTTTAAATTTATTTTTTTATTGAAGTATAATTGTTTTACAGTGTTGTTAATTTCTGCTGTATAAGCAGAGTGACTCAATTATGCACATATATACATTCTTTTTTTTTTTTTTTTTGCGGTACGCGGGCCTCTCACTGTTGTGGCCTCTTCCGCTGCGGAGCACAGGCTCCGGACACGCAGACTCAGCGGCCATAGCTCACAGGCCCAGCCGCTCCGCAGCATGTGGGATCCTCCCGGACCAGGGCACGAACCCGCGTCCCCTGCATCGACAGGTGGACTCTCAACCACTGTGCCACCAGGGAAGCCCTATACATTCTTTTTTATATTGTTTTCCATTATGGTTTATCTCAGGATATTGAATGTAGTTCACTGTGCTATACAGTAGGACCTTGTTGTCACTAATTCCATGTTAATTTTTTTAGGATCCACCACCATTTTTTCTGCAGCAGCTATACCATTTTACATTCCCACCAGCAGTTCACAAGAGTTCCAATTTTCTACACCCATGCCAACATTTCATTTGTTTTCTTTTCTTCAAAGAATAGTCATCCTGATGGGAGAAGTGGTATCTCGTTGTGGTTTTTATTTGCATTTCTCCAGTGCTTAGTGATATTGAGTGTCTTTTCATGTGCTATTTGTATATCGTTTTTGGAGAAATGTCTGTTCAATTCCTTTGCCCATTTTTTAATTGGGTTGTTTGGTTTTTTGGTGTCTTAATTATCTTGTAGGCTGCAGCCTACCTCTTCTGGGTCTTGTGCTAGTCGTCCTCTTTTCCTGTGTTGACAAAGCAGCTAGAACCATTCTCTAATATATAGTCCCTCAGTAAATGAATGTTTGATAAAATGTTAAAAGTAGTGCTTTCTGGAAAGCTGAAGGTTGGTTGGGGCACGACCTTCATTACATTTTTCTCTAGTTTTGGAATTCTCTATTCTCTTTTAACCATTTACTTGGTGGGGTAAACATTTATAAAGGATAGGGAAAGAAGTCTCTGTGTCATCCAAGTTTTATTTTATTTCTATTTATTTAAAAAAAATATATATATTTATTTATTTATGGCTGCATTGGGTCTTCGTTGCTGCAGGCGGGCTTTTTCTCTAGTTGTGGCGAGCAGGGGCTACTGTTCGTTGCGGTGTGTGGGCTTCTCATTGCAGTGGGTTCTCGTTGCGGAGCACGGGCTCTAGGCATGTGGGCTTCAGTAGTTGTGGCTCGCGGGCTCTAGAGTGCAGGCTCAGTAGTTGTGGCGCACGGGCTTAGTTGCTCCGCGCCATGTGGGATCTTCCTGGACCAGGGCTCAAACCAGTGTCCCCTGCACTGGCAGGTGGATTCTTAACCACTGCACCACCAGGGAAGCCCCCCAAATTTTATTTTGGAGAAGGAAAATATGGGATCTTATTAAAAGAAATTTGGCTCTTAGAGGACTTGCTCTTCCTGTTTGCCTAAGGAAATATGAATCAGGCTGAGGTATCCAGACAAAGGTTTAATTTTTTGTAATTCTGAAGGGAAAAAGTCTGTTTTAATTATTTCAGTGATTACTTGATTTTGTGTGATGATTTGGAATTTCTTATTTTGAGACTGTGCTCTTTGGTAGGGTTCTTTTTGTTTTTGTTGAAGAGGGGTTTGGGAGTGGTCCTAAACTCAATATATATTTTAATAATTTTGAAAAGGACCAAACTGAATAAGTTCAAGTACAACAATGACATAAGTATTTTTTTTCATTTGTTTCCCTGTTTTTCTCTTTTTTGGCTGATTTATGGAACTCTGGTTTTAAATCATGAAATTAACGTTGATCAAGGCTAGAGATCTCGGTTTTTGGCTGCGTCTTCTGTTCTGACCTTGGACAATCCATTTTGATTGGGTTGTTTATCTTATTATCAAGCTGTAAGAGTTCTTTGTGAATTCTGGATGTAAGTCCTTTATCAGATATGCATTACATTTAACAAATATATTCTCCCAGCCTTTGGCTTGTCTTTTCATTTTCTTAATAGTGTCTTTTGAAGAGTAGAAGTTCCTAATTTTAATGAGGCTTAATTTCTCAGTTTTTTCTTTTATGGATGGTACTCTTGGTGTCACAGCTAAGAAATCTTTGCTTAATTGGGCAATCCATTTAACTTTCCTGGATTTCCATATGTTTATCTGTGAGAACAAATATGTGTGTGGTATTTTGCCTTCTTTGAAATGATATATATTTTTCTAAAATAAATTTATTTATTTATTTATTTAGGCTGTGTTGAGTCTTCGTTGCTGTGCGCAGGCTTTCTCTAGTTGTGGTGAGCAGGGGCTACTCTTCATTGCGGTGCGCAGGCTTCTCATGGCGGTGGCTTCTCTTGTTGCGGAGCACGGGCTCTAGGCGCGCGGGCTTCTGTGGTTGCAGCATGTGGTCTCAGTAGTTGTGGCTCGCAGGCTCTGGAGTGCAGGCTCAGTAGTTGTGGCACATGGGCTTAGTTGCTCCGTGGCACGTGGGATCTTCCTGGACCAGGGCTCTAACCCGTGTCCCCTGCATTGACAGGCGGATTCTTAACCACTGCGCCACCAGGGAAGCCCTGAAATGATATTTTTAATCAGTTCCTTTGGGACTCAAAGTAGAGGAGGTAGTCTTGGAATAGAATACTAAGGTGAAAATCTGCTGACCCAAATTGGAGTGTAGAATTGGCTCTGCTTTCATAATCCTATTTGTTTCCTAATGGATAAGTGGTAATTTGTTTCTGTTCCCTCCCCCCAGTATTTAGGGCTCTTGGAAGTAAATGATTCTCTCTCTAATTTTTTTTCTGGGGTTTTAATACAATGTTTATAACAATGCTTTTTTAGTTCTTTTAATATAAATGCATGAATTTGTTTATAAAGTATACATAGACATTACTCATTAATTCATTAGTATTGACATCTAGTTTACTTGATAGTTCTTAAATAATGTGTAAAAATGATCTGAGAAAGGTTTGCTGGAAGGATGGGGATGGTGGCTATCCAGGGTCTTATTTTGAGGAGAATTCATGTGTTTTAAGAGATAGAAATAAGAGTTTCTTGGAAGCCAGGAAATTCAACTTTATATTTAATTAGGTTGTATAATTTCACACAAGCATTGGTTGCAAAAGAGAGCAACGGTTAATAGTAGTACAACAGTAGTTATATTTATTGTGGTATGTCAAATCCTTTAAACTCTAGCAGTAAGTAGTCAAAGCCAGGACACAGCTTGTAATAGTAGTTAATATCATAATGTTTGTCAGAAAGCTGTTTGGGAGAACTGGGAGAAAATTGCCTTCTGCAATACTGGGTACAAAGTTCAGACCTGCAAATGAATGCTAAAGGTTCCGATTCTGGTGCCAGTTTTCTTAAACTCTTATACTATTGAACCTTGAAAGTTGTACCTTCCTTTATTTCTCTTTGAATAAGATAATTGTATTTTTATGTATATGCTTTAGAATCAATGCTGGATTCCCATTTGGCTGGAAAATGGGAAAGAACTGTCAGTGATCAGAGATCATTACGTGATGTTCAGAGCCAAGGTGTCACTGTTGTGGGGGATACGGGGTGGTCCACATCCTACTTCCCTATTAAGGTAACTTTCTCCAGTAAATAGGAAAGGAGCTTTTCCCCATCATGAGTGGGTTGGAGTTCATTTTCTCTCCTTTTCTTGAGGAATTAAGTTATGGAAATGAGTATTTACTTTCTGCCCTAACGCAAAGAACTCTCATCCCCTCTGACAATACTTAGTCAACACGTACACCAAGGTTAGCTTCTTTGTTATCATTAGTGGAGAATGGGATCTAAACATTGCTCCTTAGTCTCTGCTGCTGTGGCCCCAGTGAACAGAATTAGTTTTCAACCCAGCTGGGTAGTGTGGCTACTGGTTGCATACACAGGAACCATTACCAACTCCCATGTTTCCACTTCCAACTGGATTGAGCCTGGGGTCCATCCTTAATAAATATGTATTTATTTATTTGGCTCCTCCGGGTCTTAGTTGTGGCACTCGGGATCCTCGTTGCTGCGTGCGGGATCTTCTTTGCAACAGTGGGATCTAGTTCCCTGACCAGGGATCGAACCCTGGCCCCCTACATTGGGAGCACAGTCTTAACTACTGGACCACCAGGGAAGTCCCTGGAGTCCATTCTTCGTAGTAGTGGCTGGTGAATGAAGACAGATTTTTCAAAATGGGTCCTTTGATACATAACTCTTTTGAGTAGGGGTTTGGAAACTTGACTGAGTGGCCCTATCCATGGGAGACTACTCAGTATTTACAGTTACCATGTATGCTTCTGTATTTTAGTAAGGCTGAGAGTTTGACTTCATTTGGTTTTAGTTCTCTGAATACCACTGTGTACTTCAGCTCTTTGAACTCTGTACTTTCTGCTTCAACAAGCAAGTTTTCTCCTTACTGGTTTTGTGTGTTTTCTGAAATGTCTTTTTGGTGGCTTCTTTTTTCTATTTGGTTGCATTGGGTCTTCATTGCTGCGCGCGGGCTTTCTCTGGTTGTGGCGAGCGTGAGCTTGTGCACGGGCTTCAGTAGTTGCAGCACGTGGGCTCAGTAGTGGCTCGTGGGCTCTAGAGTGCAGGCCTCAGTAGTTGTAGCGCACGGGCTTAGTTGCTCCGGCATGTGGAATCTTCCGGGTCCAGGGATCAAACCGTTTTCCCTGCATTGGCAGGCGGATTCTTAACCACTGTGCCACCAGGGAAGTCCCTGGTGGCTTCTTTTAAGAAATTATAGGCCTATATGAAATTATTATTTATTTATTTTTGTGGTACTCGGGCCTCTCACTGTTGTGGCCTCTCCCATTGCAGAGCACAGGCTCCAGACGTGCAGGCTCAGCAGCCATGGCTCACGGGCCCAGCCGCTCCGCGGCATGTGGGATCCTCCCGGACCGGGGCATGAACCCGTGTCCCCTGCATTGGCGGGCGGACTCTCAACCACTGCGCCACCAGGGAAGCCCTATATGAAATTATTGAAGGGTTTTCTAGGTCACAGTAGATGTGGCCTATAAAATAACTGATTATGTTGGATATGTTATTCCTGAAAAGAAACCAGGCAAATTTCATAATATCCTGGTTATTTAATAATTTATCTATAAATAGGATATTTTAAAATAAGACTAGAAATGTAGTTTGTCTCTTTGTTGCTTATGGAGCAAGATGTTACTAAAATAATCTTGTGAAATGTCCACATTTTTTTTTCCACTGCCTTTCAGGAAGATGTTAAGGTTAGAGGGTTTTTAAAAAAAATATATTTATTTGTTTATTTATTTTTGTCTGTGTCGTCTTAGTTGTGGCACACAGGATCTTTGCTGAGGCATGCGGGATCTTTCATTGTGGCAGGTGGGCTTCTCTCTAGTTGTGGTGTGCGGGTTTTCTTTTCTCTAGTTGTGGTGTGCAGGCTCCAGGGCGCGTAGACTCTGTAGTTGTGGTGCGCGGGTTCCAGATCGTGTGGGCTGTATAGTTTGTGGCACATGAGTTCTAGTTGAGGTGTTCGAGCTCAGTCGTTGTGGCACGCGGACTTAGTTGCCCCGCGGCATGTGGGATCTTAGATCCCTGACCAGGGATCAAACCCACGTCCCCTGCATTTTAAGACGGATTCTTTTCTTTTCAGATTTTAAAATAATTTTAATTAATTAATTTATTTTTATTTTTGGCTGCCTTGGGTCTTTGTTGCTGCACGCAGGCTTTTTCTCTAGTTGCGGCGAGTGGGGGCTGCTCTTCGTTGCAGTTCACGGGTTTCTCATTGGGTGGCTTGTTGCAGAGCATGGGCTCTAGGTGCGCGAACTTCAGTAGTTGTGGCGCTCGGGCTCAGTAGTTGTGGCTCACAGGCTCTAGAGTGCAGGCTCAGTAGTTGTGGTGCATGGGCTTAGTTGCTCTGTGGCATGTGGGATCTTCCCGGAGCAGGGCTTGAACCCATGTCCCCTGCACTGGCAGGCGGATTCTTAACCACTGCACCACCAGGGAAGTCCCTAAGGCGGATTCTTTACTACTGGACCACCAGGGAAGTCCCAAGGTTAGTTTTTATTGCTGGCAATGTAGACATTCTGTCACATTTTTCTAGTGTGATAGTAAACATTACTCAAAATAAATGATATAAAAGTGTTAAGAACTGGCCCTATTTTAAGTTTCTTTGTAACTGACAGACTAATAAGTAATAGATTATTTTAATATTGTGCTAGATTTTAGATTCAAACTGATATCTTCATTGGTTCAAGTCAGTGGTTTACTAGGTGAAGATATAGGCTCTGCATCACTGTATTTGATTGTGAAGGGACTTCCCTGGTGGTGCAGTGGTTAAAAATCCGCCTGCTAATGCAAGGAACCACGGGTTCAAGCCCTGGTCTGGGAAGATCCCACATGCCGCGGAGTAACTAAGCTCTTGCGCCACAGCTACTGAGCCTGCACTCTAGAGCCTGCGAGCCACAACTACTGAAGCCCGCACGCCTAGAGCCCATGCTCCGCAACAAGAGAAACCACTGCAATGAGAAGCCTGCACACCGCAACAAAGAGTAGCCCTCGCTCGCCACAACTAGAGAAAGCCCACGCGCAGCAACGAAGACCCAACGCAGCTAAATAAATAAATGAATTTATATTAAAAAAAAGATAGGTTAATCTAGCTGTGAGATGTAGAGGTAGAAGAGAGATACTAGAAAGGAAGAATGTGTCCTCGAGAGATCTCTGCAAGATACGTAGGAGATCTAATGTTAATTTTTTTTTCCTTTTTGTTGTAGAAACTATTTTAAGAGCACTTTTTGTCATTCACATTGGGAATATGCTTTTTATAGACAGGTTTGTTGAGATGTAACCTACACATAATAAAATTCATTCTTTTTAGGTATACACGTCTTTGAATTTTGATAAACACTTGGAATCTTTACTTGTGCTCTTTTGTAGTCATTCCTTAGGAAGCATTGATGTGTTTTCTGTCCCAATAGTTTTGCCTTTTCCAGAATGTCACGTAAATAGAATCATAGAGTATGTTAGTTTCCTAGGACTGCTGTAACAAATTACCACAAACTGGGCAGTTTAAAACAACACAACTTTATTTTTTCAAGTTTTAGGAGTCTAAAAGGCCAAAATAAGGCATCACTGGAGTTGGAACCTCTCAGAGGGAGAATCTGTTCAATGCTTCTGATGGTTGCTGGCATTCCTTGTCTTGTGTGTACATCTCTCCAGTCTGTGTTTCCATCTTTACCCTGATCCCGTATAACTTCATCTTAACTTGATTACATTTGCAAAGATCCTATAAGACCAAGTAAAGTCAAATTCGGGGTTCCAGGTGGACATAAATTTTGGGGGAGACGGTATTCAACCCAGTACCCAGAATATGTAGCCTTTAAAATTTTTAATGTTTTAAAAATTCATCATACAGTAAGATTGGCTTTTTTTGGGTGTACAGTTGTGTGAATTTTAATACATTTATTGATTCTAGTAACTAATACCACAATCAGGATACAGAACAACTTCATCACACCAAAAACCTCCCGTGTTCTGTATTTTTGTAGTCATATCCACCCTCAGTTAACCTCTGGCAGCCACAAATTTTTTTTTTTTTTTTTGCGGTACACTGGCCTCTCACTGTTGTGGCCTCTCCCGTTGCGGAGCACAGGCTCCGGACGCGCAGGCTCAGCAGCCATGGCTCACGGGCCCAGCCGCTTCGCGGCATGTGGGATCTTTCCGGACTGGGGCACAAACCCGTGTCCCCTGTATCGGCAGGCGGACTCTCAACCACTGCGCCACCAGGGAATCCCTGGCAGCCACAAATTTGTTCTTCATTCCTTTAGTTTTGTCTTTTGGAGACTGTCACGTAAATGGAATAGTACATATGTAAACTTTTTGAGACTGGGTTTCAATCAGTATGATTCCTTTGAGATTCCTCCAAGTTGTTGCATTTTTTAAAAAACATTTATTGCTGAGTAGTATTCCAGTGTATGAATGTACCGCAGTTTATCGATTTACCTATTGAGGGAGATTTAGTTGTTTCACATATCTTGTAATTGTGAATAGAGCTGCTGTAAACATTCTTGTACAGATTTTATATGGACATATGTTTTTATTTCTGTAGGCAAGGTTTCTCAGTCTTGGCACTATGACATGTTGGTTTGGATAATTCTTCGTTGTGGAGGGCCATCCTTCACACTGTAGGACGTTTAACAACATCCCTGGCTTCTGCCCACTAGATAACAATAGCACCCGCCCCCACCATTGTTAAAAAAAAAAAAAAAAGTCCCAGAGGACAAAACAGCCTCTGATTGAGAACCCCTACTCTAAGGTAAATACCTAGGAATGGGATTGTTGGGTCATGTGGTAAATGTGTTGAATTTTATAAAAAATGGGCAAAACGTTGTCCAAATTGGATGTACCATTTTGCGTTTCAACCAGCAGTACATGAGGATGCTTTGCATCCTTGCCAGCCCTTGATATTGTCAGTATTTTCTTGTTTGTTACTCTAATAGGAGCGTCGTGGTATCTCATTGTGATAGGGTACTCTTTATTTTATTTTTTTTAATCAGTTCTTTATTTTGAAAAAAATCGACAGAAAAGTTGGAAAAAAATAGTATAGTGAATACCTGTAAACACCTTGGTTATATTGACCTCTTGCCACATTTACTTTTTCTCTAGATGTACTTTTAATTTTGCTGAACCATGAGAAAGTCATTTGCAACCATCATGATACTTCACCCCTGAACACCTTTACGTTACTTCTCCCAAGAAAAAGGATATTTTCCTGTAGGACCACGATAGTATGTGTTAGTATTTCTAAGAAAATTAACAATTCCATAATGTCATCTAATATATTCAGATTTTCCCAGTTATCACCGAAAGTCTTTGGTGTTTTTGTCCCTACATATAGGATCCAGTCAAGGTTCACACATTTAGTTGTTTTGTCTTTTTAGTGTCTTGATCTAGAACAGTCCTTTTGCCTCTTTAGTTTTTCTTCTTTTTTTTTTGCCACGCAGTGCAGCTTGCAGGATTTTAGTTCCCCAACCAGAGATTGAACCCGGGCCCTGGCAGTGAAAGTGCCGCTTCCTGACCACTGGACTGCCAGGGAATTCCCTTGCCTTTTTAGTTTTTCAGTGTTAATTTTTTAAGAGTTTAGGCCAGGTAACTGGTAGAGTGTCATGTATTTTGGATATAATTATTTTCTCATTATTAGATTCAGGTCAGACATTTTGGGGGCAATAATACTAGCCTACGTGATATCGTATACTCTTTTTTTTCATTATATTGGGTGGCACATCAATGGTGGAATGTCACTCTAACGATGTCGGTAAGTTTATTTACTTGGTTAATGTGATACTATAAGATCTCCATAATAATCGTATACTTTTCACTTTGTAATTAGTAAGTAATATGTGGTGTAATACTGTGAGGCCATATAAATATCCTGTTTTCTAATACCCTTTCATCCATTGGTTTTACTATTGTATTAGTTATCTATTGGTACATAACAAATTATCCCAAAATTTAGCTGCTTAAAATAACAAACTTTTTATCTTACATGGTTTCTGTGGGACAGAAATTCAAAAGTGGCTTAGCTGGATGGGTCTGACCCTGGATCTCTTGAGGTCACAGTCAAGATGTTGGCTGAGGCTGCAGTTATCTGAAGACTACTAGGGCTGGAGAATTAGCCTCTAAGGTGTCTTTCTCATGTGGCTGGCAGGTTGGTGCTGGCTCTTGGCAGGAGGCCTCAGTTCCTTGCCACATAGCTTGTTTCCCTGAGAACAAGTAACCCAAAAGAGCAAGTGGCATTGCATTTTTTTAAAAAAACTGTGGTAGAGTACACACGATAATAAATTTACCATAGTAATCATTTTTAAGTGTATATGTTTCAGTGGTATTAAGTACATTCATATCATTGTGCAGTCATCACCACCATCCACCCCCAGATCTCTTTTCATCTTGCAAAATTGAAACTGTACCCAATCAACAGTAACTCCCCATTTCCTCCTCCTGTGAGTCCAGTTAACCACCGTTCATTCTGCTTTCTGTCTCTGATTTTGACTACTCTTGGTACCTCATATGAGCAGAATCATCTTTTTGTGGCTGGCTATTTCACTTAACAAAGTGTGTCCTTAAGGTTCATCCACATAGTAGCACATGTCAGAATTTCCTTCCTTTTTGAGCCTGAATAATAATCCATTGTATGTATTTACCACATTTTGCTTATCCATTCATCTGTTAATGGACACTTGGATTGCTTTCACATTTTAGGCATAATGAATAATGCAGCTGCTATGTACAAATACCTCTTCAAGACCTTGCTTTCCATTTTTGGGGGGTATATACCAAGAAGTGAAATTGCTGGATCATATGGTAATTCCGTTTAAAAATTTTTTAGGAAATGCTATACTGTTTCCCACAGCAGCTTACTGTTTTACATTCCTACCAGTATGCACAAGGGTTCTAGTTTCTCCACATTCTTGACAACATTTTGTTATTTTCTGGGGGTTTTTTTGGTAATAACCATCCTAATGGGTGTGAGGTGGTATCTCATTGTGGTTTTGATTTGTGGCATGGTGGTGTTAAGTATCTTTTCATGTACTTAATGGCCATTCTTCTTTGGAGAAATGTCTATTAAAATCTTTTGTCCATTTTTGAATTGACTTGGTTTTTTTGTTGTTGAGTGAGGAGTTCTCTGTATATTCTGGATATTAATCCCTTAGATGAATGATTTGAAAATAATTTCTTCCATTTTGTAGGTTGCCTTTTCACTCTTTTGATAGTGCCCTTTGGACATGTTTTAAATTTTCATGAAGTCCAGTTTGTCTATTTTTGTTGTTGTTGTTTACCTGTGCCTTTGGTGTCATATAAAAATCGTTACCAAATCCAGTATTGTGAAGCTTTTGCTCTATTTCTAAAAGTTTATAGTTTTAGGTCTTTCTTGCATCCAAGTCTTTGACCCTTTTTTTTAAAAAAAATATTATTTATTATTTATTTGGTTGTACCAGGTCTTAGTTGTGGCAGGTGGGCTCCTTAGTTGTGGCAGGTGGCCTCCTTAGTTGCAGCAGGTGGGCTCCTTAGTTGCAGCAGGCAGGCTCCTTAGTTGTGACTCACCAACTCTTTAGTTGTGGCACGTGGGCTTCTTAGTTGCAGCAGGTGGGCTCTTTTTTTCGGTTTTTGTAAGTGGTGGTAGGTAACAGTCTAACATTGTTTTGCAAGTGGATATCCAGTTTTCGCAGAATTGTTTGTTGAAAAGACTGTCCTTTCCCCATTGAAAGGTCTTGGCACCATGTCAAAAATCATTTTGCCAGGGAATGGTGTGGGAGAGGGGGGTTGGGGGGAAGAATCATTTTGCTATATATGTAAGAATTTATTTCTGAGCTCTCTATTCCAATAGATTAAGTCTATATGTCTGTATTTATGCCACACTGTTTTGATTATTGTAGCTTTGTACTAAGTTTTGAAATCAGAAATGTGAGTTCTCCAACTTCGTTGTTCCTTTTCAAGGTTCTTTTTGCTATTTAGGGTCCCTTGAGATTCCATATGAATTTTAGGATGGATTTTCTATTTCTGAAGGAAACATCATTAAGATTTTGATGGGATTGCATTGAATCTGTAGATTGCTTTGGGTAGTATTGACATCTTAACAATATTTAGACTTCCAGTACATAAACACAGGATGTCTTTCCATTTATTTGTGTGTCTGTTAATTTCTTTCAGCAGTGTTTTGTAGTTTTCAGGTTACAAGTCTTTTACCTCATTGGCTAAGTTAATTCCTGAGTGTCTTATTATTTTTGATGCTGTTAGTAAATGAAATTGTTAATTTCCTATTCAGATTGATAGTGTATAGAAATGCAATTCATTCGTGTTGATTTTTTATATCTTACTACTTGCTGAAATTCATTTATTAGTATTAATAGTTTTTGCGTGTGGAATCTTTAGGGTTTTTTACATGTAAGATATCATCATCAAACAGAATTTTTTACTCCCTTTCCAAGGTGTATACTTTTTCTTCTTCTTGCCTAATTGCTCTGGCTTGGACTTCCAGTACTGTATTGAATAGAAGTGTTGAGAGTGGCCATCCTTGCCCTTGTTCTTGATCTTAGAGGAGAAGCTTTCATTCTTTCACTGTTGGGTATGATGTCAGCTGTGGGTTTTTCATATATGGGCTTTATTATGTTGAGGTGGGTCCCTTCTATTCCTAATTTTTTTTTTTTTTTTTTTTTTTGTCATGAAAGGGTGTTGAATTTTGTTAGGTACTTTTCCTCCCATCAGTTGAGACAATCATGTGTTTTTTTTCCCTTCATTCTGTTAATGTGCATTACATCAGTTGATTTTCATATGTTTAACCATCCTTGCATCCCAGGAATAAGTCCCATGTGGTCATGGCATATAATCCTTTTAATATGCTGAGAAATGTCTGTTTCTCCCTTTATTTATTTATTGAAAAAAATTTTTTTTAACTTGGCCACACTGTGCAGCTTGCGGGGTCTTAGTTCCCCAACCAGGGTTTAAACACGCACCCTCAGCAGTGAAAGTGTGGAGTCCTAACCGCTGGACCATCAGGGAATTCCCTCTCCCTTTAAATATGTGTTTTTGCTTCATATATTTGGATGGTCTGTTATTAGGTACATAAATGTTTATAATTATTGTTATATTCTTGCTGTATTGGATCTTTTTAATAAATTATGCCCTTTGTCTCTTATAACCTTTTTTGATTTAAAGTCCATTTTATGGACTTTAAAGTGACATTAGTATAGTCACTTCTCCCTTTTGGGTACTGTTTACATAGAGTATCTTTTTCCATCCTTTCACTTTCAACCTGTTGGTGTCTTTGGATCTAATGTAAGTCTCTTGTAGACAGCATATAATTAGATCATGTTTTATTTTTATTAAGTTTTATCTTTTTTTAGCCACACCGTGCGGCTTGTGGGATCTTAGCTCCCTGACCAGGGATTGAACCCGGGCCCTTGGCAGTGAAAGCATGGAGTCCTAACCATTGGACCACCAGGGAATTCTCAATTAGATCATGTTTTAAATCCATTCTGCCAATCTGTCTTTTGATTGGAGAGTTTAATCCATTTGTATGTAATTACTGAGAAAGGAGGACTGACTTGCTCATTTTACTGTTTGTTTTCTATATGCCTTATAGTTTTTTTGACCCTCATTTCCTTCATGACTGTTATTGTGTTTAGTTTGTATTTTGTAGTGAAACATTTTTATTTTTTCATTTCCTTTTGTGTATATTCTATAACAATTTTCTCTGTGGTTACCATGGGAATTACATTTAACATCCTAAAGTTATAATACTCTAATTTATAATAGCTTAATTTCAATGACATTCAAAAACTGCGCCTTTACTGCTTTGCTACCACCGATTTCAGTTACTGATATCACAAAATGCATTTTTATACATTGTGTGCTGTGGCATTGCCTTTAATGATACAGTCTCTGAAGTTGCATATTGTCACTTCCTGCCACATTCTGTTCATTAGAAGAGAGTCACTAAATCTGGCCTACATTCAAAAGGCATGGGATATTAGGTTCCATCTTTGTCAGGGAGGAGTGTCAAATAGTTTGTAGACATATTTTAAAATTCGGGGACTTCCCTGGTGGCGCAGTGGTTAAGAATCCACCTGCCAATGCAGGGAACACAGGTTTGATCCCTGGTCTGGGAAGATCCCACATGCTGTGGAGCAACGAAGCCCATGCGCCACAACCACTGAGCCTGTGCTCTAGAGCCCCCGAGCCAAAACTACTGAATCCCGTGCGCCTGGAGCCCATGCTCCGCAACAAGAGAAGCCACTGCAATGAGAAGCCCGCACACCACAACGAAGAGTAGCCCCGATCACTGCAACTAGAGAAAGTCCGCACGCAGCAACGAAGACCCAAAGCAGCCAAAAATAAATAAATAAATTTATTTTTTTTTAAATGCTAACATCTGTTCTTGCCTGGCTCAGTTATTTACATTAGAGGTTCTAAAATGATGATTCTTTCATTCCTTCATTATTAAGCTGAGCTGAATTTTGCTGGGAAACTCAGTCCCCATGACAAGTCTCCAAATAGTATTTCCTGTTCCTGTTTTTTATTACATTTTAATATTTTTTATTTCTATCTGAAAATCTGGTTTATTAGATTACTTAACATTTCTGTGCCTGTTTCATCATTAAAATGAAATGGGTGTAATAATATCTACCTTAGAGGGAGTGTATTAATTTCCTGTGACTACTGTAACAAATTACCACAAACTTAGCATCTTAAAATAACAAACTTGGGACTTCCCTCGTGGTCCAGTGGTATAGAATCTGCCTTCCAATGCAGGGGACGCGGGTTCCATCCCTGGTCAGGAAACTAAGGCCCCACATGCCGAGGGGCACCTAGAGCCCACGTGCTCTGGAGCCTGTCCGCCACAACTAGAGAAGAGGAAACCCGCACACCACAAGTGGAGAGAAGTCAGCGCCACAGCAACAGATCCTGTATGCCGCAACTAAGACCCGACACAAAAATATAAAAAATAAATTTTTTTAAAAACTACTTTAAAATAACAGAAACCTTTTTTCTCACGGTTCCAGAGGCCACAAGTCTGAAATCAAGGTGTCAGAAGGGCCCCGTTCTGTCCAGAGCTCTAGGAGAGAATTCTTCCTTGCCTTTTCCAGCTTCTCGTGGCTCCAGATATTCCTTGGCTTGTGGCTGCATGATTCTAATCTCTGCCTGTCTTCATATGGCCCTCTTCTCTCCTCTGTGTCTCTTATAAGGACAGTTGTCATTGGATTTAGGGTCCACCTGGATAATCCAGGATGATCTTATCTTGAGATTGTTATTATTTTTTTCCCCTCTGCCACCCGGCATGTGGGATCTTAGTTTCCCGACCAGGGATGGAAGCCATGCCCCCTGCATTGGCAGCGTGGAGTCTTAACCACTGGACTGCCAGAGAAGTACCAAGATTCTTAATTATATCTGTAAAGACACTTTTTTCCAAATAAAGTCACATTCATTGGTTTCAGGGAATAGGATGTAGACATATCTTTTTGGGAACCACTATTCAGCCCACTACAGGGAGAGTCTATTAAATGAGTTACCACATGTAGAGTTCTTTAAAACTGTTTACAGCATGTGATTATTCAACAGACTAATTATTTTTTGTTATTATGATGCTTGTGATTTATAGCAGCCTCCTGAATTTAATACTTTCTCTCCTTTATACCGCTATTTTAGCAGTTTAAATTTCCATACCTGTCACGCATACCTAGGGTGACTGTATCTCATGGTTTGCCTAGTATACTCCTGGTTTATTCCTGTTGACTTCTAACTGACCAAGAGTTCAAATTTTTTAATATATTTTTTTCTTTCTCAACTCCATCTGAATTCCAAGGGTGCCAACCCTGGTTATGATTTTTGGTTTTTTGTTGTTTTTTTCCTCACTGCACAGCTTGCAGGATATTAGTTCCCCAACCAGGAATTGAACCTGTGTCCCCTGCAGTGGAAGCATGGAGTCCTAACCACTGGACCACCAGGGAATTCCCTGTGTTTTGTTTTTTGCTCTTTGTGTTGCGTTGTCATGAATATGTTTTATGTTCACAAGTTTGTATAGTTACCCCAAACTAGTTGGCTTTTTTTTTTTTTTTTTTTTTTTGCGGTACGCGAGCCTCTCACTGTTCTGGCCTCTCCCACTGCGGAGCACAGGCTCCAGACGTGCAGGCTCAGTGGCCATGGCTCACGGGCCCAGCCGCTCCACAGCATGTGGGATCTTCCCAGACCGGGGCACAAACCCGTGTCCCCTGCATCGGCAGGCGGACTCTCAGCCACTGAGCCACCAGGGAAGCCCTAGTTGGCTTTTGAGGTAAAATTTTTTGCCTTTTTTCACTTAAAAGCTTTTCTACTTTTCACTTTGTCCATGGTGCTGGTCAGTTTTCTAGGTTATTATGTAGTCTTTTGGGTTTTCTGTGAAGACATTCACATTGCCTGTAAATTACAAGTTTTGTTTCTAATGTAACAGCAGAGCTAGGGCTTGGTGCCCCTTTTGTTGATTTTTATACTCAATTCTTTTTCTGTTGTGCTAATTTCTCCTCTGTGACCTGTTAGTTGACTAAACTTGAGGAAGTCCCCTAGTCTCTTCCTGTTGTCTTTTCACCCACAAGTGATTGTCTTCTGGGTCATCTTGTCTGAATTTCCCCTCCCCACAAAGTCAAAATTATTTACTACCACTTGTACTTCCTTACTCATGTGAGGAAATTTTTACATATAGAGAGTACAGTGTCAGGACTTCCCTGGTGGTCCAGAGGGTAAGACTCTGTGTCGGGACTTCCCCAATGCAGGGGGCCCAGGTTTGATCACTGGTCAGGGAACTAGATCCCACGTGCATGCTGCAACTAAGAAGTCCGCATGCTACAACTAAGAAGTAGATACGGCTTGCCGGCAACTAAGACATGGCACAGCCTAAATAAATAAATATTAAAAAAAAAAATAGAGTACAGTGTCAGTTTTCTGTAATTCTGATTATTATGGCTCTCCCTCGCATTTTAATTTCTAGGCAGGCAGAAGCCCTCTTTGTAAGTCTGTGCTGTTTGCTATTATGACGGGAAGCTTTCTGCAGAGTATATTTGTTGGCTGCCTTTATATTGTCATCATAGACCTAAGAACAACAACAACAACAGCAAAATTACCCTTTATTACCTCACTTATTCACAAAGAGGCTCTTATGTATAGGTTACTAGTGCTCCCATTTATTTGGAGAAATGCTGGAAGATGGTGAGTGGTTTGGATTGTAATCGATATTTTTAAGTCTTAATGTCTCAGTAAGAAAGTTATCCTACATTCAAGGAGTTAGAGAAAAATTCATTTTGAGTATAATAACTTTTTCATGTTTATTTTGATTCAACATATATTTGAGAGCTTACTATTAATATACTTAAGATACTCTGTAAGGTTCTAGTGATGTAAAGATGAATTGCCTTGACCTCAAGAAGACAGTTTGAAAGGTGAGGGGGATTTGCAAACAGATAATAAGAGACAGCTGTTGAACACTTAACTGGGTTTAAGCCTTTCTATATGACTTTACAGGTATTATCTCAGCCTTTAAACCGAAACTACAATTAAGTTATCCCTGTTGTATGGATGAAGAAAGTAATTCAATAATTTGCTTAAGTAATGGTGCTGAGATGTGGATCTAGATTTATTTGACTCCAAAGCCTGCACATTTAATTACTGTGTTATAATATCTCTTGGAATACATGCTATAGGGTAGACTAGAAGAAGAAATTAATTATTTCTGCTTTGAAGTTTAGGGGAGGCTACCAGATGAGATGCTTGAGCAGAATGTTGACGGATAAGAGAAGACCAGATCACTGGGAATTTAGGGAAATTGCGGGGCAAAGTTTGAAGAGAAGGAACAGGATAAATAAATCACAGAAGTATTAAACAGATGACATTTTGGGGAATGAACTTCACTTCTGTGTGATTGGAGCATGGGGTCTGTGTGGGAGAATGGTATGTGAAGTACGAGAATAGGCAAGCCAGGATCATGGCAGGTCATCAGAGGTATAGAAAGTTCATTTTAAAAATCCTTTGACAACACTGTGTGGACAGATTGGGGTAAGGCAAAGAGAAATACTGAAATGAGTACGATAGTACAGGGAGAGCCAAATGAAGGGAATAGTAATGGGGATAAAGAGGAAGATGTTTAATTTTTTTTTAATTAAAAAAATTTAAAAGATATTCCACCCATATCCAACTGTTTTATTCTAATGTCTTAAGAAATTTTGCCTCTTCCGTATTTCCCAGTTTTAAGCCATCATGGTGTGATGTATGTAGGATGTTATCGTTTTTCACATTGATGCTTGAGAGCAGGTGTTAGCAAACTATGACCCGTGGGAGGAATCTGGCTCTCTGCCTGTTTTTATAAATAAAGTGTTATTGGAATAAAAATACATTTTATGTGTTGTCTGTGACCACTGTCACACTACAGTGGCAGTTGAGCAGTTGTGACAGAGATCATACGGCCCACAACTGTGAAATATTTACTCTCTGGCCCTTTACAGAAAAACTGCAGAGCAGCAGATTGAAGACATTCTTTGATCTAATAACTAAAGTGCACGTGATAGTGCTTACTTAATACTATATATTGGGCTTTGTTAACTAGGTGACTGACCACATCAGTCATTCAGAATCTACCCATAGTGTATTTGGAAATTTTTTGAACCCAGGCCATGGCAGTGAAAGCGCCAAGTCCTAACCACGGGACCACCAGGGAATTCCCATGGAAATTATATTAATTAGACTCTCCCAAATTGCAAGGTTTTTTAGGTAATGGGAGGTTAATGTAAAGTTGTTTATGAAATTAAAGAATGGAAAACTCAACTGCATAGTCAGGTTTCAAAAGGAAAAACAGGACATGTTGCTAGTCAGTCCTCACAAGGACCGAAAAGTAGTTTAAAGCTGCAAAATTATTCAAGATTACAGCATAGCCATGGCAACCAAGTTATTTTGTCAGCCTGGCAGTGCAGGTATCAGTTGATTCCCAATTCCAGTGCTCTGACAAACTGAAATCTGTGTACAGATCTTGCAATTTCACACTGCTCAAGAGCTGACCAAACTGGTGTTGGGGAGAGTTTTCATGATAGTTACTTCTTTACCCTAAATTTTTTTTTTAATGGCACTCTGTTTTTGTTTAATGAATATTCTATCTTTTCATCTCTCTGAGGATATTAATATATTTTGCTTTTCTTTGGCATCACTTTTCTTGATAGAAGCTTTCCACAACTTTATCATGTTTAAGGATGTGGGCAGACTGGGGGCTGTGAGTGCATGTAGAGAGGAGAGGGCTTATTAACTGAGAACCTCACTATAGGGTTACCTGGTGGACTGTTTGGGGAACTTGGTAAGGCTTGTCCTATCTCCTGCCTGGGTGGTTAAGTCTTGGCTACAGTGAGCTGGGAGCCTAGTGGGAAAAAAGGATGGGAATTTAGTCATTCCGTTTGCATATGTTCCTTTAAATCTTGTGTTCTTGATACTGTTCTTCAGCCTTCAGCTGTGCCTGGCATCTTCCATTGCAGAGATGCTTGAGGGAAAAAAAAAAAACAGACCTGAGCCTTTTGGTGTCAAGTAGGGGATTTAGGAATCAAAATGCTTGGTAAGCAGCTTTCAACCAATTCTGCTTCTGTGTCCCAACTTTACTTCCTACTTCCAAAATTGACTGGTATCTTCTCTTGGAGGCACTGCAAGTAAACAAACCATCTTGGTTCTTGGCTTTTCCCTGTTGCCAGCATAGGACAGGAGTCTGCTTTATTGAGTGTGCTGTCAAATAGCATTGGTCCATCTGCTTTGTAGCTTACTGAAGTTATTGTACTTGTTTGTTGTTACCTCTACTTCTCTTTTTCCTGACCTTTATTACTATTATTACTTTTTTAATTTTTAAAATTTCTTCACCAGAGTTTAGGGGAAATTTGAAAGGGGATTCAGATGCACATGTGTAATCTATCGTCTTCTTGTGAAAGTCCTTTCCCCACATACTTTTTTTTCCTTTTTGTTTACTTGGATTCATACATTTTTCCCTCAAATATTTTTTTCTTGGTAGTGATTTGGAATTTGTGCACTGTTTTTATTTTTTTACTGCTTCTCTTTGAAATTGTTTTAATTGATTGATTGATTGATTGTTTGCCGCGTGGCTTGTGCTATCTTAGTTCCCTGACCAGGGATCGAACCCATGCCCCCAGGGCAATGAAAGCACAATCTTAAGCACTGGACCTCCAGGGAATTCCCTGAAATTTTGACTTGCATATTAACTTCACAAAACTGATCAGTATCTTTGCCTTGGCCTGAACAATACAAGGATCTTGGAACAATTACCTCCAGTTACCTCCGTTCCTGACTTTAATGCTGTTATTCAGTATTTTAGCTTTGTATTTTTAAATCCCCAAATAAGACATTGTTTTGTGTATTTTATTTTTTAAATTCTTTATTAAAAATTATTTATTTAGGCTGCGCCGGGTCTTAGTTGTGGCATGCGGGATCTTCTTTGTGCGATCTTTAGTTGCGGCATGCGGGCTCTTAGTTGCGGCATCAGCCTTCTTAGTTGTGGCATGTAGATTCTTAGTTGCAGCATGCATGTGAGATCTAGTTCCCTGACCAGGGATCGGACCTGGGCCCCCTGCATTGGGAGTGTGGAGTCTTACCTGCTGGACCACCAGGGAAGTCCCATGTTTTGTATATTTTAGATTTACCTAATGTTTACCACTTCCTTAGTCACTTTTATATCTTGAGTTGCAGAGCTTCCTTTGAGGATCATTCTACTTATTCTTCAGGTACATCCTTTAGACATTCTTCTAGTAAAGGTCCATTGGTAGTAAAATATTTTAGTCTAGAAAAAATTTTTCCTCTAAATTTTGTTTCTTGTTTTAAACACCTTTATTGAGATATAGTTCACATACCATACAGTATACCTATTTAAAATGTACAATTCAGTAGCTTTTAGTATATTCAGAGCTGTGCGTCCATCACCACAATCGATTTGAAAACATCATTGCCCCCCAAATAATCCCGGTGCCCCCTTAGCTGTCACTCTCAATCTACATCCACTCAGCCCTAGCCCTAGGCAGCTAATAATTGACTTACCATCTCTGTAGATTTGTCTACTTTGGGCATTTCATATAAATGGAACCATAAAATATATTGTCTTTTGTGACTGGCTTCTTTCACTTAGCATAATATTTCAAGGTTTATCCCTGGTATAACATTTAACGAGTGCTTCATTTCTTTTTATTGCTGAATTTCTTTTTATTGTATGGATATACCACATTTTATTTGTTCATTAGTTGATGGACATTTGTGGTGTTTCTGTTTCTGGCTATTATGAATAATGCTGCTGTAAACAGTTATGTTCAAGTTTTTGTGTGGACATATGTTTTCGTTTCTCTTGGGAATATACCTAGGAGTAGAATTACCTATTACCTATTTTGAGGAACCATAAAACTTTATTTCACTGCAGCTGCACTACTTTACATTTTTACTAGCAATGTGTGAGGGTTCTTCATATCCTTGTCAACACTTGTTACTTATCATTTTGAATAGCTCTCCTAGTAGGTGTAAAGTGGGTATCTCATTGTGGTTTTTATTTGCATGTCTCTGGCTAATGATGTTTAGCACCTTTTCATGTGCTTATCGGTCATTTGTATATCTTCCTTGGAGGAATGCCGTTTCAGTCCTTTAGACAATTTTGTAGTCATCTGTCTTTTTGTGTTGAGTTGTAAAAGCTCTTTATATATTCTAGATACTTATATTGGATATATGATTTACAAAGATTTTCTCCCATTTTGTGGGTGGGCTTCTCACTTTCTTGATGGTGTTTTTGAAACACAAGAGTTTAAAATTTTGATTTATATCCAGTTTTTAATGTTGTTGGTTTTGGTGTTATAGCTAAGAAACCATTGTCTATCTAATGCAGCGTCACATAGAATTATACCTGTTTTCTTCTACCAAATTTTTAGTTTTAGCTCTTGCGTTTAGGTGTGTGATCTAGTGTGAGTTAATTTTTGTCCATGGTTGTGAGGTAGGGATCTCTTGCACATGAATATCCATTAGTTCCAGGACCATTTGTTGAGAAGTTTGTCTTAGTACCCTTGTCAAAAATCAGTTGGTCATAGATATTTGGGCTTATTTCTGAACTCAATTCTATTCCATTAATCTGTATATCTGTGCTTATACCAATAACACACTGTCTTGATTACTGTAGCCTTGTAGTAAGTTTTGAAATTGGGAAGTGTGAGTCCTCTGACCTTGTTCTTTTTTGAGATTGTTTTGACTATTCCTGGTCCTTTGTATTTCCATATGAAGTTTGGAATCAGCTTGTGAATTTCTGCAAACAGGCAGTTGGGATTTTGATAATGATTGTGTTTAATTTGTAGATCATTTGGGGGTTAATCTGTAGATCATTTGGGGGACTATTACCATCTTAACAATGTCAAGTCTTCTAATCCACGAACATTGGATGACTTTATATTCATCTAGGTCATCTTTATTTTGGGGGGGGCGCTGCGTTGAGTCTTCGTTGCTGCGCATGGGCTTTCTCTAGTTGCAGCGAGCGGGGGCTGCTCTTTGTTGTGGTGCTTGGGCTTCTCATTGCAGTGGCTTCTCTTGTTGCGGCTTACGGGCTCTACGCGTGTGGGCTTCAGTAGTTGTGGCTCGCACACTCTAGAGCGCAGACTCAGTAGTTGTGGTGCACGGGCTTCGTTGCTCCGTGGCATGTGGGATCTTCCCGGACCAGGGATTGAACCCATGTCCCCTGCATTGGCAGGTGGATTCTTAACCACTGTGCCACCAGGGACGTCTCTAGGTCCTCTTTAATTTTTAGTTTTACACTTCTTTTGTTGAATTTTCCTAAGTATTTTATTATACTATTGTAAATGGAATTCTTAATTTCACTTTCAGATTTTTCATTGCTACTGTATAGAATTACATTGGCTTTTGTATGTTGATCTTATATCTTACAACTTTGCTGACTTATTTTATATATATATATATATATATATATATATATATATATATATATATAATTTTTTTTTTCCTGCGGTATGCGGGCCTCTCACTGTTGTGGCCTCTCCCGTTGCGGAGTACAGGCTCCGGATGCGCAGGCTCAGCAGCCATGGCTCACGGGCCCAGCCGCTCCGCGGCATGTGGGATCTTCCACGACCAGGGCACGAACCCGTGTCCCCTGCATCGGCAGGCGGACTCTCAACCACTGCGCCACCAGGGAAGCCCAATTTCTTGCCTTTTTGATAATAGTTATTCTAATGGTATGAGGTGATAACTCATTTGTGGTTTTGATTTGCATTTCCATAATACTTAGTAATGTTGAATATCTTTTCGTGTCCCTGTTCCCTATCTGTGTGTCTTTGGGAAAGGGTCTGTTCACCTCCTCTGCCCATTCTTAATCGGGTGGTTTATTTTTTGGTTGTTCTTTATGTATTTTGAATATTAACTCCTTATTGGATATGATTTGCAAATATCTTCTCTGAGTAGGTAGGTTGAATTTTCATTTTGTTGATGGTTTCCTTTGCTGTGCAGAAGCTTTTTAGTTTGATGTAGTCCCATTTGTTTATTTTTGCTTTTGTTTGCCTTGCCTGAGGAGACATATCCAGAAAGATATTGCTAAGACTGATGTGTGTTTTCTTCTAGGAGTTTTATGGTTTCAGGTCTTACATTCAAGTCCTTAATCCCTTTTGAGTTGACGTTGTGTATGGTGTAAGATAGTGGTCTAGTTTCATTCTTTTGCCTGTTAACTGTCCAGTTTTCCCAACCTCATTTATTGAAGAGACTATACTTTCTCCACTTTATGTTCTTTGTTCTTGTTTTGTAAATTAATTGTCCATATGTGTGTTTATTTCTGAATTCTCAATTCTGTTCCATTGATCTATGTCACTTTTTCTGCCAATACCATGCTGTTTTGATTACTATAGCTTTGTAATATAATTTGAAATCAGAGTGAATGATACTTCGAGCTTTGGGTTTTTTCCCCCCACTCAGGATTGCTTTGGCTATTTGGGGCCTTTTCTTGCTCCTTACAGATTTTAGGATTTTGTTGTTGTTGTTGTTCTATTTCTGTGAAAAATGTCATTGGGATTTTGATAGGGATTGCATTGGTTCTGTAGATTGCTTTAGGTAATACGGACATTTAAAAATGTTAATTTTTCCAGTCCCTGAGCACGAATACCTTTACATTTTTTTGTGTTGTCTTAAATTTCTTCCAAGAATGTCTTAAAGTTTTCAGTGTACAGGTCTTTCACCTACTTGGTTAAATTTATTCCTAGGTATTCTTTTTGTTGCAATTGTAAATGAGATTTTTTTGTTAATTGTTTTTTGATGATTCATTGTTAGTGGATAGAACAGACTTGTATATTGATATTTTTACTCTGCAACTTAGTGTATTTGTTTATTTCTAATAGTTTTTTTTGATATTTAAAAACATGCTATATTTATTTCTTCTCTGATTTTTATTAAATTGTAGGACACTTAGCTGGTGTTGGAGAATTGCTTGTTGGTGTGGGGAACCTACTCACCGCACTCACTCACATGTGGGAATTGGTGAAACCTTTACACTGTTAAGAGAATGAAAAGAGAAGCCATAGGCTGTGAGAAAATATTTGCAAAACACATTAAGGACTTATATTTAAAATATACAAAGAACTCTTAAAATGCGACAGCAAGAAAACAAATAATAAATGAGCAGAATATCTGAACAGATATCTTACCAGTGTACATAGATGGTAAATAAGCATATGAAAAGAGGCTCAACGTCGTATGTCATATGGGAATTACAAACTAGGCCAATGGTGAAACGTCATTGTACACCTGTTAGACTGGCTAAATTCCAAAAAACTAACAATAGCAAATGCTTGTGAGGATATAAAGCAGTAGAAATTCTACTTCAATCCTAATAGGAATGCAGAATGGTACAGCTACTTTGGAAAACCATTTGGCAGAGCTAAAACATAGGTTTACCCTTATCATCCAGTAATTGTAGTCCTGTTTACCCAATTGAGTCGAAAACTTATATCCACAAGGAACCTGAACATGAATACTTATAGCAGCTTTATTCATAATTGCCAAAAACTGGAAGCAACTAATATATCCTTCAGTAAGCAAATGTATATACTGTGGAATAAACACACATGAAATATTACTCAGCAATTTAAAAAAAAGCTGCCAAGCTCTGAAAAGATATGGAGGAAACTTTAATCATACTGCTGAGTGAAAGAAGCCAGGCTGAGGCTCTAAATTGTGTGCTTCTACCTATCTGACATTCTGGAAGAGGCAAAATTACAGAAACAGTAAATAGATAAGTGGTTGCCAGAGGTTCTTAGTGAGGGAAGAGGGATGAGTAGGTGAAGCACAGGGGAGTTTTAGGGTTGTGAGATTATTCTGTGTGATACTATAATAGTGGATACATGGCAGTTATGTGTTTGTCAAAATCCATAGGACAGGGGGCTTCCCTGGTGGCGCAGTGGTTGAGAGTCCGCCTGCCGATGCAGGGGACACGGGTTCGTGCCCCGGTCCGGGAAGATCCCACATGCCGCGGAGCGGCTGGGCCCGTGAGCCATGGCCGCTGAGTCTGCGCGTCCAGAGCCTGTGCTCTGCAACGGGAGAGGCCACAACAGTGAGAGGCCCGCGTACCGCAAAAAAACCCCCCCAAAAAACAAAACAACAATAACAAATCCATAGGACTGTATAAGGTTCACAAAGAGTGGACCTAAATATAAATTGTGGACATTAGTTAATTAAAAAAACAACAACAACTGTGGAATATTCTAGACACTGATTAGCAAGGCAGACAAGGTTGCCTACCTTTGTGGACCTTATAGTCAGTAAAAAATTTAATCAGAAAAATTTCAGCGGTGTGATAGAAAGTAATAGGATGGCTACATTAGATTGAGTAGTCAGGGAAGACCTCTCTGAGTATTTGAGTATTAACTTGAGACCTGAATATAAGATGTTAGCTATTTAAAGGTAAGAGGGAAAAACATTCCGAGCAGAGGGAACAGTTAGTGTAAAGCCTGTAAGTCTGGAATGACCTTAGTGTGTTTAAGAAATATAAAGAAATCCATATTTGCAGTGGGTAAGGGAGAGAATGATATGAGGAGAAGTCAAGAAAGTAGGTCATGGATGGAATGTAGTGGGACTTCTGTAAGCCAGGGTGAGGAATTTGGATTCAATTTTAGGTGAGATAGGCAATTATTGAATGTTTAAGCAGAGTAGAGCATGATCTAACTTTCGTGTTTAAAAGAGTACCCTAGTTGCTGTGTGGAGAATGGGTGGTGGGAGGGAGAGGGAGCAGGTGCAGAAGCAGAGAGACCAATTTAGTGACTTGTAGTAATTTGTTGACAGGGAAGGGATGGGTGTTTGTGGCTTGGACTAAGATGGTTAAGAAGAGGAGAAAAATAATCATATATTTTAAGGTATATAGCAGGGTATATTTTGCAGGTAGTATCTTTAGAACTTGGTAATGAGGGAAAGATAATGCCCACAGCTTTGGCTTGTGAAACTGGATGGATGGTGGTGCTATTGAGGCCAGGGAGAGTTTCAATTTAGTCTTTTTTTTTTTTTGGCTGTGGTGGGTCTTTGTTGCTACGTGCAGGCTTTCTCTGGTTGCATCGAGCAGGGGCTACTCTTGGTTGCAGTGAGTGGGTTCTAGGTGTGTGAGCTTCAGTAGTTGTGGCACGCAGGCTCAGTAGTTGTGGCGCAGGGGCTTAGTTGCTTCATGGCATGTGGGATCTTCCTGGACCAGGGCCCGAACCCGTGTCCTGTGCGTTGGCAGGTGGATTCTTAACCACTGCGCCACCAGGGAAGTCTCCTCAGTTTAGTCATTTTAACCATGCAGGCAGTTATAAATAATGGTTAGACCTAAGAGTCTGGAGCTCAGGGGAGAAGATGGGACTTGAAGTGTAGATTCTCAATCTACTCTGTCTTGCCTGTTTTTCAAAGTGTACAAGTAGGCTACACATTTTCTTTTTAAAAACTAAAGCAATACATACAAAACCAAAGTTCCCCATGACCACCTCCTTTAGTACACAGACCCTCTCCCCTTCTCCACAAAGGTAACCACTATAAACAGTTAGGGATGTATACTTTTTCTGCTTTTGTTTATAAGTATATTTACCTACAAGAATATATACTTTGTTTTTGTTTGAAAAAATACCATCACATTATATATATTCTGTAACTTAAAAAAAATGTTCTTGGAATCATTCCATTTCAGTCATTAGTAAGTTGTTTTGATAGCTGCATAGTATTCTGTGGTATGAGTATGTTATTTATTTAACTGGTTGCCAGTTGATACTTAGGTTTCTATAGTTTGTCTTTACAAATGGTATTTTTTTGTTCTTAGGGATTTAAAATACTTAAGTAATTTTGATTATATAAAACTAATATGTATCAGTACATACATGATTTTTTTGATATTTATTTTATTTATTTGGCTGCATTGGGTCTTAGTTGCACAATCTTCATTGTGGCCTGTGCTATCTTTTATTGCGGAGTGCAGGCTGTTCCTTGCGGCATACAGGCTCCTCAAGTTGTGGCACGCAGGCTCTGTAGTTGTGGCACATGGGGCTCTCTAGTTGTGGTGTGGGCTCAGTAGTTGTGGCTCTCAGGCTCTCCAGTTGTGGCACGCAGGCTCTAGAGCTCACAGGCTTAGTTGCCCTGTGGAATGTGGGATCTTAGTTCCCCGACTAGGGATCGAGCCCACGCCCCCTGCATTGGAATCATGATGTCCTAACCACTGGACCGCCAGGGAACGGAAGCCTAATTTTGCCTTATTGTATTTGTATATTTCTTACATGGGACCTGGCAACTAGTGAGTGCTGAGTAAATTTTGCTTGAGTTTAATCTTTACTTTGACCCACTCAAAATATTCTTAAAATTTTTATCAAGTCCCCGAAAGCCTAAGAACAGGTTATTTTAAAAACATATTTAGGGACTTCCTTGGTGGTGCAGTGGTTAAGAATCTGCCTGCCAATGCAGGGGGCACAGGTTTGAGCCCTGGTCTGGGAAGATCCCATATGCCGCAGAGGAACTAAGCCTGTGTGCCACAACTACTGAGCCTGTACTCTGGATCCCGTGAACCACAAATACTGAAGCCCATGCACCTAGAGCCCATGCTCTGCAACCGGAGTAGCCATCGCAGTGAGAAGCCTGCGCACCGCAATGAAGAGTAGCCCCTGCTCGCCACAACCAGAGAAAGCCTGCGCACAACAACAAAGACCCAACGCAGCCATAAATAAACAAACAAATAAATTCAAAGAGTATTAATGATAAATAATAAACATTCACAGAGCATTTTTTTCCCCACAGATATAATCATTCAGTCTTACAAAAGCCCTGTGAGGTAGAGGTGGTATTATCCCCATTTCTCTGACAGGAAACTGGGACCTAGAGAAGTTATATGACTCAAATAGTATCATATAGTGAGTGTTGTAGCCAGGAATCAAACCCAAGTGTTCTGACTTTGTTATAAAATCTTTTTTATTGTATACGAATCATGCCCTTTCCACAGGGGGATTAACTCTTCCATTATTATTGGCTGAAGAAGATATGTTAGAGGTGTTCATTTAGTATAATTCAGTAGCCACAGGCCCTGTTTTGGGCTTCTGGGTTTCATCAGTGAACAAAGCAAAACGATCCCCCATTCACATGGAGTTTATATTCTAGCTTAGGGAGTCAAAACCAATAAACATAATTACCAAGTAAATTACTTAGTATGTTAGAAGGTCACATAGTTTATAGGAGAAGAAAATGATCATCAGATGTGGAGCAGACTGTTAATATTGTGAAGAAGACAAGTAGAATGAACGTCTAAAGGCAAGAATGTGCTGGCATATTTCAAGAATAATAGGGAAGTATGTGCCTGAGTAGGGGAGGAGAGTAGCAGGGAAATAAGATCAGGAAGTAGGGAGCAGTGGAAGCATGTATCATATAGGGTCTTTCAGGATTCAGGCTTTTACTCTGAGTAAAATGGGAAGGTTTTGAAAGTTTTTTAACATTTTAAAAGAATCATCCAGGTTGTGTTAAGAATAGGTACTAAGGCTAGACAAGGGTGGAAAAAGGGAGACCTTTTAGGTTAATCTAGGAGAGGGGCATAATTTAGGAAAAAAATGGCTGTCAGAGGTGGGTCTGAACAGATTGGTGGTAGAGGTGGTGAGAAATGTCTAGATTCTAGATATATTTTACAAATAGAGACATCAGAATTTGCCAGCGGGTTGGAAAGGAAATATAAAAGAAAGGAGTCAAGGATGACTCCAAGGTTTTTGGCTTGAGCTGCTGAAAGAATGAAATTGCCATCAACTGAGATAGTTTACAGAGAACATCAGGAGTTCCATTTTGGATCTGTTAAGTTCAGAGTGTCTTTTAGATACCCAAGTGAAGTTGTCTAGAATTCAGGAGTGAAGTCTGTAATAGAAATATAAAGTTGGGACTTGTTGATATATAGATGATATTTAAAGCCATAACAGTGGATGATATCCTTGAGGAAATGAGTATGGAGCGATGAGAGAAGAGGGAAACAAGAACTGAGCCCTAGGACTTTCTAGTATTAAGAGGGTGGAGAGAAGAGAAGGAATCATCAAAGGAGTCTAAGAAGGAACAATCAGTAATGTAGGACATAAACCTAGAGAATGTGTCTTGGGAACTAAAAGGAAGAAAAACCATGGAAGAAGGAATGATCATGTCAGATTTTGCTGATAGGTTAATGCAGGATGGATACTAGAATTGAAAATTATATTTAGCAATGTGAAGACCACTGGTTATTGTGTGGCCTTCAGTGGGACATGGAAATGGCCTGGCTAGCACTATTTACATATTTTTCAAGTGGGAATTTTTGATGTTTATAGTGTTTCCTTGGCCCTGTTCAGGTTTGCCGTCCTGTTGGTGTTATGTCTGACAGTGGATCACAGCTTGGTTCAATGGGTAGCCTGACCATGAAATCACAACTTCAGATAACTGGTAAGTCTTAAAAAGATCTACTGCTTTACTTCCCCCCCACTCCCAAGATAAAAAGAAACAAATCTTAAAATCTTTAGTGGCTGTGACGTATCAGGTTCTGAATGAATGAATGAACATAATGTTTAGATATGTAAAAATTACATTTTGATTTCAGGATATTCTTGGGTATAGTATAGGATTTGGGTTTGTTTGTTTTTTCCATTAAACATGCTTCGGCAATTGCTATTGTTTTTTGTTTTCATTTGGATTTTATTAGCTTTGTTGAGATAATTCACATACCATACAGTTTACCCATTTAGAAGTCAATGATTGTTAGTACATTCTCAGAGTTGTGCAACCAACACCAGTCAATTTTAGAACATTTTCACCACTGCAGAAAGAAACCCCTGCCCCATATTCCCCAACCACCTTCAGCCCTAGCTAACTATTTTTGTCTCTATAGCTTTGCCTATTTTGGATCTCTCATATAAATAGACTCATAAAATGTGTGGCCTTTGTCTCTGACTTTTTTCACTTATCATAATAATGTTTTCAAGGTTCAGCCATGTTGTAGCATGTATTAGTATCTAATTTCTTTTTATTGCCAAATACTATTCCATGTGTGGACATACTTTATCCATTTATCAGCTGATGGATGTTTGGGTTGGTTCCACTTTTTGGCTATTATGAATAATGCTATGAACGTCTGTATGTAAGTTTTTGTGAAGATGTATGTTTTCAGTTTTCTTGAGTATATACCTTCTACTTTCTGGAGTAGAATCACTGGGTCACGTAATATCCATGTTTAGCTTTGTGAGGAATTCCAAATTATTTTTCAAAGCAACCACACCACTTTATATTCCCACCAGTCATGTATGAGGGTTACAATTTTGTAAGCGTCCTTGCAATGCTTATCTTTTTGATTAGAGACATCCTAATGGATGTGAGCTATCTCATTATGGGTTTGAGTTGCATTTCTCTGATGGTTAAATGATGATGAGCATCTTTTCATGTGCTTATTGGCCATTTGTATATGTTTTTTGGAGAAATGCCTATTAAATATTTTGGTTGCTGTTGTTACTTTCCTAATATCTCTTTGTTTCTTCCTCTAACCATACTAATCAAGTGTATCACTTTCAGATTAATGTTCTTAAAATGCCTACTGATTTGTTCATTCCTGCTCAGAAACCTTCAGTGCTTCTCCTTGGCTATGGTATTGAATTTCTTTAAAACTGGGCTAAGACGTTTTACAGGCTCCATATGATCTCTTTGTAGGTCTTTATATATCAATAGAAGCTACTTGCACTAGCCAAAGTGAGGCACTGGGTTTTCTTCAGACATGCATGTGTCTATCACACAATGGAACCCTAGACTCTCTCCCTTTAATTTAATGGCATTTATTGATTATTTTAGTTTTTACTATACCTGGCTTATATCCACTTCTAGGTTATGAATATGAGGTCATATACTGTCTAATTATTGTCCTCCTCAAAACCTAAAAGTGATTGAGTTATAAAGAAATAACACTTTAAGTTGAAAGCATGTTAGAATTTATTCTTGGGAATTCTTTCACTAACTCCAGTCTCTTTCCTTAGCAATGTCTGATTCTCAGTGAAAGATATTAATATTTCTCAGATTCTAATTGTTTCTCCCCTCCCCATTCTCAAGCTACTCTGAGTAGCTGATTTACATTGGGCCAGGCTTCTTAAGACTTCTTTTTTGGGGCAGCTTATTGTTAAAACCTTTGATTTAAAGAATTTCTGATAGATTGTTTCAACTTTTCAGGTTACATAAGTAATATACATGCTTTTTATTTTTAAAAACTGAGTAAAATAGTAAAGTGAGGAGTCCTTATCTTATTATTTATCATCTCAATCCCCAGATAAATAGGTTTATATTCCTTTAGCCTTTTCTTTGCATAAACTATCTTATTTGCTATCATTACTGTCATAGTAAGAAAAACATTTAATGCCTAAATGCATTATGTCCTCAAGAAGACATAATTCTTAGCCATTTATAAGCTTTTTAATCTTGGGTCTAAAAATCCTGAGAATGTACAAGTATAGGGCAAAAACATTTTAACAAAAACAAACACCATGAATTATGGATAAAAGCTATTTGCATATTTAGCAAAAATATCATTAGATATGGGACAAATGGAGAACATCAGATAATGAACAATAAAGTGCCAAGTTGACTAGAATCAAGTGTCCTTCATAATTCATTGTTTACTTCTTTGCTTTTGGTGCTAGAAACCTCAGAACTAAGTTTTTTTGCACAAATCTCCTTAATTGACATTGTATTTTTTAGTCTGCGTTAATGGATTAGCATAGTTTTTTTTTTTTTTTTTTTTTTGCTAAGCTCTTCAACATCTTCCAAAATTCAAGGAAGGCATAAATATGCAAGTGTTAAGTATAAATGCCATGGTATATGGTAATGGTGTGAAGAGAAAATGACTTTGGTCAGGAAAGAGAGATCAATATTTGACTAGAGTTACTGTGAAAGGAGGTAGTGCTTGAAGCATTGCTACTATTTAAAAGTAGAGGACTTCCCTGGTGGCACAGTGGTTAAGAATCTGCCTGCGAATGCAGGGGACATGGGTTTGGTCCCTAGTCTGGGAAGATCCCACATGCTGCAGAGCAGCTAAGCCCGTTTGCCACAGCTACTGAGCCTGTGCTCTAGAGCCCGCGAGCCACAACTATTGAGCCTGTGTGCCACAACTACTGAATTCCATGCTCCTAGAGCCCGTGCTCCACAACAAGAGAAGCCACTGCAGTGAGAAGCCTGTGCACTGGAGGAAAGAGTCGTCCCCACTTGCCGCAACTAGAGTAAGCCCACGTGCAGCAATGAACATCCAACACAGCCAAAAATAAGTAAATAAATAAATAAATTTATTAAAAAAAAAAAGAAGTAGAAAGGTAGGGACTTCCCTGGAGGTCCATTGGGTCAGACTGCGCTCCCAATGCAGGGGGCATGGGTTCGATCCCTGGTTGGAGAACTAAGATCCCACATGCTGCCTGGCATGGCCAGAAAAAAAGTAGAAAGGTAGAAAAGGATCTTTCAGGAATGAACATGACAGAGCAAATGATGTGAAGGAGGGAAATGCCAAGACTTCCCTTGATGTCCCTAAAAGCCACTGCTGCAGAGCAGGGACCCATGAGAATTAATGGGAGTGGATCATCTCCTTCAGGTGTGTCAAGGCTACCAAAAAAAAAACATTGCTAAGGGAGATGAGAAGTAACCAGAGTTTTTAACAAAGAGCAGACAGCTGGATTTGTGTTTTAAAAGTCGGTGTAGGGACTTCCCTGGTGGCGCAGTGCTTAAGAATCTGCCTGCCAATGCCGGGTACACAGGTTCAAGCCCTGGTCTGGGAAGATACCACATGCTGTGGAGCAACTAAGCCTGTGTGCCTAGAACCTGTGCTCCGCAACAAGAGAAGCCACCACAATGAGAAGCCCATGCACTGCAATGAAGAGTAGCCCCTGCTCACCACAACTAGAGAAAGGCTGCGTGCAGCAACAAAGACCCAATGCAGCCATAAATAACTAACTAAATAAATAAACTTTTTAAAAAAGTTGGTGTAAAAGACTCATAGGGAAATTTAGGGTCAAAAGTTAAAATGTTACTCTGTGGTTCTGCTCAAATTTATTTCTTTAACTCTTACATACGTACATTACACACATGTATGCATACATTATTTGTTTACAATGTATGTTTGCTAATTGCTGCCCCTTACCAGATGAGGGCAAGTAGAAAATTTATTTCAGAGAAATGACACGTATTATAAGTTGTAGCAGAACAGTTTTAAAATATTAAATGATAGTACTGTTGATAAGTGGATTGTTTAGAGAACTTCATGTGTGTGTGGTTTTTTTAAAATTTATTATTTTTGGCTGTGTTGTGTCTTCGTTGATGTGTGCGGGCTTTCTCTAGTTGTGGTGAGCAGGGGGTACTGTTTGTTGAGGTGCGTGGGCTTCTCATTGCGATGGCTTCTCTTGTGGAGCACAGGCTCTAGGCGCGCAGGCTTCAGTAGTTGTGGCATGCGGGCTCAGTAGTTGTGGTGCACGGGTTTAGTTGCTCTGTGGCTTGTGGGATCTTCCTAGACCAGGGTGCGAACCCGTGTCCCCTGCATTGGCAGGTGGATTCTTAACCACTGCGCCACCAGGGAAGTCCCAGGTTCCACTGATTTTTACTCTTGCATTTCCTGGATCATTCTTTATTCTTTATCTCCAATTCCATGGTCTGGGTCCTTTACTTTGGACATAAGTCTGTTTTCTTACATCCTTCCCTGTCTTTAGCCATTTCCTGTTTAATTATGTTCTGTACATAACTTCCGCTATTATACTGAGCTTATCTGTGTTTTGATGCTTGCTGTATGCTAGCATTATACTTAACGTGGGCAAAATAAATTCTTTGGTATTTCCTAGAAATTTTTTAGTCTCAATCCTTACTCAAAACTCATCATTTGAGGAAGAGAAACCATCTTATTTTAGTTATTACAAATTGAAATTAAACATTACTGCATTTCCCCAAATTTACTAGAACACCGTATATTTAGCTCCCAATGCTTAGAGACCAGGAGAGTCCTTCATGCTTTAAAGTCAAAAGTTTATATCCAGTTCTGCCCAGCCAAGACAGTTCTGCTACAGAGACCTCATGTAGCCTCTCATGACTTCTGACCACAGAGGTAGCACTTGCTTTAACTGGTTTTAGCTCTTAACAGTTCATCATACTGCTCATCATACCTGGTCTCAGCACCCCTGTTTTTTTTACCTTGTTCATTATAGTCTCCTGATTCACAAAATAAATTGGATAAGCTAAGGATTTACTTCTACTTTCTTTAAATTGTCAGGATTTTAATTTTGTATTGGAGAGGTAGGATGAAGAATCAGTCGGGTGAAAATGTTGACCTTCAGAACAGAAGAATCAGAAGAACATTAATAAGTACCATGAAATCATATGCAATAGATTGTGTGTGCGTGTGTAAGTAACTATAAAGCAGGGCAACTTGTTTTCTACCATGGCTAATCATTTGGTTCAACAAATGTATTAAACGCCTGTCAGGTTTAAATCACTAAGTTATAAAGACTGGTTATAACCTTGCCATGAAGGGGATTACAGAGTGAGTTAAACAAGTAAGAACTGATAAACTTACTAAGAACTAAGGCAGAATAGAAAGCTGTAGGACCCATATATAAATAGGAAAATGCTGTGGGGGCATAGAACAGGAACAGTTTGACTTACTAGGTTTAAAGAACCATCCGGTCAAAGAGAAGGGGGTATTTGTCTCTCAAGAAGTAGGATTTTATTGGGTGAACAGGAAGAAGGATCATGAGTGGAGGGGGTAGCACGTATGAGGCATGAAAGTACTAGGCACTTGGGAGGGACAGCAAACAGCTAAGAGTGGTTAGACTACCACAGGCCTGGGTGGAGTTTGGTATAGGAAGAGGCTGTAAACGTACAGAGTAAGCAATGTAAAATGCCCCAGAAGAGTTTAAACTTCATTTTGCAGGCATTAGCCAATCATTGAAAAGCATTGACATCACATCTGTTCTAGGAAGATAATTCTGGTAGCTGTGAGAGATTGCATTAGAGAAGTGAGAGTAAAAACAGACAGTTGTTAGAGGCCTCTTGGAGTAGCCCAGGTGACAGATGATATTGACATTTTTCTGATTCCTTTTCTTCCAGTTTATAATTTACAGTTTTTTAATTCCTTTAATTTACTATGGGAATTTAAATTTTAGGAAGTAGTACATTGATCTATTTTAGAATATTAGGACTGTAATGAAAGTTTTATGCAATATAAGCTTTGAGATTTGAACACTTAAATAATTTCTCCTGTCCAGGCTTTGCCATGACCCTTGGGTAAACTTTTAAATTTTGTTGAGCTTGTTTTTTTTTTATGTATAAAAATTAAGATGATAATACCTATCTCACAGAATAGTTCTGTGTATCGAAATGACAGTCTTTAAGTGCCAGACATAGTAAACACTAACAGTTGGTGTTGGTTTCCCTGACTCTTTATTTTCCCATTTAAAGTTTCCTAAAATGGCTCTAGTGGGGTTGGATGGGAGTACTTGGCAAAATAGCTTTCAAAAGTTTGAATCCTAAAAAGCCACTAAGGGCAGGTAATTTCCTCCCTGTCAGGCCTGCATTGCTCTTTGTTCTAGGTTTAATCAGTTTTAGAGGATCACAAGAGCCCCTGAAATAAAATGAGCTTATGCATGAGTGTGTGGGCTGTTTTACCTTTTCTCAGACCAGAAATGTATTAAAAATAGGGATTTTATATTTTTCTTTGGCAATCCTGTGATTAAATTAGGCTTTGTATTAAGTGATAGGGCTTTATAGTACATATTAGTCAGAGATAGGTCTGATCCCCACTTGAGTATTTTCTGTTCTGAAAGACATTTTACTTAGTGTTTCTACCTAGATGTCTCATGAGCATCTCAAATTTTATATATTCTTTATAATACGCTTGACTTCCTGCCCATTCTACCCTTCTCAAACTTGTGCTTTCCTAGATCTTTTCCATCTTATTAAATGATAGCACCTTCTATCCAGTTATTCATGCCAGAAACCTGGGAGTTATCCTTGCTTCTTTCCCCTAACTCACTCATGAAATCTAATCCTGTTGGTTCTCCTTAGAAGATGCTTATTCCTCCCCATATCCATGTTTACCACCCTAGTCCATACTACTGTCATCTCTTAATTAGATGGCTCTAGCAGCCTCTTAAGCATAAAAGGACAAAAGTATTTGATAAACATGAAGTTGGGAGATTCAGGGCCGCCACCTGGGACTGTGCCTGCTAGGGTACCCAGACTGTCTATGTGCTGGTCTGTTTATTGAGCTTCTTGGGTAGCTGCTATATAAACTTTTCTAGCAACTCACAAGGGCCCATTAGTCTTGAAGGGCACTGGCATTCTCTGAACTTTGCTGTTGGAGTATATATCCAGGTGGTAGAATATTTCCTTGGCTGTGATCGTCTCATTTATAGGGGACTAGTGAGTTGTCTCCTGTGGGAACCAGGGGGTGCTCTACTAGATTTGAATCTACTCTTCGTACCTTCCACACAGTGCTTGGACAAGGCTATTTCATGGCAAAAGTGACTAACTCAAGGGTGAAGGCTAAGGATGTAAGAAGCTCTTGCTAAGATAATGAGAGATATATGAGATGCTAAAAATAATCTTAGTTTGTAACTCTCTTCTTTCATTGGCTTTCTAGCATGCTTAGAATAAAATCCAAATTCCTTATCTTGGCTTACAAAGCTAAATGTGATCTTATCTCATTTACCATTTTTCCCTGTTTTGCTATACTTTTCCTCAGGTATGCCAAGCTTTCGTACCTCTGTCTGGAATTTTCCCTTCTTCCTACCTTCAGTCCTCACATGGATAGCTCCTTGTCATTTAGATGGTTGCTTAAAAGTACTTCCTTAGAAGACTTCTTTACTGCCAAGTCATACTCTGCCACATTAGGCTGTTTTTCATCACAAGGACTTATCTCTAATTGTAAACTGCTCTGTCCACAGTTTAGAGCAATATCTGATAACATGGTAGGCATTCAAATATTTGTTTACCAAGTTTGTCAGTGTACCTTTTAATTGACCTCAAGATTTCTGGGACTGTTGATACTGACAGTTGGGGGGGGTCTACTGATGGGAATTTGGTTGGATGGTGTGGGGAAGTCCTATATTTTTTAATATGATGGGAAGAAATACAAAGGTTATATGTGAATAAAATTTGTGAATATTTTAGAGCAGACTGCTTCTCTGAGTAAAAATAATAATGCTGTGTTTAACCTTTATGAAATTAAATGGATTTGAAGGATGAACTAACATCTCGAATATTGAAATATTTTCTATTTTATTTTACTTAGTCATTTCAGCGAAACTTAAAGAAAATAAAAAGAATTGGTTTGGGCCAAGTCCTTATGTGGAAGTCACAGTAGATGGACAGTCAAAGAAGACAGAAAAATGCAACAATACGAACAGTCCCAAATGGAAGCAACCTCTTACAGTGTAGGTTTGAAAGTATTTTCTGTGGTGTATTTTGTTTAGTAGGTGAGCAGAAATGCAGCTTTAAAAAAGTTTCTCACTTTTTTCTTTGTTCCTCCTCTCTTTTTTTTTTCCCCTCTTATTCCCCTGTTCTTAGGGCTCCTCCTTCTAGTCTCCTTTCTCTTTAATTATTTGTTTTCCCAGTCTCTCCTTTTCATTGCATTGTTGCCGCTGAAAAGTAGCTGGGAGATCCCAGGGTCACTGGCCTAGAAAGATTAGCAGCTCTTTCCTTAATTTAGGTTTGAAATAGAGGGCTATGAGTAGCTCACTTCATTTTTTTAATTTAATTTTTAAAAATAGTTTGTGTTTTTTAAAATTACAGTGCCCCCATAGAACCTACACAGGGGTTTTTTTCCTTTAAAAAAAATTATGCTATACATTTTATACTTAACATACATAACATCCTTTTTCGTTGAGCACGTATGGGTCTAATATCCCTTATACAGCTACATAATATTCTTTAATATGGATGGACTGTGATTAATTTTACTAGTTCCCTATTGATCGGTTGGTTTCTAATGTTGTGCTATTAGACAGTGTTGCAATATACATCCCTGTGTATATGTCTATATGTTTGTGTTTTTAATCTGTCATTCGAATTCATAGAAGTAGGATGTAGCTCAATTTCAACACTTATTGACGAAGCCTCAGATGTTGGTAGGAAGGGAATTACAGGTTGAAGAGAATTATAGGTTACTTTTAATTTTTCTACTAAAATGGAAGCAAATGTATGATTTATCAACAAATGGATTTTTAAATAATATAGTGTATTTGGTTTGTATATTAAAGTGTAGTTCAAAATATAACCAGTTATCAAATATAGACAAATTGCTTTCATTACCTAACATTTGGAATTCTTGTATTTTTTCTCTTAGAGAAACAAACCTGTAACTAAAAAAAGTTTTATTTCTAAATGGTGAGATGAGACATTTGAAATGATAAGCTCTTCTCTTCACATGATATACATGCTTATATGGACAGTATTTATTCCTAATAAATGACAAAACAAATTAGCTAAACCTATATTATTGTTTAACATGGATTTTTGAAGTTGTAGGGCATCTTGATGTACTTTATGATTTTGAGCAAATGAATGAAACTTAAGAATTTACTGAAGGTCATCTTGAAACCTATTTGCAGAAGTATCATTCTAATAATGTTCCTCATCTGTATTTATTTCAACATCGTTTCTTAGACTTCATTTTTAATTAGTGCCCCATTAGAGATTTGATCTAAATTAAACAATATGTGAGTAACATTTTTTAAAAAAACAAATCTTCAAAAGGCCACAGCCTCCATTAGCGACTGGAGATGTTCAGAATAATAGACTGAATACTCATCTACTTTCTACCAACTATCTGTGCTCACAATAAATGTACTTTAGGGCTCTTGAGCCGATAATGACATGAACTCCTTACTGGTTTAAAAGTTAAGAAAAAAGAAACTCTCCTTGTAGCCCTATATGGTAGTGTTATTCTTAAGTCCAGATGTTCGGGGGAACATAGCCCAAGATCTTCTGAATTTTTAAGTTGCAGCAGATTGGGCTGCAATTTTAACACAGCTTCCATTGTTGGGTAGTAGGCTTTGCAGACTTCTCTCAAGATTTGAATTGAAATAATTTAGAGTAGACCTCAAAGTAAAATTAAATTTATTAACTCTTTTATTCCATCCCCGGTAGGTTATCTAGTGTTCCTGTTTTTCTAATTGAAATAGTTTTTATACAGTTTATTGCAAATTCAGATTTCTATTCTGTATTGGCATTTAGCAAGGTCTGGAAGAGTCTTTATTTGACAGTTGTCCCGGACACTTTGCCTCTAACAGTGTGAAACTTGGGGTAATATAATCCTCAAATCATTAAGTAGCTGACCGAGAAACTTCTTAGTATAAATTTTAATGACAGAGTTTCGTTCACAGTCTGCCACCGAGTGGCTGTGTGATCTTGGGCAATTTGCTTAACCTCTCTGAATATCAGCTTCTATATCTGAAGATGGGAGTGGTAATTCTCACCTCAGGGTTGCTGTGAAGATTAAACAAAATAATCCTAAGCTCAGCATACTACCTGACATAAAATAAGGATTTAATTAATAAATTAACTTTTTTGTACTACGAAAGTAAAACTGATTTTTCAACAGTTTGTAGCATGGTGAGCACTTTTACTTTTGTTGATGATATACATGCATGAAATTGCCCCTATAGTTCAGTGACAAGTGAAGATGGCCATAGGCAGTATTGGTTGTACGGTAGACTGTAAGGTGTGCAGTGAGAAGATTTTAATTATAATTTATTTACAATCTTGTTGTGATATTTAAGGAAATTATTTTTCACCTTTTTTTTCACCTGTAGTATCGTCACCCCTGTGAGTAAATTACATTTTCGTGTGTGGAGTCACCAGACATTGAAATCTGATGTTTTGTTGGGAACTGCTGCATTAGATATCTATGAAACATTAAAGTCAAACAATATGAAACGTATGTATGTAAAAACAATAGAATATGCTCAGCTTTTGTTTTTCTGCAAGAAATTCATGTGCCAAATGTGAAGAAACTATGTTCACTATTTGTTTTTAGGTTTACTTGGTTATGATATTAATAGGGAGATGAATCTTGAACTGTTTAATGCATTCTGAGTAACCGTGGTTTGGCCATTCATTTTGGATCTGATATTTTAAATAAATATTTATTTAATAAATAGGTATTTATTGAAGGCTATATACTCAATTATGGAAAACAAAAATATAGAGCAGAGCTGAAGGAAAAATGTAATCTCACTACAGAGAGACAAATGTGGTTAATATTTTGACATTTCCTTTTCGAATGCTTATTTTAAAAACTTCCTCATTTTAGATGGTTGTGGTTTTATTTATACATGTATATCTCTATCTTTAGATATCTATATATACTTATAGATACATAAAAACTTGAAACATGCTTATTTTAATTAATATATCATGATTTTAAAACATGTAATCCCTTGAGTATCTAAAACATACTTCAAAGGATTTTATTTCTCATTTAGGATTTATGAGATGAAAATTCATTCTTAAATTATGTTTTCAGTCAATATAAGTCAGGCATATATTGCTGAGTAGTCTTAGTTGTCCTGCTGGCTCATTTTGTAAAAGAGAATGAATATAATAAGTGAGATGATTAAGCTATTTAGTATCTTACATTGTGGATATTAACCATTAGGAAATTTTGTTCTATTTTTAAAATGTTTTTGGCATCAAAAGGCCTGAAACCTTGGGTGAAGTATATTAAAACAAATTGTGTACACATAAATGTAAAGTTTTTCTGACAGTTTTGTTTTCAACAGTTAAGACTTAAAGGAAAAAAAGTGACCATTTTCTATAATTTTATTCTCTTCCAGTTGAGGAAGTAGTTGTGACTTTACAGCTTGTAGGTGACAAAGAACCAACAGAGACAATAGGAGATTTGTCAGTTTGTCTTGATGGGCTGCAGCTAGAGTCTGAAGTTATTGCTAATGGTGAAACTACATGTTCAGAAAGTGAGTAATCACTTATTATATAGGGTCTTTAATGATTCTTCTTACATTAGCCACTGTAGTATGTTGTAATTATTGCTGTTCTTTTCCACATTAAAGAGATTATTTTATTTCCTTTTTAGAAAGAGACATTTTTCATTTTAAACTTTTAGTGCATTGTTTCTATGAGGAAAACATTTTTCTATAAGTTGAAAAGCTAGCCAAGTAAAAGCCATATCACAGTTGGCCCTATGAGTGATGAATTGATTTATAAAGTGTCCGTTCTGTAGGCCAACAATGGCAGTTAGTATGGCACGTTTGATGCTACACCTTCTCCAGTGCTAATGGCAGACATAGTTTACTCTCTGTAGCAGTGTCTGATTGAGTTTAAATTTGACTCGAAATCCTTCTTAGTACTGTACCAGACAAGCCAGTAACAAGCTGGAATCCATTTGCCATTCCTCTTCCATTTTTGTAGGCTACATTTATTGAGATGTCTTTGAGTTATAATGATGACAGAACCAATTCTTTATATGTATGCTGATATATTTTACAGTTTATGATTTACTCGTGTTTGTTAAAGGAAATAAATGAGCTGTAATTAAAAGAAGTTGGCTAGCACCTGAGTTAGTGCCTGCACAGCTAGCATGCTTAATTAAAACCACTTCTCAGTGGATTCCCTTTAGATATTTCCAACCCTTATTAATGTGCTAATAAGTGTATTTTCACTTGAAACACAGATTGTAGAGGCCCCAAGACAAAGCACGTATTAATGGTCTCCTTGATTAGTCTGACAAAGATCTTTTTGTTTACTTAGAAACTGCCTTATGAAACATTTTGCAGTTGTCAGGTGCTGCTGTACTTCTGTTCCTACTTTGGAAGACTTCCTACTTCCTTTCTAACTCATGACCCTTTTTAATAGCAGAACCTTTAAGATAGTCCTGGTGTGTCTTCCAGTTTGGTTCTTTGGGGTTAATGAGGGTGGAAAGAAACTTCTGAATTCGTTAAACTGCTTCAGAGTTGACATGTTCATCTTAATTGACTGTTATTCACAGGAACTCTGTAATAGTTACATTTTTCTATAAATTGGAATTCCTGAAGGTAATAAAAGTTAAGTTACATTGTTAAACTGCTCTAAAACCTCAGTATTTATAGCTTCCTAAGTTTTTTTTCCCTACAAATTGAAACTGCTACTAATGCAGAATATTTAATAATTAACAAAAGTAAAGCATGTCAGCCTTCATATTTCAGAGTAGATTCTAAACTGCATATTATACTTATGACTTTACTGTTTGTTTCCTACAGAAGTGGACATTTCTATGTAACCAGTTTTTGACTCAAGTAGGAAAATAATTGACAGAATTTAATCTCATTCTTTGAAGTAAAGAGAGGTTTTAACTGGGGAGTCACAGTGGATTTTAGGGCTAGAGTTGCCACATACAGTAGCTGCCATTTGTTTAATGTTTACCATGTGCCAGGCACTGTGTTGGTGTGTTTACATATATATTCATTTAACCATCACAATTTTGTAAGACATTTTGCATATAAAAGAAAGTGAGGCTCTGAGAGTTTAAATAGTATGTCCCGTATCACACCAACAAGTGCGATGCAGAGTCAAGATTGAAACACAAATATTTGTTGGTTTCCTTTTCTTTCCAATATACTTTCCGTTTCACAGTTAAAAACTTAGGAACTTTAAATGAAATCATGAGTTGTTATAAGTAAGCAAAGAAAACCCAATTAAGTCCACAAGCATCTGTGGTGGGAACTTCACTTGTATTGTTTTTTGATTGATTCCATTTCTGTAACTTTAACTATAAGCCAGAAATGAAAATTAGAGTTTAGCGCTAAAATTGAATTTCTGTCATCTGAGCATTGTTTGGTTGGTTTCTTTTGTATTCTAATATTTTTCTAATGTTACAGGGTTTTAGTGTTTTTTTCTCCTCTGTGCGTTCAGTCAAGTTTTTGTGGCTTTGCTGTACAGCAAAAACTAATACAACATTTTAAATCAACTATACTCCAATAAAAAATTAATTAAAAAACAAAAAAGTTATTGTGGAAGAACTCACGGGATTTTAGACTTTAATATTTTTGGTTAATTTAAAAATAATGCTTATAAAAAGATCTGTCTGAATTTTGGTATTAAAAGTCACCAAATAATAGCTTGTTATATATTTAGATATACTGTGAAGATTTTTCTAATAAGATAGATAGCATTATCTCTTTTGATAGTTAAATTTTCATTTTTTTGGTAGATAAAATTTTCATTCTTTTTGGTGGATAAATTTTCTAAAAATGGCAGTTATATAAGTAAACTCTTTTTCAGGTGAAACAGATTTTACTCACTGTGTTTGTTTGTTCTTCCCACTTCAAGCTTTATTTAAAAACCAGAGAGCTTTATGTTCCCATTCTACCTCCCCTACCACTGTCTTCACTCAGGGAACAAGTTTAATATCCCAACTGAGAGTGTCATTTGTAACATTTTCTTTGATACTCTTCCTTATTTTTCTGTTTAGGAAATAATTACATAATTTCTCTTGATGTTTTCCTTTTCTTTTGACTTCTTGGGTGGGTGGTGGTGGTTGATTGTTAGTTTAACACCTGTCTTCCCAAATATGGCATTCAACAAGAAACACTGAAAAGTATCATCATCAAAGGCATTAGTTTTCCTAAAGAGAAATAAAAGTCTATTTTACTTTTAAATTTATGATAATAAAATAGGAACATATTCTTGTAAAGATCTTTATTCTTTACCATGGATGCTCTGGAAATGTATTTAAAATTAATTTGGGGATAGTTGTTGGCATATGTGACCTCCGGTTCTTATTGTGTATGTTCCATTTTGTTTTGGTTTTATCTCATTCTTTCCCAGTCTTTCTCATTAAACTCTAGTTTTTGTGGTTTCTTTTGATTTTAGAGTAAATAGTCATTTTCATTTGTGATTATAATGTTTCTTTTCAGTAAAATAAATTCTAAGAAACTAGATGAAGTTTTTTGCTATACCAAATATTATTTGAAATTACTATATCTCCGCTGGGTCTGGGTACCAACTAATTATTTGATAGAGAGAAACTTTGCTGTAATGGTATTTTTTAAAATTTGACTTATATTTGATTGATTATTTTAAATGTTTGCTCAGAATATTAACTAACATCACAAAAAAGCCAGCAAAACTTCCTTTACACACTTACGTTTTTTTAATCTTTATCAGTGCTACTTTAAAAATGGAAGTATTGGGAATTCCCTGGTGGTCCAGTGGATAGGACTTGGTGCTGTCACTGCCAGGGACCCGGGTGTGATCTTAAGAATTAGAATATGAACGATATCATTGCATCCACCCGTGTTCTCCTCCCTATATCAATCCTTGTCTTTTTCCTAGAGATAATCACTGTTCTGAACTTTGAATTTATCATTTCCTTGCTTTAAATTTTTTTCACATATGCATGTGTCCTTTTGCGCTCTATGAAAATCAGTGTTGCCTTTTAAGATTTATCCATTTTGTGTCTGTAACTCATTTATTTTCATGGCTGTATAATAATCCATTGGGTGAATGTACCACAGTTTATCCTTTTTTTTTTTTTTTTTTTTTTTTTGCGGTACGCAGGCCTCTCACTGTTGTGGCCTCTCCCGTTGCGGAGCACAGGCTCCGGACGCGCAGGCTCAGTGGCCATGGCTCACGGGCCTAGCCACTCCGCAGCATGTGGGATCTTCCCGGACTGGGGCACGAACCTGTGTCCCCTGCATCAGCAGGCGGACTCTCAACCACTGCGCCACCAGGGAAGCCCCAGTTTATCCATTTTTATGTCAGAGGACATTTGGGCTCTTTCCAGTTTTTTGCCATGATGAACATAAGTGATACAATCGAACATTTTTGTATTTATATATGTCTCCTGGTACATAGGTTGAAGGGTCTTTGTAGGCTGTATGCTTGGGAGTGGGATTCCTAGGATATGACACAAGTGCATTTTCAGCTTTACAACATTTATTGTTTCTTCAAATATGCCTCTTTTTTGTTATTCTTTTAATTTTTATGAAATTTACAAAATAGATACTTAACCTTATAAAGTGTACAATTCATTTCCGTTTAGTGTATTCACAGTGGTGTGTATCCACTACCTCTCATTTAAAAACTTTTTCATCACCCCCCAAAACCAAACCATTATCCGTTAAGTAATCACTCCCTATTCCCCCTCCCCTCCATCTCCTGGTAACCACTGATATGTCTCTATGGATTTGCCTCTTCTGAGTGTATCATAAAAAAGGAATCATAGAGTATGTGACCTTTTGTGTCTGGATTCTTTTGCTTAGCATATTAGTTTTGTTTGTTTGTTTGTTTTGGCCACGCTGCGTCTCTTGTGGGATCTCAGTTCCCCGACCAGGGATTGAACCTGGGCCACAGCAGTGAGAGCGCAGAGTCCTAACCATTGGTCCGCCAGGGAATTCCCTGGATATTTCACTGTGTGTATATATGCCACAATTTTGTTTTATCCATTTGTCCACTGATGGACATTCGCCTTATTTCCACCTTTTGGCTATTAATGAATTATAAATAATGCTGCTATAAACATTTGTGTCCAAGTTTCTTTGTGCATGTCTTGGATATATACCTAGGAGTGGAATTGCTGATGCTTGTTTTTGATAGTTTTTTATTTCTTGCTTGTTAGTTTTCTTTTGATGAGTAGGTTTTTTATATTCTCCATTTGAAAATTCCAGTATCAGAAATATTTGGGGATATAAATGTTTTGACTCTCCTTCATTGAGGCTTGTTTTCTTATATGTTGTGGCTCTTTGGTTGCCAGTTTATATTTGATCTTAGTCTGGGGGAATCTTAAGGGCCTAATAAGTTGGGGACTCTTTGGCCAGAGAAAATTTCTTTTGCTTCTGTTAGTGCTGGATGTGTCACCTACCTGGGAATACTTTAGCTCCTTTCCAGGATCCCCAGCCTAATGTGGATGTCTCTGGTTCAGCCCCCTCACCTTGTTTCTGATCCACCTCAGAGCCCTCAGGGTAACCCTGTCTTTCACATTTGCTTACTGCACCCTGCTCTTGCTCTAGTATCAGTTCACTTGTTTGTTCATTTTGCTTTTGAGATTGCTAGGCACCCAAGTAGTAGAAATAGTGTGTTAAATTGCTTCATCTAAAAGCTGGTTCTTCTGTGGCAGGAGGATCCTTTTCAGTAGAATAGAAGAGATCTTTGTTGATCTTCTAACAAAGTGTCCTCTGGATAAAATGTGTATTTAGAAATCTGATCAGGTTTTTATTTTTTTGGAGGAAATTTGGATTGGGAATACTTTTAAACAGCAGTATGTTTATAAAACGCCAACTTAAGTACAGCCTTTTTCCTCTTCTTGGACATTCATTGTATAAGTGTTGGATAGATTTATATTTTTTAACTATTCTCTTGTTGAAAGCACAAGATTAGATCTAAATAAATTATGTCATAAATTTCATAGTTATGGCTTTACTCTGTGTTGAAGTGAAATAAAAGATTGAACAAAAATAACCCTTGTTTGAACTTTGAAATGTAAATGTCAGGAAACAATAACAGTTAATATTTATGGCGTGCTTATATGTGCTGGGCACTGTTCTAAATGTTTAATTTTCATAACTGTTCTATGAAAGTAGGCATCATTATTGTTCCCATTTTATACACGAGGTAAAAGGCACAGGAAAATCAATAGTATTCCTCTAAGGTCACAAAGTTAGTACATGTTGAACCTAGAATACAGACCCAGGCAGTCTGGCCTCAGTCCATGTCATTAAATATGTACTATGCTTCACTGTAGTAAATGATAAAGTTTAGAAGTAGCAATTATTGGTAGAGTTAAATGGATTATTTCAAATTATCTTCTTATTTTTTGAAAAAAATGGAACACTGATTGACTGATTTTAATTTACGATATTTTGTTTCGGTTTTCTGATTTCATTTATGTCATTTATCAGCTATTTTAGGGGAATATATTCCATATAAAAATAATTCTTATAAAATTGAAGCGTACCGTTTTCAGCCAAAATGTATTTCATTGTACCGTGTTTTTTAAAACCATTTTTAACAGCTTTATTGGCATGTATTTTATATTTCATAAAATTTACCTATTTCAAGTGTGTTAATTTAATGATTTTTAGTAATTTAATGAGTGATCTAATCATTTACTGTAAATCAGATTTAGAACATTTTCATTCGCTAGTAAGATCCCTCCTGCTTATTCACAGGAAATCCCATTTTGACCTCTAGCCTAGAGCAACCACTAATCTATTTTCTGTCTCTAAAAATTCATCTTTGCTGGACATTTTATGTAAATGGAATCATAACAATATGTAGTCTTTGTGTCAGGCTTCTTTCACTTAGCATAATGTCTTTTCAGGTTTATCAGTGACATAGCATATTTCAGTAGTTTGTTCCTTTTTATTATTGAATAATTTTCCATTGCATAGGTATGCCACATTTTATCTATCTACCTGTACCATTTTTTTAAAATGTAACATTTCTAGATAAGACACTTGCCAACCTTGCTGAGTATGATATAGTAGTAGTATAGTGGTGACTCAGCATCTTTTTAATGAATTAGTTCATTAATTATGCTTTGGAGTAATATAGTGATTTCACTGTTTGAAACTAGAGACTGTATTTAGGGACTATTATTCTTTAGCTAAATGGACCTAGACTGTTAAACTTGAGTTCTTTTTGCATTTCATAGTTTTTTAAACTTCTCTATATACTGTTTTTCAGAATCTATTTTATCATCGTCCTGCTGGTAATCAGCACTTTTTTGGAGAGGTAGTTGATTCCTCCCCAAAAGATAACTAAAATACATTTGAATTAGAATCAAGCGCGACATATTTCAAACAAGGCAGAAGCAGCATATGAGTAATATACCTTGACTAATTAACATCTCTTACACATAATAATCATTTGCACAAAATTTTGGTAAAACTTCTCAATCACAAGAACATTTATCATATTTTCCTTTTAAATATCATGTTGGACTTTAACTCTGTTCCAGTATATTCTTTACTAGAAAGATTTGGTGAAAGGTTTTGTTTACATAGCATGTTTAAGAAAAAGGTGCAAACCACTTTCTGAAACTCGTTTTCTGTACAACTTTTATTGTTAAAGGTGCTTCACAGAATGATGATGGCTCCAGACCCAAGGATGAAACAAGGTAAGAGTTCACTTATTACCTACCACAGAATGCAGAAAGAAACAACGGAGAATGAATAAGTTTCATTTTAGTCAAAACTTTTAAATTCAGATTGATATAAAAATGAGTATCAAAAATTTCAGGGCTCAAGGTAAGCAAGGAAATATTTATGGAAAATTCAAGACCCTAAGCTTATATGACTGCAGTTCTCTAGAGTAGGCCAGAGATACCCAAACGCTAATACTTTTTCAGCTTATAGAAAAGTGAATATGTTGCCACTTTTCCAAAGGTAGGAAAGTTCAGAATCCCAGGGTCATCATTGGGCTATTTTCTTTTCTAGGAAAGCTGGGCTATAATTTTTCTCACTGGGATTAAAAAGCAATAGAAAAGGTTTTTAAAATTAATAACTGTCTGTAGACTGGAAGACAACTTATGCCTCTTGTGTTTCTTTTTATTTTTCTGTTTCATAGTTTTTTTGAAGTCATGAAATTTCCCTCATAAAGATGTTTTAATACTTCAGATTTCTTTGGTCAAATAACCTCTCTTTTGCCTAATAAACCCGTACTTTTGCATTAATAAGTGAGAATGTGGTAGAATTTTATAGTGCATTGAAAGGTTCTGTTTTGCCACTCTCATTTCTTTTTTGCAAAATCTCTCTTATAATACTTTATGAAACTACTCTAGACGGCTGTAAGTTTCTTGCAAAGGCATTGCTAGAGCCCTGGCTTCATGCCATTTATTTAATCAATGCTTTACATTTTCCCAAGTGAATCATTGTTCACAAATAATCTGAGGAACAATGTCTTCTAGGTTTATGAGACTGCCAGACTAATCTTTGAGCATGTCTTTTGTGTTAAGCATGAATTCCTTTGCATTAGCCTTTTCCAGAGAGCATACCTCTGAGATGATGGGTTTGAAAAACATTTTGTAAACTGTCAAATGCTGTTTAAATGTTGCTACACAACAATCATGGTGGTGAATCCCTTGCTTTTGTTTGCAGACTTCATAACTACAAGGCATGTGAACAAGGCAAAACCTCCCCCTCCCCCCAGTCATTTAAGAAGCTTACTAAACAGCTTTAGGTTCTTTTACTGTAATTCAAGCACTGCCTATATCATCAGTATAGTCCTGTTGGTCTCCTTTCCCCCATAGCATGTCTGGATGTTGTATATTTCTCAGTGTTGTCTTCTGTCACTTTTATGAATTACCAAGATGATTGGTGCCTGGCATTCAAGATTTTGTTTTTGGATGTGCCTTCTTGACTGTTAATCTTTGATTTGTATATTGTGACCTTATTATATTAGCATCTTGGTTCTCCATGTTTCGATCAGGTACATATGTATGGTGAGATAAGCAGGGGTTTGTAAGAATGAAGCAGAAAACAAAGCCATAGTAGCACTTAATTTGTAGCTAATTGCTTTTCACATATAATGGTGGTGATAAGTTCACACTGACAATTCTATACAGTATACAGGTTTCCATATTGGTTTTCAAAATTCATCTCAGGTTTTAGCTCCACAGTCACTCATTAAAGGAACTAAAGTTAACCACCAGTGCTATTTTGGTATCACCATGTTTCTCAAGCTTCAGAGTACATTAGAATCACCTGGAAGACTTGTTCAACAACAGATTGCCCAGTCACAGATTGCCAAGCCTTGTGTCCTCCTCCCAAATTGTTATATCTAGGATGGGGCCCAAGATTTGCATTTCTAACAAGTTTCCAGGTGATACTGATAGACTAGGTCCTACACTTCGAGAACCACTGTTCAGAAGACATACAGGTATTTCTTAGATTTCAGCAAACTATTATGGGAAATCTTTCAGTTATGTAACAAAGTCTATTTCTTGAAAATCTAGGCTTGCACAGCTTGGCAGAAGTGTCACTCGATCTTAATCTCATCCTCTTTTACTTCAGAGCTGGTTTGAATCCTGTTTCTTTTTTGAACTGCTTTTACTTGTATTTATTAGAAAATGATACATGATTTTTAAAATGTGAAACAGTCTATAAAATGTATAAAAACTTCATGGAAGAAATGGCATTTGACCTAAGACCATTAAGCATAGTTATAATTTGGATATGCATGTCTTGAGGGAATTGGATGAAGGAGTTCTAGGTGGAAAGAAGAAAAACAGTCATGGAGGTGGGGAAGAACACAGGGGTTTTATTGGAAATCTTCAGCCTCAGTATTTGGCTGAAAATAGAGTAATTGAAAGTGGGAAATGGCAGGTGGTGAATTTGAAAGTAGAATCAATCTGTATTTATTGCCTCTTACTATGTGTCAGGCAGTATGATGAACAGGTTTCCTGTTATTTCAATTAATCCTTAAATATTTTTATGAGGTAGGTATCATTTTTACAGGTTATGAGAAAACTGAGGCTCAGAAAGGGAAAGAAACTTGCCTGAGTTAATAGTGTAAGTGGCACAGTTGAACCTGGGACTGCCTTACCTTCAGAGCCTGAGTGTGTTTTACTGTTGCCTAAAGTGGAATGCTTTCCCCCCCCCCCCCGCCCATGTAAGTGCTTATCCCTCAATAAATGTTATTTTTAGTACTGCAGAGGTTGGAGCCAGATGGAGATTTTGGTTTGCAAGTATAGGCTTCTAGAATCTTTTTCCCTGGAGAGGAATGTCTTTTAAAATATTTGAACAGAGCATTGGTATGATCAAAACGCCATAAGAAAAATTATTTGACAGTCAATGTGTAGTTTGGATTGTATGGTGGTGGTGAAGGTGGGAAGACCTCTGTGGGAACTTATTACAGTAATCCACTGAGAGATAATGAGGGCTGGAACTGGAGCAGTGGTGGTAGAAGAGTAGAGAAAAAACGTGCCAGTGAAATCAGTGGGACTTAGGCAGAGTATCAAGAGGCACAGGAGAGAAGAAAAGTCAAATTGCCTGCGAGGGTAGCAGAGTCACCCACAGAACTAGAACATAGGAGGAAGAGTGGCTTTAGCATTGGAGAGTTATTCTGTATCTCCTGCATTTAGCTGATAATTTGGTACCAGGGGATGAGAATGAGACAAAGATTCGAGTTCTGATTTGGAATTATTTTAAAAGATGATCTTTGAAATCATGGAATTTGAGACCCTAGGCAAAAATTTGTGGAGAATGAAAAGTAAGATAAGAACAGAACCATAGGGACCTATATTTAGTAAAGTGGAAGAAGAGGAGAAACCAAAGAAGGAATGGTTTAGAAGTGGGGAGTACAGGATTAGAAAAGCAGTGTCACAGAAATTAAGAGAAAAATGTTTTAAAAAGATGTGTATTTAACATTATCAAGTACTGCAGGAGAGAATGAGATCTTAGCCTAATCAAGCCAGGGAAAACTGGCTGTATGGAAAAAGAAAAATCAGGTTAGAGCTTCAGCTCATCCCCAAATGAAGGTGGATTCTAGGTTTTTTAAATTGATTTTTAAAAATGAAATTATAAAACCTTTAGAAGAAAATATCTCTGAATACATTTAATTATGTAGAAATATAGAACTCTTGTATGTTCAAACATGTAAAAGCAAATGATCACTATTTAACCAATATGAAATTAGTACCTTCGGATTGTAAAAAGCTCTCACAAATAATGAGGAAAAATTATTCCTTTATAATAGAAAAATGTACAAAAGACAGACATACAGTGAGTGCATGGAAGAGGAAACTCAGATGGCCTATAAATGAAATACTGTTGAACATTCATGTTTTTATTTACCAAATTGAAAAAGATTTAAAAGTATATAAATGGGGGCTTCCCTGGTGGCGCAGTGGTGAAGAATCCGCATGCCAACGCAGTGGACACGGGATCAAGCCCTGGTCCAGGAAGATCCAACATGCCACGGAGCATCTAAGCCTGTGCGCCACAACTACTGAGCCTGCTCTCTAGAGCCCACAAGCCACAACTACTGAGCCTGTGTGCCACAGTTACTGAAGCCGACGTGCCTAGAGCCCATGCTTTGCAACAAGAGAAGCCACTGCATTGAGAAGCCCGCACACTGCAGCAAAGAGTAGCCCCCGCTCACCGCAACTAGAGAAAGCCCGCGCACAGCAATGAAGACCCAACACAGCCAGAAAGGAAGGGCAGGCGGGAGGGAGGGAGGGAGGGAGGAAGGGAGGGAGGGAGGGAGGAAGGAGCAATGGGATAATATATTAAAATGTTAAAAGTATATAAATACTTTATAGTGAAATGGGCATTTTCATATCTATCTGGTGGAGAACAGATCAGTTATTACCTTTAAAAATATTTTTTTCTTGGGTGCAGTGGTTGAGAATCTGCCTGCCAATGCAGGGGACACGGGTTCGAGCCCTGGTCTGGGAAGATCCCACATGCCATGCAGCAACTGAGCCCGTGAGCCACAGCTACTGAGCCTGCGCGTCTGGAGCCTGTGCTCCGCAACAAGAGAGGCCGCGATAGTGAGAGGCCCGCGCACCGCGATGAAGAGTGGCCCCTGCTCGCCGCACTAGAGAAAGCCCTCGCACAGAAACGAAGACCCAACACAGCCAAAAAAATATTTTTTTTTCTTAAATTAGCAATCAATATTTCAGTTGAAAATATTTGCCTGCTTTGCCCCAGCTATTCTATCCTGGCAGTCTACCTGAAGGAAATAGAAAATGTCACTCCCTTCCGTAAAAAAGATTAGATTATGGTATGTCCATAAGATAGAGTATTCTACAGTCATTAGAAATGTTTTCAGATAATTTGGGTGAAATGCTCAGTATATAATGAATAATAAACAAAAACTCACCCAGGATATGAAACATTGTATGATCACATACATAGTATAATCAGTCATAGCCAATGCAAAAGGACGGACAAGAGATTATCTCTTAATGGTAATAATCTCTAGAATGTACGATTGAAGGTAATTTTTATTTTATAACTAGAAATTTTTATTTTGAAAACCTCTTAATTAAAATGCACTAAATACATTAGTTGAATAAATACCAAGAATTACAGTGAAGGAAAGGAGAATGAGAGGATAGCTAGAAGAGTAATTAAGATTGAGGAAGTGTTTTAATTATACTTGTGACTGAGAGGAACAATCTAGAAGAAGGAAGATGATGGAAGAGAGAAGAAAGGTGTTAAATGATGGTGAAAAGCCCTAGAGCACATTATTTGTGTCCTGAAATCAAAGACCCACAAGACAAATTAGCCTCGAAGAAGTGAAGATAGATTTTCTTTTCCCCAGAGGTGGGAAACAAACAGATGAAGATATTAGTGGCATAGAGAAATTTTAAAATAGAGAAAAAAGGATAGCTGATAATCATCATTTTAGGGAAGAGGTGGAGTCAGGGTCATCTACAAATTGGGATTAGGTATTTGAGGAGATGGGAAAAGTTTTCAATGAGCAATGGGAATGTGGCCAGGAGTAGACTAGAGATGTAGAAAATGATTGATTTTCAGGCAGTATGGACAGCCCAGTTGAAGTTGTTGAATAATGTGAACTGAAGTCCATGTTGCCTCAGTCTTTTTGAAGTGATCAAGCTTTAGGAAAGTGAAGTTTGTTAGAATAGAAAGATATAGATGCTATAGAATGGACTTGAGGACACGGGGAGGGGGAAGGGTAAGCTGGAACAAAGTGAGAGAGTGGCATGTACATATATACAGTACCAAATGTAAAACCGATAGCTAGTGGGAAGCAGCCGCATAGCACAGGGAGGTCAGCTTGGTGCTTTGTGACCACCTAGAGGGGTGGGATAGGGAGGGTGGGAGGGAGACGCAAGAGGGAAGAGAGATGGGGATATATGTATATGTATAACTGATTCACTTTGTTTTAAAGCAGAAACTAACACACCATTGTAAAGCAATTATACTCCAATAAAGATGTTAAAAAGAAAATACACTAAAGGATTCTGCCACCTTAAAAAAAAAAGATATAGACTAGAGAAGCACAATATTAACATTTTCTATCTTTTGCTTGGGTCTGTGTAACTGTATAGGACCTAGCAAAAGCTCTTTGTCCTTGCAAATTACTGTTAAACTTTTTATTACTGTTAATTTTAACACCACCACACTAATCTCATTGAACCTGTGGTGTAGGTTGTCATAGTCATCTGTCATTTCTAATTCTTCAGCTTCTGGGAGACTTGAGCTTTGATTTGTTTTTGTTTGGTTGGTTTTTTGTTTTTATTTATTTTTGTTTTTTAATATTTATTTTTTGGCTGCATCAGGTCTTAGTTGCGGCGTGCAGGATCTTTTGTTGCAGCGCCTGGGCTCTTCATTGCAGTGCGTCGGCTTCTCTCTAGTTGTGGCACGTGGGCTTAGTTACCCTGCTGCATGTGGGAATCTTAGTTCCCCTACCAGGGATCGAACCAGTGTCCCCTGCATTGCAAGACAGATTCTTAACCGCTGGATCACCAGGGAAGTCCCTGTTTTTGTTTTTTTAAACAGGAAAAAAGTACTCACTTAGGCAGCACAAAAAAAGAATTTTTGTCTTGTGAGTCATTGGAAATGAGAACCTCAGGACTTTCCTTCCTTACCAGGCCCAGCATAAGATTTGTTAGGACCTTTTGTAGAACAATCTGCCCCTTTAATTTGGTACTTTACCTGGTTTATTTACTGTAGTAATACACATGTAATTTCTCAACTGGAACATTCTCCAGGGTTACTTGTTGACCCCAGAGAACAGTAGTGGGAAAAGTAAATGAAGGACTAGTTGTAGTGAAAAGATTGCTTGGGGGTGGCGAGTATCGGGCAATAGTGAATTAAGGTACTTGGGAAAGTAGCCTATGATGGAGCCCAGGTGATACTTAAGAGAACTGATGGACTGTGAAGATAGAGAGGGGATTAAAGTCATGATGAGACTGAATAAAAGATACAGTAGGAGGCAAGTAGAAGGAATGAAGGTTGTAGGAATTTCAGTGTTTAAGGTCTAGGAGGAGGAGCGATTCTAAGTAAGTATCAAGAAAATTTAAGGAATCGTAGTACACAGCTTGTCAGATAATTATGTTGAGAAATTGAGGCCAAAATACTAGAAGGGTGAGCAGCATGGATGTTAAAATCTCCAAAATGTTAATCTTCAACAACAGAACATAACATTTTTGGAATCCAGTTTCTGCTGTACTTGTTTGTCATAGCAGATTTACCTCATGCCCTGAATGTTCCCCCTCCCTGACATATCCCTAAAACGTGACCAGCAGTGGAAGTGTAATTTAGTTGAACATTATAGCTGAGAAGGCTTTAAGGAATCATTTAATCCAGGTAAATGCACTTTTGAGGTACAGAGAGATTAAATAACTTTTCTGTGGTCATATAACTTGTCAATAGCAGAGTTGGAGCTCGAAACCTCAATTTCCCATTTTTGGTCCATTCTGCCAGTTGTTTGTCTTTTTAAAAGCATCAGGAATCTTTTTTTCAAACTAATTAATCACCTCTTAAAATAGTATAGAGAGGCAATATGCAGAGTCTCAAAGAGGTCTACGACTCAAAAGGGGTTATATGACTCTTCACCTAGGGGAAGGGGAGCAGTGTCAAAGCTGACTCTTGCTGCATTCCGTTCATATTCTGGGGTTGCTTGGTCTTCTTGCAGGTGGTCAGCACTAACCAGGTGCTGACTGCCTGTTACTGAGCTTTTCCATTTATTCAGAATAAGCATTTGAGAAACCCCGCAAAGCAGTATTGTCATGCCCTGCTGTTCACGCACATCATCTGGAGATCTTGTTAAAATACTATTTCTGATATAGTGGGTTGGGAGTGGAGTCCAAGATTGTGCATTTCTAACAAGCTCCTATGTATCGTGCTTGCTTCTGGTCCAAATACCACACTTTGACTTCTGGAAAACATAGTATGAAAATGATTTAATGGTACTGCCTCTATTTTAGTTTCTTGAATCTATCAGATTTTATTCAGGCTTGTTGTGAGGTCCAGGAGTATGGATTAATACTGAGTAGTGGTTTCCAGTTACCAGGTAGTAGATATCAGGGCTTTAGCCAAGGCATCTCCAAACTAGCTAACTCATGCCTTGCTTTCTATTTCTAGTCAATGACTAGACTCCCCTGGGAAAAGGAATCACCTGTGTTTAACTGACAGTAACTTTGTATCTGACATTCCTGTTAGTGTTCTTCCCCCTTTCTCTCCAATTGATGTCATTGCTTTGAAGAAATGATAGTTCCTTTAAAAAAAAGGTCTGTGGGCACCTCTTTTCTAGATCACTTACCTTGAACATTTTGTATACCATTTGCTGGGATGGGGGGAGAGCACCTATCCCTGGGAAATAAGTGTACTTCTTTCTCCTGTTGTGGAACAGTCAGCTTTGCCCCATACCTAAATAATATTATTAAGAGCCAGTGGAAACCAAGGAAATGATGATTAAGTTATCTGTGCTTGTGATAAAATAGTGCCCTTTCTAAGGCATTTGGAATTTTGAGAATTTGACTCCATGTCTACTTATACAGGGCCTCTGAAGAGTTATTTGAAATCTGAACCAGCACACCTAATAGTTCTGATTGGTCCCCTAAGTACTTCTGTGCCATTGAGTAACCCCTCACATATTTCTACATGGGCTCTGAGGAGCTATATGTAAGACTACCATAAGAGCTGTTTATGTATTTGATAAGGCTGGCCAGAAATTAGGAAGGTTTTCTCAAGCTCCTAAAACTTTAAGTTTTGGTCTTCCTGTTGTTTTTTTTGTTAAATTCAAAGAGCATTCTTTTTCCCTTCTGTTCCTGGCCGTCTTACCCAGAGCGAGCACAAATGGATCAGACCATCCTGAGGATGCAGGGTCTGGTGAAAATAGGAGGGTCAATGGGAACAATTCTCCATCACTCTCAAATGGCGGTTTTAAACCTTCTAGGCCTCCAAGACCTTCACGACCACCTCCACCTACCCCACGTAGACCAGGTGTGTATTCTAGCCATACACTAGGGATGTAGGTCTCAGTACCGTGATTATAAAATTCTTTTTGGGAATTGATCCTCAGGTAAGTGTCAAGAGACCCTTTTAGGTTGGTTTTCTAGCTGAATTTTTACATTTAAGATTTTGACCAAGAATGATCTTTCTATAGTTAATCAATATGTGCCTGTTCCCCAAGTTTTTCTGCCAGGTGTGAAGTTATTGAGGCAGGTGCTCCACTGCGAATGAAAATCACGTGTGTGCTGGGAGTTCGCTGATGGGCTAGTAGTTAGGATCCTGGGCTTTCACTGCCATGGCCCGGATTCAGGGAACTGAGATCCTGTAAGCTGCACAGTGCAGCAAAAATTTAAAAAAAAAAGGGAAATCACATGTGTACTGTAAAAAGTAGAGGCAATATAGATAAGATTGCAACTTTCTGTCAGGGTTTGTAACTGTGGACATAAGCATTTCATAGAGTCAAGGATCTGGTCAAGGTTATATCTCATTATATCCTTTAAAAAGACAATCAGTAAATAGCAAATAACCCAACAATGCTAAATGATATTCAGATTTTAAAGCAAAAACCACACAAGTAAACATTTCATATAGTAAAAATATAAACATTTACAGTTGGAATATTTATTTTTCCTGATTAGCCAGAATAAATCTTTTAATCTCTTTTTACTTCCCTCTGTTAGTATGTGAACAGGAAATGTAAAATAATCCAAATATTATTAGAAAAGTAAATTGGTTGTCCACAAATCATTTTATTAAATGACATTGTGTTTAAATATGTATCTTCCCCCCTTTTCTTCTGTAGATAATTGTGTTCATAGTATATTCCCAGTCTTTAAGATCATATACTACTTTGTCACAATATTAGTGACTTCCTCCAGGAATTGTTTTGTCAATAAGTATTTTTTGAAGATGTAATATGTACTCAAGCAATAATATTCTTTCTTTCTTTCTTTTTTTTTTTTGGCCACACTGCAAGGCTTGCAGGATCTTAGTTCCCCAAGCAGGGACCGAACCCAGGCTCTTGGCAGTGAAAGCATGGAGTCCTAAACATTGGACTGCCAGGGAATTCCCACAGTGATATTCTTAAAAATAGTTATTATCAGTCAGATCTTCCATATTATAGGTAACGCCAAAAATTAGTCTCGGATCTGTAGGCATTCATAGGAAAGACAGTTTTAAGGGTCTGGAAAATTACCAAATGAACATATATGCAGGGACCAACACTTTCCTGTTCTAAAAGTTATTTCCTGTGGCATCAAGAAATCAGCATCTGTATGCGCTTTGTAATTAATAATGAGACATGGAGTAAATGGAACCTTACAAGTTGTAAACAAGCCTATTAAGTGGGACCATTGGCTATTTCCCATTATTTATCTTACTTAAGTAATTTTCATCTGCATGTCCATATCTTAAATTTTATATTTATCATCTACCTTTTTATTTAAGTTAAAATTCTCTCCTGAATTTAGATTTCTGAAAATGGTTTTTCTGTTTTCCTCAAATCTTAAAGCATCTGTCAATGGCTCACCATCTGCCACTTCTGAAAGTGATGGCTCCAGTACAGGCTCTCTCCCACCAACGAATACAAATTCAAATACATCTGAAGGAGCAACATCTGGATTAATAATTCCTCTTACTATATCTGGAGGTTCAGGCCCTAGGCCATTAAATCCTGTACCTCAAGCTCCCCTCCCACCCGGGTGAGTAATTGCTTTTGGTTAACATGTTTTCTTTAGACTTCTGCATATACTTATTAATAAGGGAAATAGTACTGAACTCCATTCTTTAAAAAACTGTCTTATAACTCTGTATGTGTGTATGTGTGTGTGTTGGGGGAGGTCTAGAGTCAAACTGAACAAAAAAGCTTTGCCACATTTGAAATTTCTCCCTCATTTCCAGAGCAAAGTGAAAGAAAAAAAAATTTTTTTTATTGAAGGACTCTGAGCCATAGAAAGTTCACCAAGACCAAGTAATAAAATAGTCGCCTGATTCAGATTGTCTTTTCTTTTGAAGGGGGGAAAATCACTTAATTTTTTTACCATTATAAAGTCATAGCAGAGTAATAATAATTTAGGAAACTGAGAGGGATTACAAATCAATCTCATGTAAATCTCTACTGATTATTTTTTAAATTAATAATACTCTGATAGTTATACACACACACACACACACACACACACACACACACACATACACACATATTTTGTGGCATTCAAATTAATCCAGAGCTCAGAATGCTAAACAGAAATTAATTGACTAAGTGATAAATTTAAAAACTCTCATGATGTGGAGTTTTAATTGCTTAAAGAGACTGTATTACTTATGTGGGTAGTTAGGCCATTTTCCTTTTTGAAAGCCTACATGGGAAGCCAGATTAAAAATTGTTTGTGCAAGGGATTAGAAGTGATTGGTTTTTTGAAACTTTGTTGGTTTATTCCAACAGAGTGGGTGCTCTTAGAAGTGACTGGTTCTTCTAAACTCTGTTGGTTTATTCCTGTCTTTTTTACTTTGGGGATAAACCTACCAAGGAGACTGGAATACTCATATTGCCTTTTTCTTTGGTACTGTTGTGCAGGAGCACATCTGAAAAAGTCTTATTCTTTGATTTCAGTTTTTCTAGTACCAGAACTGTCCTTTGCCCTTCAGTTAACAGCTGTCTTTCGTCAGATTTTATAACAATAATTACAGTTTTCTTTTCCACTCAAGTCCTATGTATACCCTGATCAGATTGAGACAGTTTTTGTATCCTGAATGCATTGCTTTAAGCCTCTTTAGAAATATAAGACATCTCCTAGAGCAGATACTTCTGCAGGAGAAATCTCATCCACCGTGTGTCACCCTCAGTATAACATTTCTTGACTTTATTCCTAAATTCTTTTGGTATCTGCTTTATATACGGACATGCTTATTTGTCTCAGCTCTGTAATATCATCATATAAGAGAAGAAGACAAATACAGGATTAAAAAACCAGGCTATTCATACATGTAGCATATCAGGTTTTTAATTTTATGTTTAAGTTGGGAGCAGAGAGTGGACCAGCATGGACGAGTTTACTATGTAGATCATATTGAAAAAAGAACAACGTGGGATAGACCAGAACCTCTACCTCCTGGGTAAGTGTCTGTATTGAAGAAGAAAAAAAGTATTTATTCAGAACATCTATACAAAAATCTTCCCTACCTTCCTACTTTTCCTCTTCTGTCGATCTTGTCTCTCTCTACTTTGTTTTATGATAGGTGCAGACTAAAAAGAAGAGAGTCAGGGAATTGATTGGCCATGATGAATGACTTTTATTTTCACTCATTTTTGACCTAAAGAAAGATTCCGTTTCCTTTGTGAACTTTTACCTGGATCAAACTGCAGGGTTTTAATTTTAGCTTTTTTTTTTTTTTAACTGTATAAGAATTATAGCCCCTATCCTATATATGGTAAAGTTCATATTATAAAAAACTAATATATAATAGTGAAGTCATTGCAAGATAGTTGGGGAAATATTAATATATTAATAAAATGAGGATATATAAATAGAATGTGTTAAGCATTTAACATTTATATTATATAAAATAATTGGAATAAAAATATTTTCATTTGAGGGAAGTCAGTAGCAAATCTGGGGAAATATTTAATCTTGCTAGTAATCTTAAATACACACCTGAAAAGTACAGTGTTGGTGAGACTGTAGAGGAACTTTACCTCATAACATTGCTAGTGGTAGTATAAGTTAGTTACAACCCTCACAGAAAGGATATATAACCATAATAATACCCATACCCTTAGTAACCCTTTCCAGGAAATTCATCCTAAAGAAATAATGCAAAGGAAGAAAGAAATTTTTGATATATAAATGGTATTTATTATTTTACTACAGTTGGCGCTCCAATATGGGAGGGGAAATATTGGGGGGAAAATTCCAAGATGTTTCAAAAGACAAAATTTTGAATTTCCCAAGCCCTGGCAACTATTTACATAACATTTTATTGACAGCTATTTACGCAGCATTTACATTATATTAGGTATTACAAGTAATCCAGAGATGATTAAAGTATACTGGATGATGTGCCTGGTTATATGCAAATACTATGCCATTTTATATGAGGGACTTGAGTATCTGAGGAGTGTTCTGGAACCAATTCTGTATTTGTAATATTAGACTAGTAGGCATAACCCTAAATAATCAACCAGGTAGACATCACCAAGTTATTTTATCAACGTTCACTTGATAAGTTATGTACCCATTTGAAATGATAAATAAGATAGTTGTATTCTTGTGAAAAAGGGCTTTTTCTGACATCTGTGAAAAGCACCCTCTCTCTCCCCCTTCTGTGTGCGTGTGTGTGTGTGTGTGTGTGTGTGTGTGTGTGTGTATGTGTATGTTTCTGTCCCTATTAGGATTGCAACAGTCAAAAGAACATTTGAAAGAAAGAAAATGAGAGGTTTTGTCTTAATGATTGTTTGAGACTTAATCAGTAAGATACATTCTGTTTTAAAAACCTGATACACCTTAACTTTTAAGAAAGAAATTTTTACACACATTCCTCTTAAGTTCACTTATAGACCATTTAAAATATATAAAATAGGGCTTCCCTGGTGGCGCAGTGGTTGAGAGTCTGCCTGCTGATGCAGGAGACATGAGTTCGTGCCCCGGTCCGGGAATATCCCACATGCCGTGGAGCAGCTGGGCCCGTGAGCCATGGCCGCTGAGCCTGTGCGTCCAGAGCCTGTGCTCCACAACGGGAGAGGCCACAGCAGTGAGAGGCCCGTGTACCGCAAAAAAAAAAAAAAAAAAAAAAAAAAATATATATATATATATATATATAAAATAAAACACTTCAGGTAAATCAAAAGTAGTATTGCAAGGGAAATTCTTACCAAACCTGTACCAGGGCTAAAATGAAGTCCTGTTTAATTCTTATCTGTTTCATGAGTATTTGTTGAATCCAGTTGTTTTTGTCCTGATTTAGCTGGGAACGGCGGGTTGACAACATGGGACGTATTTATTATGTTGACCATTTCACAAGAACAACGACGTGGCAGAGGCCAACATTGGAATCCGTCCGGAACTATGAACAGTGGCAGCTCCAACGTAGTCAGCTTCAAGGAGCTATGCAGCAATTTAACCAGAGGTTCATTTATGGGGTGAGCATATGTACTTGCATTATAAACTTAATGAGTGTTTGATTTTTAACCTTTTCTTGCATATGAAATGTAAAGCAGTAAAAAGAAAGTACAAGTAGGATGGCAACTCAGTTGTTGCTGTTGATAGATTATTATTTTTAGACCTTGTTTCCAGTATTCTGTGTAGGTGATGTATTCTTTTCTTTTTAAAAATTCCGGAAGTTCAACCTCCTTTGCTTTGTTACTGTTGAAAATAAAAAAGAAGTTAGGACAACTTAAAATTCATTTACGAAAGAATAGTAAAAATAAATCCAAGCAGTTTAAAAAGAAAACAGTTCTGAATTTAATACTGCCTAACTTAGCAGAACATTAGATGGCTTGGGTCTAATAGCACCTGACTCAATTGTAGTGAACTAATGATAGAATTGAATCATTTTGTAACATATAAACGTAAAATTTATGCAATAATTATTTGGTGCTGTGGGAGACTAAAGAAATTTGATTCCTTATAGGATGATGTTAAATATATTATTATGGCTTTAAAACCATATTATCTTTGGTATCAAAACATCTTATTTCTGGAAATGGTTTAAATTTTACATAAACCAACTCTCCAAGAGTTCAAGAGAAGCTGACCCTCTCCATTTTCATCTCTTCTCTTCTACTACCATCAGTATCATCCCTGTTAGAGTCCATAAGAGTAAATTCCTATTCTTACTAGGCATTACCTTTTTTTTGCCTTTTCTCCATATTTCTGTTTCTTGGACCTCATCATCATCATAATCACTCACTGATGTAGATAAATGCACCTTTATCAGCAAGTTTCCCTTCACTACCTGGTTATGACTAAAATAACTTTCTTTCACGCAACAGTTTTTCTTGCCACCTTCTGTCACAGCAGAAGATAGCTGTCACTATCTTCCCCTTCCCAGTGGTTTTAGAGTTGAAATTAATTTTTGTCTCGTCTACTTTACCGTTTTCGTTTTATTTTCTCCAATGCTGTTTTACATCTTCCTTTCTTTCTAAATTATAATCACCTTTGGTATGCCTGGCCAAATTTCTTTTAGGTTTGAATACCTAGCTTGCCTGCCTTCTTAAAAGCTAGTTTCCACATAGGTGTCCAGTGGAAAGAGCATGGGCTTTGGAGTCAGATACATCTGTGTTCAAATCCTGGTTCCACAGTTACTTTCTCTATATGACTTTGAGTAAGTTACTTAACCTCATCAAGACTCATTTACTTTATCTATACAATAGATCCATATATAAAATTACCTCAGAGGGTTTTTTTTTTTTTTTTGATGATTCTGTAAAATAAAGTTCCTAATATGTTTGGCACATACTGGTTACATAGAAATGTTAGTTTTCAACTTTTCTCTCCCTCGTATCCACAATTGCAAATGTGCCCTTTATCTCACTTTTATAATACATGATCTTTTTTTAATACATTTATTTATTTATTCATTTATTTAATTTTTGGCTGCATTGGGTCTTTGCTGGTGCACACGGGTTTCCTCTAGTTGCTGAGAGCGGGGGCTACTCTTTGTTGCAGTGCATGGGCTTCTCATTGTGGTGGCTTCAGTAGTTGTGGCACACGGGCTTCAGTAGTTGTGGCTCGCGGGCTCTAGAGCACAGGCTCAGTAGTTGTGGCACACGGGCTTAGTTGCTCCGCGGCATGTGGGATCTTCCCAGACCAGGGCTCGAACCCGTGTCCCCTGCATTGGCAGGCGGATTCTTAACCACTGCACCACCAGGGAAGCCCCTATAATATATGATCTTTTATTTATTTTTATTTTCATTGAAGTATAGTTGGTTTACGATATTATATTAGTTTCAGGTGTACAACATAGTTATTCAAATTTTTATAGATTATATTCCATTTAAAATTGTTATAAAATCGTGACTATATTCCCTGTGCTACACAATATATTCGTTGTAGGTTATTTATTTCGTACGTAGTAGTTTGTACCTCTTAATCCCCTACGCCTATCTTGCCCCTCCCCCTTTCCCTCTTCCCACTGGTAACTACTAGTTCTCTATATCTGTGAGTCTTTTTCTATTTTGTTCATTCATTTGTTTTAGTTTTTAGATTCCAAATATAAGTGGTAACATACAGTATTAGTCTTCCTCTGACTTATTTAACTAAGTATAATACCCTCCAGGTTCATCCACGTTGTTGCAAATGGCAAAATGTCCTTTTTTTGGCTGAGTAGTATTCCATTGTGTATATATACCACATATTCTTTAGCCATTCATCTGTTGATGGATACTTTTTTTACTTCCATATCTTTCTTGGCTATTGTAAATAAAGCTGCTGTGAACATGGGGGTGCATGTATCTTTTTGAATTAGTGTTTTTGTTTTCTTCAGATATATACATCCAGGAGTGGAATTGCTGGATCATATGGTAGTTCTATTTTTGGTCTTTTTTTTCTTTGGCCACACCATGTGACATGCAGGATCTTAGTTCCCTGAGCAGGGATTGAACCCGTGGCCCCTGCAGTGGAAGCACGAAGAAGTCTTAACCACTGGACCACCAGGGAAGTCCCTGCTTTTAGTATTTTGAGGAACCTCCATACTGTATTCCAAAGTAGCTGCACCAATTTACATTTCTACCAATAGTGTACAGGATTCCCTTTTTCTTTACATCCTAACCAACATTTGTTTTGTGATGTTTTCAATGATAACCATTCTGATGGGTGTGAGGTGATATCTCATTTGTGGTTTTGATTAGTGATGTTGAGCATCTTTTCATGTGCCTGTTGGCCATCTGTATGTCTAGTACATGACCTTTAAAAACACTGTTTTTAAAGGCAGATTTAGCAGATTCTTGGAGCACCTACAGTGTGTATTGCTTTATTGTAAACTTGACCAATTAAATACTCAGAGTCTTGGGAACTTTTCTAGAATTGCAGCTTTTACTCATCAACCATTTTCTTTTCTTTTTTTTTTTTCTTCTATCCAAATTCTTACTCTTTGCTCTTGTTATAAAGTGGTTCTAAATTATAAAGAACTTAAACAGCCTATTTTAGTTATGAACTGAATTGAACATTCTTAATACCAGCTACTTAAAAAGTGGTGGGGTGTTGCTGATAAAGTCTGTTTATTGGGTAGATGCAGTGGCCTTTGTTCTGACCGTGGTTACGGGGGCAGTAGATGCTCATACACCTAGCTTTTTTTTTTTTTTCTTTCGGTACGCGGGCCTCTCACTGTTGTGGCCTCTCCCGTTGCGGAGCACAGGCTCCGGACGCACAGGCTCAGCGGCCATGGCTCACGGGCCCAGCCGCTCCGCGGTATGTGGGATATTCCCGGACCGGGGCACGAACCCGTGTCCCCTGCATCGGTAGGTGGACGGACTCTCAACCACTGCGCCACCAGGGAAGCTCTACACCTAGCATTTTTAACCTCAGAATGGATAATGGATCACTGTGTAATGGCTCTGGCCCATGGTTTCATTGTGCCTGTACCCCCCACCTTATCTGTCCAGGGAGAGCCTGTGGGATAGGCTTGGGTCTTAGAAAATTATCACAACAGATTGTCATATGCCAGACTACTCCGACCTGTTGTGTAACCAGGGTTCAAACCTTGTGTAGTGTTTCTCCTTGGTTACCCTGTTTTCATTATTGTGTGTGTCAGGAGGAGCAAGGCCACTGCTTGACAGGTCTGTCTTCCAAGAGCTTTTAAATGAGAAATGGAATATATCTCATATGCTTTTAAAACTTTTTCCGTCAGTTAACCTAGTTGCTGTAATAAGTCATTGACATGGGGGCGGGGGTTTGACAGGAAAGGACCGACAGTGGGGGAAACTGCTATAAATTTAGACTAAACCAAATGCAGTATGATGACTTTGTTTGGATTCTGATTTGACCCAGTAAGCAACCAGAGACATTTAATTAGGGATTGTGTATTAGATGATAAAATTAACATAGATTCTTTGCTAGGTGTGATAATGATATTGTGGTTGTATAAGAAAATGTTCACAAATTTTAGAAAGGCATACTAAAGTACATAGGAGTGAAATGATGACTCCTTTTTTTTTTTGCTTCAGCAAAGAATATGGAAGAAAAATAAAGAAATGTGGTAGTTTTGGTAATTGTTGAATCTCGTTGCTGGGTATATGGGGTGCACTGTCTTATTTTACTTGTGAGGTTTTTTTCATAATTTTTTTTTGAAGCAGTTAGTCTGTTATTTATTTGCCTTATCTTACTTAAAGGAGAAAGGGCTTAACCACATCTTACTGAAAGACCACAAAGTATCCCCCACTTCATTATACATTTAAACTAAAACACAGTCATTAACCCTTCACACTACACACTCAGTATGACTTCTGCTTCTCTTTTTCCAGTGGTTGACTCCTACTTTCCTTTTATCTAACCAAACCTCTCTCTCCACCAATGTGATAATTTCAAACAAATTTAAGAAGTCTTTTATACAGTTCTAGGCTTGTCATCTCCTTCCAACTGGAATTCTTTTCTTTTACTCATCTGACAGCCTGTTCTTCCTGCTCCCCCAACTCTCTTCTCACAATTCTTTGTATATACCATGTCCTGTATATGATCCTCTATTTTTGAGTTATAAATACAAAATTTTTCTTAGCCAGCTGATGACCCTGAGTACTGTTATTTATAAGTAACTCTTGGGAGATTTATGTATTTCTCTAATTTACTGATTTGGAGCTAAAGAAGGGGAAAAAATGGTCATTTGGGTGTAAAATTACTTGTAATATTTGAATTTCAAATAGTTTCAAATGTTAAATAATGTTGACAAAGTTTTTTTTCTTCGTGAGAGTGCATTGGCTTTTATTCTTGACCTTGTCATACTTCTTCTCTAAGATGTGAACTCTGTAAGAGTATGTTATGTTGCACACGGCCAGGGAAAGGCATATCAGAATTCATAAGCCTGCTCTCAAGTTATCTGTTTAAGTTGTTCATTATTTCACCATTTTGGGGGTTGTTCTTTTTAGAATCAAGACTTGTTTGCTACATCACAAAATAAAGAATTTGATCCCCTGGGTCCCCTGCCACCTGGATGGGGTAAGTCACATGGATTTTTAAATTGAATTCAGTTATTTTAACAATTAGGTATTTATGGATGGATGATATACCCTGCGCTTGCTTGAGTGAATATCTGGAAAGCTTTTGGGGTGTGTTTAATTCAGAGTGCCAGATAGGCATTTGATTTCCCAAAAGTTCTAAGTTACTCTTCTAAAATATAAAAATATTTTGCCCACTCAGCATAAGAAGAAATGGATTATGATACACATGAAAGTCTGGATGGACCTCAAGGGCATTATGCTTAGTGAAAAAAATCCATTTCAAAATATTGTATACTGTGTTATTCAATTTATATAACATTCTCGAAATGACAAAACTGTAGAGATGAGAAATAGATTAGTAGTTGCCAGGAGACAGAGCCACTGGTAGGTGGTTACAAACATAGGAGGTAACGTAAGTGGTTCTTATGTAGTGGTGGAACAGTTCTATATCTTGACCATGGTGGTGATTACACAAATCTGTACATGAAATAAAAGTGCATAGAACTGTATGTTTACATAAATGAATTCAAACTTTAAAAATGAGTGAAAATTGAGTAAAGTTCGTAGTCAACAGTAATGTACCAGTGTCAATTTTCTGATTTTGATATTGTACTATAGCTACATAAAATGTCACCATTGGAGGAAACTGGTTGAAGGGGGTATATGAGATTCTTTGAACAATTTTTGCAGTATGCTGTAATACTTATTTCAAAATAAAAAGCTTTAAAGATATTTTGATCATATTGGTGCTTCGAAAACACAGTTCAGAGGTTGATTGAGTTGATGTTATCTGAAAGAACGGTGGAAGGGGGAACATATTGGGGTGGTGACTGTGTCCTGCATGAGCATGCTCTGTTATCAAGTATCTTAGTTATTAAAACTTTTTATAGACTTTAAGATGAGCCTGCCCTACCAGATTATTTTATATCCATTATATAAGTCATAGGGCTGTAGCAAGTTTCCAGAGTAAACACGGCAATATAGAAACAGGTTTGCACGGAAGAGAAAGAGAATATAGAAGGTGCAAAACAGCAAAGTAAAGCCATTTATGGAACCAGTTGAAGTTTTATCTTCAGGAGCTGCAGATATTTCAGAAAGTGATATTTCTAGATAGTCTTGTTGGGAAACATCAGTTTCTAAGATAGATTGCTCTAGCGTTACTTTATTTAGGAATGGAGGGGAAAAAATTGATGTCAGTGTCACATGAATCTGGGCAATAAATGATACTGGCTATGTGTAAGCCTGCTTTTCAGTTACCCCATTGCCCTTAAAGATATTTATCCCTAGCATTCCTAGGAGTCAAAGAAGTAAAAAGATATAATAGTTCATAGTTATAACTATTATTGTCACTAGCTTGTAGCAAAGGGAAGGCATATGAAAGTTGTGAATTTCTGTCTTTACCAGTGTCTGGTAGTTTAGTAAGGAGTCTTTTGGATCTGTGGGAGCCTTGTAATGGACAGTTTATTGTTGGTATGAAGTACTTCAGAAGAAGGGATGTTGTTCTTTTGAGGCATATTGAACTAGACCTGCTTGGTTGCATTCCCAGACATGGATGGTCTTCTCAGCTTTATTTCTAGAGTTGTTTTATGTTTGTGTTACAGAGGAGAAACGATATACCTGTAGGTCATGTATTCATCCTCTTAATTTTAGTGCAGAAAAACCATGACCTGATTGGCTTTTGTTAGAAACCCAAACTATTTTGCTCCTTCTCCAGGGCAGCTGTTAAGAAAAATTGTTTCTCGCTCAAAGAAGCATGAATTGGAGGCTATGTTGCCTTTATTTGTAAAGCTTTTCTTGCAAATCTGGTCCTTGTCTTCTGTATTTATTATTATCCTCAACATCAGTATTTCTCATTTTTACTTTAGCCAACAACACCTCCATAAAATACTGCCTCTAGAGGCCCAATTCCAGCTTATGTATGTTATCAGAATTTTGCCTTGGTTATTTTACATTCTGCTTATTTTTAGGTTTCATACTCCTGAAGTTGAAGTGCAACCCCTCCCCCTTCTTAAATGAGTTCACGATCATCCTATTATTTAGACTGATTACTGCTTTATGATTCTCTGCCTTTGGGGCATATGCATTATTTGTTGAGCCAGTGACAGCACTGGTACTATCACAACTGAGAACCACCCAGTAGACCCTGAGCATTGATCCAGGAAATAAAATCCCAGTTTACAGCCTGTGTTGATGTTCTAAAGTTGTTAGCATTATTTTTGTGACACCATGTATCCAGCTTCTTCACCCTTTCAGACTTCTGTATGCTAGGACTAGACATTACTACCTTACAAGCTGACAGTGAAGAATTTTTAACACATGCAAACTATAGAGGCTGGAGAACAAAGAATGCTTTTGGTTCAACAATATGTCTAATAGGGCTTTGTGTAGAGGGTTTACCCATCAGGTATAAAGCTATTTTCTCATTTTCAGAGTTGCTATGAAAGAATACATAGAACAACAAGAAGCTTCTGTTTTTCAGTGTTTTATTCATCAAGTCAGGAAGTGGTTTGATGTGCATTCAGGCTTGGTGTTCAGTTATTTAGGAGTTGTTTACCATGTGATTTTTTGAACGAAGTAAGAAATCAGCTCTGTAGTCACAGTACTTTTCACTAAGCAGGTGAGCCTTCAGTTTGCAAGCGCATCACCTTTGAAATTTTGGTTTTCACAGCCTCTTCCAAGAAATGCTTTTATCAATGCTATATACTTAGAACAAACATAGAAATAAGTTTTCTATTAACTTTATCTTACCTCATGTTAGCTTTTTTTTGTTTTGTTGGTTTTTTGTTTTAAAAATGTTTTTAAGCTTTTATTTAGAAAGCCTACCTAGTAAAATCACAACTACAAAGTGTGTGAGCTATAATCTAAGTGCACAAACTAAATATTTAAAATGTCAAACATATGTTTTTCACTGAAAAGAAAATCTGCTTAGTTAAAACAGTTAAAAATGAGGGACTTCTTGGTGGTGCAGTGGGTAAGACTCTGTGCTCTCAGTGCAGGGGGCCGGGGTTCGATCCCTGGTCAGGAAATTAGATCCCACATGCATGCCGCAGCTGAGAGTTTGCATGCTGTAACTAAGAAGTCTGCATGCTGCAGCTAAAGAGCCTGCACGCTGCAATGAAGATCCTGTGTGCCACAACTAAGACCCAGTGCAGTCTAAATAAATAAATTTTTTTTAAAAAAAAAAGACATTTAAAAGTGATAAAACCAAAGCACACAAAACAAGTTCGGGAATAAGGCAAAATTACACCAAAGCCTTAAATCTGTTCATCTGAAAGGAAAGGAAAAAGGAATATCTCCATGCCATCCCTAGCTTCATGCCACCATTCAGTAAACACTGACCATGGGTAAGAAGAGGGTGTCCTTAGCTGAGGTCAGTAACTCACCAGCTCTGATGTGGTTGGCAGGGTGCTCAGTCTTCAGAACCCTTGGAGAACCCAGGCAGTGACTCTGTTCATGTTAGCTTTTTGAAGAGAGAATATCTGGCCTTGAAATCTGAACTTACGTGGCAGTTAAAAGGTGAATACACGCTCAACTATGCACTTAGGATATTAATTTTAGATTATAAAAGTTACATAAAAATTACTTGTACACAAGAAATTTATTCTGTAAGTGTATTTAAAAATTTAAATTTGCCTAGAACATTAACTTATTTTGTTATTATGTAGCTACAACTGTGTAGCACTGTGGGTGCTTCTTTTTGCCTCAGAGACAGCTCTTAAAGTTGGTTACATGTTTCCACACTCAAGGTTCCATGACCAGCAAAGCCATTTTTATTATTCAGGTTGTGGCAGAAGATGCAGAGTCCATTTTCTGTATGTAATACACTCTAGAAGTTCTATTTCCATTTTAGGTCAGCTGATATAGAAACTACCTGAGATGTCAGGAGCAGATTCATGATACCAATATATCCCTTCTGTGCCACCTCCACCCCAACCCCTACCCCCTGCCCCAGTATCATCACTGCTACTTGCGATCATGGAGTCAGTCCTGGAGATAAGTTAAAAGTTACCAAACACTAACTTTACGAGGCTATATAATTTGGCCTAACACTCATTCTGCAATATCTTGCTTAAAGAAAGATCCAAAGGATCTAAATAAATGTTGTTTGAAAAACAAATGAACTTTCAAACCATAGGAAATAAAAATTGGCTTTACCACCATGGAGTTAAGCTTAAATGTTTTTTTTTTTGAAAATTGCTAATTTTAAGATAACCATGCTTTGTAAAATGTGGGAATCCATTTCATACTATTGAATACTTCAGTTTTCATTTTTAGACATCTTGGCCAAATTTAAAAGTTTCAGACACTGGAAGAGACCGTTCTTTTGAAGAATTAATTTGTAATGGATCAGAGAAGTCAATAGTTCAAAACAACAGAACTAGTATTAATATTAAAATTTCGAACCTAATTTGGTTATTAAAAGAGAAAATAATATCCACACATCTTGTAAACCTTAATGAGAAATCTCAAAGAAGTGGGGCAAATTGTGTAGAATGGGTATAAGAAAACAAGGAGAATGCTAAAGCAAGAGGCAGGTGGGTAAACAAGCAGCTGCTTCAGATACAGTAAATTAAAGAGCCGAGCCCTTCTGCCCAACCCTTGTGTAAAAAGTTAGTATAGATATTTAGGATTTGGAAACTGGTTGTATTAAGAAACAGGATATATTTTGAAACTTGTCTTTTCTAGTTGAATAATGCCTAGCATATAGCAAAGAAACAATTAAGTTATATCCCCCCATTGTATTTTAAGAATTGAGATGGTGTGATATGAAAAAAATCTCTGAATGCAGACGTCAGTTTCCATCCTCTAGCTGCTACTTAATTCTGAAATTTGGGGCAGATCTGAGTTACCATATCTTCAAAATAAACGAAAACTACCTACTCCGTGGGACTTTTAAGGTTAAAATGAGGTCATATATGCAGAGTTAAAACAGTTAATTATTCTTGCTGCTGGTTGGATTGAACAGAAAGGTCCTACGGGCAGGGCATTGTGAATTATGTCTATTTAGTTTCTAGGACAGCAACAGGGACTGGTTTTGTGGAAGACAGTTTTTCCAAGGTGGGGGCAGGGGTGGTGGTGATGGGGAATGGTTCATGCGGTCATGCGAGCCAGCAAGCAATGGGGAGCAGCAGACGAAGCTTTGCTTGCTCACCCTCTGCTCACCTCTTCCTAACAGGCCGAGGACCCAGGGGTTGGGGACCCCTGTTTTAGGATAAAATGATATTTTATAACTTGAGTAAGTATGTGGATTTAATAGTGAGAGAATAAATTAAACCTTTAAAGTTGTGATTTAAAAACTACAAAATCAACAGAGCAGTGAGAAATGGGCAAAATCAGCTCATCTTATTTTAATTTGAGGAAGAAGACTATGCCAACTCTAATGCTTTGCCTTTTTCATTTGTTTTAAAGAGAAGAGAACGGACAGCAATGGTAGAGTATATTTTGTCAACCACAATACTCGTATTACACAATGGGAAGACCCCAGAAATCAAGGGTAAGAACTTGCAGTTATTAGTGTATAGATAACTTCTTAAAGATTGTACCCTATTTCCAACTCAGTTATGAAAAATATCAAACCTACATATTCTTTCCCCAAAGGCCTTAATTACCCATATACTTAAGAGAAAAAAATTACACTATTACTTCCATATAATGAATGTGGGTTTCTTGAGAGTACAGGGGGGAAAAATACCTCGCTGGTATATATGAATATGTGTGTGTGTGTTTGTGTGTGTTTTCCCCCCAAAAATACCTGTTTGTTGTTAGTAAGACCAGATTACTAATTCTAAAGTGGGGTTTTGCAGCCTGACATCTCTGGATAGAATTCAGGGAGTATGTGACTTAGAGGGGAAAAATACATATTCATTTTCAGTAACCTTTACCTGAAACTGAGTGTTCTTTCCATTATGATTGTAGGCCACAACCATAATATTAGAACTAACAATGCCTAGGACTTTGCCACCAGTAGAAATCACAGGTTTTTAATATCTTTCTGCAGTTGTTGCAGATATCTCAAAATATTGTTTACACACATCATTACAAGAACTTGCTAGTTAATAAGCCACTAAAGAGATATATTATTTATTACAAGTTTATCTTTTTAATATTTATTATGTATATGTAATTGTTTTTCTTTATAACATTATGTGATAGTGTATGTATTAGTTTGCTAGAGCTGCTTTAACAAAGTACCACAAACTGAGCGACTTAAACAACAGAAACTTGTCTTATACATATTTTAGGAAGCTAGATAGAAGTTCAAGGTCAGGGTGTCAGCAGAGCTGTGCTCCCTCTGAAGGCACTAGGAAAGGATGTGTTCCAGGTCTCTCTTCTATCTTTGATAGTTCCTTGGCTTGTGCAGCGTAACTCCAGTGGCATTCTTCCTGTATGCATGTCTCAAGGTCCAAATTTCCCCCTTTAATAAGGACATTGATCATATTGGATTAGTGGCCCACCTTATTCCAGCAGGATCTCATCTAATTACATCTTTAATAATCCTGTTTCCAAATAAGGTCGCATTCTGAGGTACAGAGGGTTAGGATTTCAGCAGAAGAATTTGTGGGTTGACACAATTCAGCCCATAACAATATGTAATGCTGTGTGTTTATCAGATTTCCAGAGGGTTCCATTCTGCAGGGAATTTGGTAAGCTATATAGTCAGAAGGCACAGTCCCCACAAAATTGACCTCACTTAAGACATCAGGCACAAGCTGGGAGGTCTCCAAGACTACTCTCACTTCAAACTGACTGACTACAAATTTAGGGTGTCTACCCAACCACTTTCAGGTTCAATAACTCACTAGAGAGACTAGAACTCTCTGAAACCTCTTATACTCACAGCCTCCTTTATTACAGGGAAGGGATACAAACTAGAACCAACAGAAGGAAGAGATGTATAGGGCAGAATCTGAGAGGGTTCCAGATGCCCAGAATTGATGTGGAACAGTATGTGTTGAGTATTGCCAACCAGGGAATCTCACCCTAGTCTCTAGTAACCAGAGTTTTTATTGGGGCTCCATCATGTACTGCCTGCATAGCTAACCTTTAGTTTCCAGCTCTTCCCCACAGTTTGGGCTAATACCTATAGTGTCTAGTTACTCCAGAGGTTAGAGCTGATATGGCATATTCCAAAGCCTCCCTCATAAATCACATGATTGACGGTCTGGTGTTCGAAGCCCCTAAGCAAACAAAGATACACTTGACAGGCAGGACATTCCAGAGGCCTAGAGATCATCTCCCAGTAGCTGAGGGCAGAGGTCTGACCTCTGTTTGGGCGTGATTAAATCTTCACATCTACCATAGGTCAGGGTTTTAAGAACCTCTATTTTAAAGGTGCGCTTTAATTTTAAAATCTATTTCTGGGTACCAGCAAATCACAACATTTTATGGAGTTATGGTATTTAACTTAAATATTTTCAATTTCTTAAAAAGGAATAATTAAGAATTTCATAGGTAACATTTCTAATTTCTCTTTAAAATTCTATCACTAAGGATAGAATAGACCATGTCACCTTTCTGTAATTTGCTACCATTTTTTTGTTCCCCCTTGGACCTTTAAAGTTTCAGAGCTAAAGTTAGAATCATATTTTTATAAATAATACAAATGACCCAGTTCTATCCAATTTGTTTTCAAGAAAACAACTTGTTACTGAGCCCATCTTGCAAATATGATTACAACAAATGAGAAGTGTTATCTTCTTAAATTTTTAGTAGTCTGTTTTGTCTGACATTTGTATTTAGTTCTGTAAATATAGTTAAATGATCTTAACTTTTTGACATAGTTCACAAAGTACTGTTCTAGGCAATGGTTCTAAGCCTTTTGTTCTTCTGAAGTACACTTGAGGAAAGTGACACTCCTGTCAGCAGTAGTGGCTCTCTAAAACAGTGAGATTAAATGCCTCTAACCCCTCCTTTTCTTCCTTTCTGTTGTGAACTTGAACATTTCCATTGCTTTGCCTTCTCACCATACCCACCAGATGAGAAAAATGAAACTGTAGAATAGAGAAAAATGAACTGGAAAATATGGATGAAACTTAGAACACTGAAGTTTAGAGAGATTAAGCAAGGTCTAAAGATAGGTATTAAGGAAGTGGGTAGGAATACTCCATTAAGAACATTTGAGTTGCCTTAATAGGAATAATAGAGATTCTGGACAAGGGGAAGGGCTTCACTTGGAGGTTTGACAGACCATGTCTTGTTTAGGGAAATGGTGAGTAGGCGTACACTACACAGGGTTCATGGAAGGGAATTAGAGGTAGAGTGCAGAGGTAAAACTGAAAGGAAACATAGAGGGCAGAGTATCAAGACAGAGTGAGGGCCAAGTGGAGGAGTTTATGTCTTATAATTGGTTAGTGGTGAATAGTGATATCACTTTTAGAAGAGAAAGAATTTGTTCAGATCTCCATTTTAGTACTCTGTCAGCAATGTGAAATATGAGTACAGGACCAGAGTGAGACCAGAGGCAGCAAAACCAGTTAGACTGCTGTTATGAAAGTTTAAAAGAGAGATGAATGACTGATGGTTGATGGACCTGTTGACATGTTTAACATGCTTGTAGGATTTTAGTAAACAGGTGGAAAATACTGGACTAAATGGTTTTCTAGAAGATTTCTACTGCCTTTATGGGTATTTTTAGTTTCTGTACTTGGCAAACAAGGAACTCTTTAACATTTTTTGTTTATATATGTTTCTGTGTTTTATATAGTCAATTAAATGAAAAGCCCTTACCTGAAGGCTGGGAAATGAGGTTCACAGTAGATGGAATTCCATATTTTGTGGACCACAATAGAAGAACAACCACCTATATAGATCCCCGCACTGGAAAATCTGCCTTGTAAGTTTTCTAAATGTTTTGATTAAAAGTAAAACTGATTCCTAAGATTTTTATATAAAGATCTCAATTACCAAAGAGTGCTATTTCTTGAGGTGGCTTGCCTGTAGGTCTCTGATCACTAAATGTTTTGTATTTCCATTAGCTTCTTAAATATTTTCTCCTAGAGACTTTCCATATTTGTTATCATCTATTCACAGCATTAAATGAGAGTGTTTAGGAATTATCAGTACAGTACTGCTCACCAATTAATCCCTGATTTCTGATACCTACTTTCTTTCATTTCTATCACCTTTTAACTTGAAAACTCCCATTACTTTTTCTTTTCCATTTTTGAAAAGTAACTGTGTTTTGTTGATTTGCTTAATATGTTTTGTTTAGGGTTTCTTATTTTTTAAATTACAGTCAAATAGACATAACAAAGTTGACCATTTTAGGTTTATATCTTAGTGGTGTTAAGTACACTTATTGCTGTGCAACCATCACCACGATCCATCTCTAACACTTTTTTATTATCCTATACTGAAACTCTGTACCCAGTAAACTGTAACTCTCCAGTCTCCCTTCTCCCCGAGTCCCTGATAAGTACTGTTGTACCTTCTGTTTCTGAATTTGACTAATCATACAATGTTTGTCCTTTGTGACTGGCTAATTTCACTTAGCATCATGTTTCCAAGGCTCATCCATGTTTTAGCTTGTATCAGAATTTCATTTCTTTTTTTTTTTTTTTTTTACTTTTTTTGCGGTACGCAGGCCTCTCACTGTTGTGGCCTCTCCCGCTGCGGAGCACAGGCTCCGGACGCGCAGGCTCAGCGGCCATGGCTCACGGGCCCAGCCGCTCCGCGGCATGCGGGATCTTCCCAGACCAGGGCACGAACCCTTGTCCCCTGCATTGGCAGGCAGACTCTCAACCACTGCACCACCAGGGAAGTCCTCATTTCTTTTTAAGACTGAATAATATTGCATTTTATGTATTACCACATTTTGTGTATACATGTGGTTCATGGACATTTGAGTTGTTTCCACCTTTCAGCTATTGTGAATGATGCTGTGAACATGAGGGTACAAATATCTGTTCAAGTTCTTGCTTTCAGTTCTTTTGCATATATATTCATAATTAGAATTGTTGAATCAAATGACAATTCTGTGGGTTTTTTTGTGACGTTGCCATACTGTTTTCCACAGTGAATGTACCGCTTTACGTTCTCACTGATAGAGCACATGGGTTCCAGTTTTTCCACATCCATGCCAACAGTTGTTACTCTGTGTGTGTGTGTGTGTTTGTGTGTGTGTAATGCCATCCTAATTAGTATGAAATGGTATCTCATTGTGGTTTGTATTTCTCTAATGATTCATGATGTTAAGCATCTTTTCATGTGCTTACTGACCATTTTTTGTATCTTAGAACAAATGTCTGTTTCAGTCCTTTGCCCAGTTTTGAATCAGGTTGTTTTTTGTTGAGCTTTAGAAGTTCTCTGTATATTCTGGATATTAATCCCTATCACATATGTCATTTGCAAATATTTTCTCCCATTCTGTGTATTTCCTAAGCATTTCATAGCTTTAGCTCTTACATTTAGACCTTGGATTCATTTTCAGTTAATTTTTGTAAATGGTTTTAGTAAGGGTTCAACTCCACTCTTTTGCAAGTGGATATCCAGTTTTGCCAGCACCATTTTGTTTAGTGGTCTTGGCACCCTTGTCAAAAACTATTTGACCATATATGTGAAGGTTGATTCCTGGCCTTTCTGTTCTATTTTTCTGTATGTCTGTGTTTATCCCAGCACCACACTGTTTTGACTGCTGTAGCTTTTACTAAATTTTGAAATCAGGAAATGTGAGTCCTCCAACTTGTTCTTTTTTGAGATTGTTTTGGCTTTTCAGGGTCCTTTTGAGATACCATATGAACTTTAGGATGGGTTTTTCTATTTCTGCAAAAAAAACAAAACAAAACAAAGACATTGGGATTTTGATAAGGATTGCATTGAAGTTTTCTTTGGTTAGTGTTGACATCTTAACAACATTAAGTCTTCTAATCCATGAACATAAGCTGTCTTTACATTTATTTGTCTTCTTTATTTTCTTCCAGCAATGTTCTATAGTTTTCATTGTGCAAGTCTTTTACCCTGTTGGTTAAATTGATTCCTAAGTGTTTTATTGTTTTTGATGCTATTTGTAAACGGAATTGTTTTGTAAATTTTCCTTTTCAGATTGTTGATTGTTAGTATATAGGAATACAGCTGATTTTTGTATGTTTTGTGTTCTACTTTGTTGAATTTACTTAGTGCTAACAGGTTTTTTCGTCTGGAGTCTTTAGGGTTTTTTATATATAAGATCATATCATCTTCAAACAGAAATGTTTTCTTCTTCCTTTCCAATTTGAATGCCTTGTCTTTTTCTTGCCTAATTGCTCTGGCTAGAACTTCCCATACTGTGTTGAATAGAAGTGATGAAAGCAGGCAACCTTGCCTTGTTCCAGATCTTAGAGGGAAAGCTTTCATTCTTCCGCCATTGAATGTGATGTGAGCTGTGAGATTTTCATATATAGCTCTTATTATGTTGAGTTGGTTTCCTTCTAGTTTGTTGAATGTTTTTTTATCATTAAAGGATATTGAATTTTTTTTTTTTTTTTTTTTGCGGTACGCGGGCCTCTCACTGTTGTGGCCTCTCCCGTTGTGGAGCACAGGCTCTGGACGCGCAGGCTTAGCGGCCATGGCTCATGGGCCCAGCCGCTCCGCCGCATGTGGGATCTTCCTGGACCGGGGCACGAACCCGTGTCCCCTGCATCAGCAGGCGGACTCTCAACCGCTGTGCCACCAGGGAAGCCCAAGGATATTGAATTTTGTTGAATGCTTTTTTGCATCATTTGAGATGATTGTGTGTTTTTTTTCCCCTTATTAATGTGTGGTGTACTACGTTGACTTTTCATATGTTAAATTATCCTTGCATTCCAGAGATAAATTCCACTTGGTCAAAAGGATTAAAATGTTAATCCTTTTAATATACTCCTGAATTGAATTTACTAGTATTTTTTTTTAGGATTCTTGCATCTATGTTCATAAGAGAGATTGGTCTGTAGTTTTTCTCTTTTTAATTTTGTTAAGCACATTATAAACATACTTTTTAATTTTTTTATTTTAATTAAGTTGTACTCGACATACAATATTGTTTCAGTTGTACAATGCAGTTTTGTTTTCATGTAGCACCTTTGTCTGGCTTTAATTTCAGGACATTGCTGACCTCTCGTTATTTTTTTTTTTTTTTTTTGGCGGTACGTGGGCCTCTCACTGTTGTGGCCTCTCCCGTTGCGGAGCGCAGGCTCAGCGGTCATGGCTCACGGGCCTAGCCGCTCCGCGGCATGCGGGATCTTCCCAGACCGGGGCATGAACCGGTGTCCCCTGCGTCGGCAGGCGGACTCTCAACCACTGCGCCACCAGGGAAGCCCGTCGTTACTTTTTTTTAATATGCAGAAAATAAAAAATTAAACTTTCATGTTTCAAACAAACTAGGAATTCAGGCCAATTAAGTATTAATGAAATTAAATATGTAATAAATTACTAACAGATACTGTTGTATCATTAATCTTAGCTACAATTAAGTTTGGGCACATATAGCAGAAAACCCCAAAACAATAGAGGCTTGTATGAAACAGAAGTATATTTCTCTCCATCATTAAAAAATAGTCCAGTGGGACTTAAATAGCACACTACTGAATAATCCATGGCTCAAAGAACTGGCTCACTAGAAATAAGGAAATTTTTTTTACTTTATGATAATAAAAGCAAAACACAATTTGTGGGATTTAATAAAAGTAGTCTTGGAGGAAGACTTAATTGCTTTAGAGGACTAGATTAGAAAATAGTGTGTAAAATCATTGATCCCTGCTTCCACCTTAAGAAGCTAGAAATAGAAAAGTTAATTAAATACAAAATATGCATAAAAGCAGAAATCAATGAAATGGAAATGAAAGAACAGAAAAATCAAAGCTACAAGTTGGGTCTTCAAAAATTTAATAATATTGGTAAACCCTAGTAAACTTGAGAGAAAAAAGGAGAAAAACTGGGAAATGTAGTCTGCCCAAGTAAATCTCAAGACTCTGTTAAGGTCAAAGGAGAGAATGGATTCAGGAATAGACACCGTTCTCAGACAGAACCTCCTTTACCTAGTCCTGTTATATTTGGCTGTATATAAGAGAGAATCTCACAACAGGGGCTTTAAAAAGATCAAAGTTTATTTCTGTTTCTTACTTAAAAATAGTCATGGGACAATTTTTTTTTATTTTAAAGATGGTATTAGGAGTATGCTGTACTAGGGCATTTTTGTATTTGACTACTGAGTTCTTAGGGAGTGTGGTATTGTGTTTTCCTTCAATATTTTATCTTACAAGAAACTATATGTGTCATATTAACATTCTTCCTCAGAGACAATGGACCCCAGATAGCCTATGTACGGGACTTCAAGGCAAAGGTTCAGTATTTCCGGTTCTGGTGTCAGGTTAGTATTGGGACTGTATTTCTGTACTCCTTTTATTATGTTGCTTACACAGTCAGTGATTGTGAAAATAATTAACCTGTAGAAAAAGAGGTAAAATGGAAGCATTGGAATTTTTCTCCTATTTTTAGGTCAAAGAAATAGATTTATCCCTTAGATAATTTATGGCTTCTCTTGTCCAGAAGAATAAATTTGAAACCATTTGAATAAGGAAACATTGCTACTTATTCCAATACTCATTATTTTAAGATTGGAGAAATCTTCAAACAAATGAGTTAAAACATTTCTGATATGTAAATTATAACCAGCTCCTTTCATATCTAGCATTTGATATAAATGACGTTGATAGATCCGTACATATGTATCACTTTGATAGATACATTAGTACATATATATGGTTATATTCAGAGTATGTTTAACAGATGTGATCAGTTATTTCTGATGTATTATAAATGTTTACTGAATTACTGATTTCTTTATGGGGTCTAAATAAAATTACTAGTCAAAGTGTTACTATGATGAATATTTTTAAACTTCAAACTCTTGTACTGGGCCTGTGCAAGCAAAAAGAATTTGAATTAGCTTTTTGAAAATTTAAGATTTGTTTGACTCATTAAGTAATCACTGTGCATACGACATCTTGCTTCTGTTTCTTATGTATCAGATGATCTATAATTAGCATGAATACTCACAAATGCATGGTTAAACATTATTAAATAAAAGTTCATATTCATAGTCTGCTTGTTACTGTAAGCAAAAAAGTAAGTAAAATTTTACCTTTTTGGTTTTTTGATAGGCCATTTTAATGGTGAGAGTTGACTTAAGACATTCTTATATTTCAGCAACTGGCCATGCCACAGCACATAAAGATTACAGTGACAAGAAAAACATTGTTTGAGGATTCCTTTCAGCAGGTACTGTTTCATCCACTTAATGGTTTGCCCCCTGGCTTCCAGCCCAAAACCTTTTGGTGCTAGCAGTTCAAACACTTTGGAACTTTTTGAGATGGAGTCCTTGAATTTTTTAAGTCTAATCTCATTGCCAGCTACCTTAGTACTTAAAATTGCGGAAAATGCAGATAGCTTTGTGTGTGTGTTTTGTGTATGTGTATGTTCTGTGCTTTTGAAGTGTCAGAGTAACTTAGTATTTGTTTCAGGTTTCCATTTCTAAGCTCAGTGTTTGATGTGAGACAGATATTTAAGTAAAAAAACAGGCTTTTGGTAGACAAAAGTCTGGAAGTACTGTATGAACATACTGGATACAGATAGAAAAAGAGAGGAGAAGACTTTGTTTTTGTACTTCTGTATTGCTTGCATTTTTATAATAAGCATATTTACTCCTATAATTTAAAGAATTTTTTATGTAGTAAAAAATGTAATTGGTCATTGATGACAATATCTAAAAATAATGTTTTCAGGAGTAGTCAACAAATGTTTTAGCTGTCCTCAGAACCTGAGTTAATTTACTGCTTACCTTTATTTTACAACTTTGTTTACCAACCAACTACAGCTAAGTATTAAGTGATTTTGATATATTAAAATGACCAGTGGAAAAAAATGTCTTAATATGCAAACATCCAGTTCGTCCTTGTTTTATGGCCACATGTGGTTGTGATTCTTTATTATCAAACCCTTATGATAATTTTGGTAGCTACAGCTTTGAGAAGTGCTAAACCGAATGTAAAGGAAAAAGAGATTGTCTGAGATAGTTGACAATAGCTGTCTACTTACTTTCAGAAACAATTATATATATTCTTTACTAATGGAACCTCAGTTATTAACATTGAAGGGAAATGCCAGTTGGCATCCTGCTAAGTAGGAGCAGATATTTTTTTAGGAGCAGAGCTTGACTAAGGCCACTTAGAGAATTATGAGTCATTCTCTTGATCTGATGTAAGCAAGGCTCCAAGGCCATTCTCTACCCCGTGATTACCTATTTCTTATTTTCATGTTCGTAACCAGTATGCAGTCACTGAGTAGTCAGTCTCTGGTGGGCCAGTTTCTTGGAACATAACTTGCCAATAGCAGTGCTGAAAAGATGTGAACATGAGTAAATGTCCCTTTAGCTATTGATACCTAGAGACTTTCGCGGAATGACAGACCAGATGATGCTAAAACAGTTTTTAAAAATTGTCACCCTAAACTCTACATCCATCCAATAAATGTGAAATAAAAAGAGAAAATTTTGATTGCTTTGGAAGAGTGACGTATAGCAAAATTAGCATCAGATTTTCTTCATAGCATTTGGATAAAGTTGTTTGGGGTAGTAAGTGTTTTTCTTGACACAGCACAACTGCTTATGGGGGAAATTGCAGGAGAAGCATTTCTTTTTTTCCTTCATACTGGCATTTGTTAAAAGGTATTATTTCAAGGTATTTTTTTCTGGGGGGACAGCAAGCGAGATCAGGGACAGCCCTACGGTTTGGGGAGCAGCCACAGGGACAAGGAATAGCCAGAAGGAACAAGAAATGAACAAAAAGGATAATTTTAACTTATAACATTTCTCATTTGCGTTGCTATATTTCTAGCCTATAGTGTTGTGGAATACTTGTCATAAGCATTGAATTTTTTGTTACATCTGGCATTTTCTTGTTTGAGTGGGATATGAATTATGAAAGTGTGGGAACTGAGAGAGCCCTAGCATAAGCAGGTCACTTACTGAGCCTCTCTGGATATTTAAATGTGATTGTTCATTCTTATCCTTTCATGAAATAGAATCATTGTACGGACTTTATTCTCTCCAGGCCCTGTCATTTTTTTTCCTAAGAGTAATTAATGTTTGTAATCTTCTACAGGCCCAATTTTGGGCAAGTAATTAAATACTTTTAAAAATTAAGAACCCAAATGACCTCTTCATTGTAGCTCAATAATGGTACTGTCCTTCAAATATGAAGATGATCTTATTAACCACTGTAGTAGAATACAAAATTTGAGTAGTTTTTCCAGGTTTCCACTGAGAATGAGTTTTCAAATTAACTATATTTTCTCTGCAGCCTCTGTTTTTCATTTCCAAGTTAGCCAGTTAGTTATTATGTTATTACCTTTTGGCTATAAAACAAACCCAAACCTACCCAAACCAAAAAGGACCTAAGCTCTGCTCATGGTCACAGTTACTCTGCTCTAAGCAAATGAGAGAAGGAACTTTGTCAGTAGTAGGATCATTTAAAAGAAAATTATATATGTATAAAGTATACAGAAATATAGATATGTATAATTTATAAAACATCATGAAACTTTAATGTATTTTCTATATGTGTGGTGTTGACCAAACCACAGACAGCATTCTGTGTCATGGGGAATTTAAGTTACTTATAATGCAGGAGATTTCTAACCTGGAAGTAAGTGGTATAAGGTGTTTCTACTTTTACCGATTCTTTTACTTCTTCTTCTTCTTCTTTTTTTTTGGTAGATAATGAGCTTCAGTCCCCAAGATCTGCGAAGACGTTTGTGGGTGATTTTTCCAGGAGAAGAAGGTTTAGATTATGGAGGTGTAGCAAGGTAGTGATAATATGAATACTCAGAACTTAGTTCCTTTCCTCCAAAGGTATCATTACACTTTGCTTGCAAGTATTATTTTCTCAATTTTCTGTTTCAGGAAAATGAAATGTAGCAAATTTTTGTACCTTTATTAATGTTGCAATTATAAAATTTCAAGAAACATAAATTCAGCACTTTCTAAGGTACTGCTAGTTGATTTCACCCACATCACTCCTTTAATCCTCAGGATAACTCTGAGAGAGAATTTTGCAGGTAATAATGAGGTTTAGGGACTCACCAAAGGCATATAACTAAGTTGTAGAGCCTGGATGCAAGCTTTACATCATCAAACCAGAAGCCAGTGCTCAGTCCACCACCTCATATCTGTTCCACAGAACATACAAGGCCCTATAGTGTTCAGGTCACTTTCTCCATCACAGATTCCTGATAGAGATAATAGTCATTCAGTTCCCAACTGAGATTAATATATGTTTTGAAAATATAGAAAGCTGTATAAAATAGGAGTTGAAATTATAAATTCTCCTTTCTTAATATTGGAGCTTCTAATCAAACCCCTAGAAGGTAGACTCAAGCAGGAAATTGCTTTGCTTATTCCATAACAGTATATCATAGCAGGTTAAAAATTTGCATAGTGGTGGCAGTATGGAAAGCCAAGGACTTCGTAGTCAAGACTGGATTTGAATCCTTTTTCTGCACTCAATAGTATAGCTTGGGGCAAATATCTTCATCTGTAAAATAAGAATGATCATATCTACTTCTCTGGGATTATTGTGAAGAGTAGAAATACTGTTTATTAATATCCTAGTTCAGACCCTGTGTCTTTGTGGGGTCACTAACTGGTGGCTACATTTGAGGGATTTTTACTTAGGTTTTGTTTCAAAGCTCACATTTCAAATGTATGCAGTAATCACAGGTAAATAACAAATATGAATAGAAACATTTAATTTTGTATTAGGTAAAGATAATTCGGGGGGCAATCATTCCTTCTTAACTAGAAAATTAACTAGCAGTATTAAAGTATAAGCAGGATTACTACCAGAGGCCATACATCAACAAGAAAGGAAATCTCAGGCACAAGCTGATACCACATATATTGCCCCAGATTCACTCTGCCTACTGTTCTGCCAGACCTTCACCCATGTTACATAGTTAATAACTATAATCGTACGTTAGTGTTGGTTGGTATTTTCACAGCATTTGAATTAGAGCTTCTCAGTATTTTCCTAATGAATGAGTAGCTTGAATTAAGTGCTTTATTGCCTCTGTGAAATTGGAAGGTTTTTCGTATTTATCTAAGATTTAGAGAGCAGTGGAACTTAATGAGCATCACTGAGGGGCTTTGTAATGGATGGAATAATGTTAGACTTGTTTCAGCTGTTCTAACCACATGGGTCAACAGTGAATTTTAAACTTGCCTATGTATAGTATTTCACTGATTCTAAGACTAAATTTTTCATATTTTAACATCTCTGAAACTGAGATGTGTATTACAATTGGAAAAAATTTGTTACTGGTTCATCAAATAATGTTGTCTTTAAAGTCAATGATGTCTTAGATTCTTTGAAATATGCAGTGTGTAAATATCTCTGTACAATAGATGTCAGTTTGTACAGAAGCAGTGAAAATCAATATGAGACTAGAGAAATATCACCATCAGGGGAGTATAGATTCCTGAGAACTTTATAACACTGCTCTTTGATTTATTGGTATGGTTACTTACAAGATTTTTCATCGTAAATTTTCTTTTGATTTCAGAGAATGGTTCTTTCTTTTGTCACATGAGGTGTTGAACCCAATGTATTGCCTGTTTGAATATGCAGGGAAGGATAATTACTGCTTGCAGATAAACCCCGCTTCTTACATCAATCCAGATCACCTGAAATATTTTCGTTTTATTGGCAGGTTTATTGCTATGGTAAGTGCAAGTGGAGAACTGTGTTTACTTTGCTAATTTAGCAATACTAAAGCATTGTTTCTTTAACTTTCTCATTTGAAATTTTCTCATCATTAAGATATGTCTAAGATTGGGCTTGTTATATCTGCCCTTTCCCCAGAAATATTCCATAATAGATCATATGACAGGGGAGTTTGTTTTGTTTGTTAGATGAGTTCTTCATTCAAAAAACAAAAACATTCTGAAATACAATGAGATATATAAAATCTTTTATATCGTATAAAATATAAAATTATCTTAAATGGTATTGTTTTCTTCTTGCATAGGCTCTGTTCCATGGGAAATTCATAGACACAGGTTTTTCTTTGCCATTCTATAAGCGTATCTTGAACAAACCAGTTGGTCTCAAGGATTTAGAATCTATTGATCCAGAATTTTACAATTCTCTCATCTGGGTTAAGTAAGTTTGTTTCCTTTTAATTTATCATTGTTGTGTTGGTAATGTATTCAGACTGTAAGCATGTAATTGGTTTACAAAATTTAAATGGTTTACATTAAGCCTGTCTCATTATTCAATATGATAAATTTTATAGAAATATCTTAGGCAAAAATGTGATTTTAGAGCATAATGTTCCAGTTTTGTTGTTAATTCCGATGTTACAGTTTAACAATAGTTATTTAAGAACATAGTCCTTTAGTTAAAAAAAAAACTCTTACATGACTGAATTAGTGTAACAGTGTTACTTTCATTTGGGCAGAGAAAACAATATTGAGGAATGTGGTTTGGAAATGTATTTTTCCGTCGATAAAGAAATTTTAGGTGAAATCAAGAGTCATGATTTGAAACCCAATGGTGGCAACATTCTTGTAACAGAAGAAAATAAAGAGGAATATATCAGGTAAGAGAGGATGCTCCTTTTGACATAGTTTTTAGCCTTTCTGTTAGACTGTATAGTATGTTGATAATTGCTTAGTAATACTAGTGGACAGTATTTCAAAAAATAATATTTGCCTTTATACTAATTATTATGAGAACTGCTCATGTATTATTAAGGTTGCAATACACCACGTCATACCTTGTAAGTACATTGAGAGAGGAACAAGAAAAGTGCTATGGGAGACATCCTTTCATCTAGCTATAATCATGGAGCAAGAATCTGATGGTATTTAATTTGAGCCTTGATGGTTGGGAAGGATTCAGTTATGTAGAAATAAGAGCAAAAGTTATATGCAGAGTTACAGAGGCTGGAAAGCACAAGTCATGAATCGTAAATAAGAGTTGCCATGGTGTGTGATGCTGTCAGGCAGCTCAGAATTGGTAGCCCATTTGCCATGTCCTGCATTTCAGAAGCCAAGGAAAATGAAGAATCTTTAGAAGATGTTGTGGCTAATAAGTTATGATAACCCTTAAGAGAACAGTTAGAACTATAGCCCAATGGTAGATATAGAGGCCAGATTACAAGAAATTAAGGACTAAATTCAGTAGACAGTCTAAATTTCTTTTTAACGAGTCTGGCAGCAAAGCCCATGAGAGATAGGACAGATTCTTGTGGAGGCAGCAAGGTAGAGGGACTATCCTGCAGGTTAACTCAAACTGTAAACCTTACAAAGAATTAGTCTAGTGGATGCTAATGAGTTTAATCCCCCCCTTTCTGACATATTTCAATTTAACCAGAAATATGAAGATTTATAAAGTAATAGAAAAGAATTTTGGTCATATAAAACTTTAAGTTTTTCTCCAGAAGTGGGAGTTTTAAGGCTAGAAGCAGTGCTGGATCACTTTTTTAAATACCAATTCTGTAACTACTATGCCATGTAACATCATGGCATTGAAAAGAATCTCAAATTTATATGCAGATATTTTTGTGGGGAATATTTGAAGATCAGGTAAAATTTTTAAGTAAAAAGATGGTTTTCTTAGTGTAGTCTCTTATGCTTTGCATTAGTTCATACTTTTAGTCTCGAGTTATTAGTTCACTGACATATTCTCAACACCAGTTTAGTCAGATAGGGGTGAGATTTCACACAGCTGCTGATTCTTGAGTTCCAGTTTCTGGATCTCTTGCCTGCTTTTCTACTTTTTAAATATTAACATATCCTCTCCACATTTCTTGTGATTAATATTTGCATGGTATATTTTCCTCCATCCTTTATTTTCAATCCTTTGTCTTTCTGTTTAAAGTATGTTTCTTAAAAGCAGCATATTCTTAGGTCTTACTACTTTTATCATTTCTGATAATTGTTACTTTTAGTTGCAATTGATACATTTAAATTCAATGTTATTACTGATATGATTGGACTTAAGCCTGCCACCTTGCTATTTGTTTCTTCTATTTCCCAATTTCTTTTGTTCCTCCTTTCCTGTCCTCTTTTGTATTAATAATTTCTAGTTTTCTTTTTATATATCTTTGGTTTTTTCTTAGCTATATACCTCTTTAAAGTTTAGTGACTGCTCTAATGAATATATGCATCCTTAACTTATCACCTTTAATTAATATTATGCTAATATATTAATATTATATGTAACATAATTTATAATTAATATACTACTTGTACATTATAAGAGGCTCATAATAGTATAATTCTGTTTATCTCATTTCAGCCATTTGTGCTATTGTTATTTTATTTCTTATGTTTATAACCCCATAATACTATATTCTTGCTTTAAGCAATCAATAGATTTTAAAAGAAATTAGGGAATAATAGTCTTTTATATTTACTCACGTTACTATTTCTGGTTCTCTTCATTTCTTTCTGCAGATCCATTTTTTCCATCTGGGATCATTTCTCAGCCTTAAAAACTTCCTTCACCATTTCTGTTAGTGTGTGCCTGCTGGCAATAAATTCTCTCAGCTTTTATCCAAAAACATCTGTATGTCATCTTCAGTTTTGAAGGATATGTTCACTAGATTCAGAATTCTAGGCTTATAGGGTTTTTTTTTCTCTTTTTTTTTTTTAAACACTTTCTTTCAATAATGTCATTCCGTTATTGTCTTCTATTTTTGATGATGTGAGCCACTATTTCTGTTGTTTTCTGGATGAAATGTATGTTTTTCTCTGTGGCTTTTAAAAGATTTTCTAAAGGTTTTTTAGCATTTTGCCTCGTATATATGCGCTTTTATGTTCTCCTGATTGATGCCATTTCAGCAGTTATGGAAAATTTTTGTGCTTTTTCTCTGTAGATGTTCCTTTTGCTTCGTTCCCTCTTTCATACCTCAGAGACTTCGGATACATGTATATTTAACCTTTGATATCATCCCAGATGCTGTTTATATTTTTTTCATTTTCTCTGTGCTTCAGTTTGGGCCATTTTGATTGATCTGCGTTTGAATTCACTGCTTTTAAGTTCATCCAATTAAATTTTCATTTCAGATATTCTTTCATTTCCATTTGCTTCTTTCAAGAGTTTCTGTGTTGAGAATCTTTATCTCTTCATATATTTTGTCCATCTTGTCCTATAAATTATTTAATACATTTTTAATAGCTTTTAGAAAGTATTTACTAACTTCAGCATTGGGTTATCAGTTGGCCTTATTCTATGGATTTTTTTCTCTTATGGGTCACATTTTCCTGCTTCTTTGCCTATGTAGTCATTTTTTATTGTGGATGATACATGGTAGAGACTCTGAGTTCTTTTTTTCCCCCCCTTTGAAAAATATTGAGTTTTGTTTTGACAGGCAGTTAAATTAAGGACAGATCACATTGATTGTGTGGAAGCTTGCTAGAGCTAGTCTACTTCCATTTTGCTTTTAATCCTAAAACATAATGTTTATTCCTAGAACATGGCTCATAGTCCTTACAATGGAAAGCCCAAGGTGTTTTACCATTACCTTGTGAGAATTAAGCTTAAATTCTGTCTCTACAGCCCTAGGTGGCTGCTGAAATTTCTCGTTGGGTCTTTGGCTTTCCATTTGTTCATTGCACAGGGTTCCTTGGAGTTTCATCGTCCTAGACATGTGTATTTAGGAGTGAGCTAAGGAGTTGAAGTGTGTTTCTGTGCAGATTTGGGAGCTCCTTTTCTTTGTCTTCTTTCTTCCAGGGGTTTTTCTGTAGCTGCTTTGGCAGCTTTAAGCTCCCAACCTCATGTCTCCTCAGCCCAGTAATAGTGTTGCTTTTAGTTTGAGTTTCATTTCCCTGTGCTCTTTGTAAACTGGGACGTGCCCTCAAAGGAAAAGCCTAGTAAATGCGGCTCTGCTCCAGTGTGCCAGCTTCCTTCAAGAATCTTGTCCCCACCAGTTTCTGCCTGCCTTTGGTTTCTGTCTGATGCCTTCAGACATTTGTTTTCTGTAATTTGCCCAGTGTTTATAATTATAATCACCCGGAAGATTAGTCCAATACAACCTACACTGCCATTTTCCAAAATTTCAGAGTTCTAATAAACTTTAGGACTTCGGTTGTCTGAAATTGTCATGAAGTAATCAGATGCCTAAAATACATGTTTGTTTGCTTGTTAAAATTGTTAAAAATATTCTGTAATAAAACAGAAAGTTTGTATTTGATGTGATTTTAACTCTGTTAATATGTATCTATGTAGATGAAGATTAGAAGAAAATCTAACCTGATTCAATCAATATGTCCAAAAATTTGAGTTAGTCAGTAGAATTTGAGCACTGAATATTTGATATAAAGGAATTATTGCTCACTTTTTTGGTGTGATGATAGAATTGTAGTTATGTTTTTAAAAAACAAAAAAAAATAAAGACGTAGACGTAGAGAATGGACTTGAGGACACAGTGGGGGAAGGGGAAGCTGGGACGAAGTGAGAGAGTAGCAGTGACATATATACACTGCCAGACTTAAAATGGATGGCTAGTGGGAAGCTGCTGCATAGCACAGGGAGATCAGCTAGATGCTCTGTGACGACCTAGAGGGGTGGGATACGGAGGGTGGAGGGTGGGAGGGAGGCTTAAAAGGTAGGGGATATGGGGATATATGCATACATATAGCTGATTCACTTAGTTGTACAGCAGAAACTAACACAACATTGTAAAGCAATTATACTCCAATAAAGATGTGAAAAAAACTTTAAGCTGCTTCAAGAAAGGAATAGCTTATACTCCTGAATCTCCCCCAGCATTGAGCATAGCATTGCGCATATTTTAGGTTAAGACCTTAGTTAATGATGAACTAACCTTGAGTTACAGAGATTTTGCATAATAAATTATGCAAATTAAAATAAAATTAAAAGAGACCTCATCTTATAGAAATATATACTGAAATATTTGTTTAAAATGAAATTATATGCTATCTAGGGTATGGATAGGGCCATAATGAAATAAGATGGGTATTGAAGCTGAGAGATCTGTACATAGGGTTCATTTATTTTACTTACATATATATTTGACACTTTTCATAATAAAGTTTTTAAAAATTATTTTTACACTCAGAATTAAAGGTAAAATCTAAACTTCCTCATAGTTTTTTTTATATTTATTTATCAGAATGGTAGCTGAATGGAGGTTGTCTCGCGGTGTTGAAGAACAGACACAAGCTTTCTTTGAGGGCTTTAATGAAATTCTTCCCCAGCAGTATTTGCAGTACTTTGATGCAAAGGAATTAGAGGTAATGAGTTGTTCTTTCCTCTGCAGCATGCTGGTCAATAATGCCTTCAGGTGCCTGTTTTCAACTCACTTTACCATCTTTCCAATGGCAAAAGTATTTTTTATTCTGGCAGTATGTTTCTGAAGCATCCCCAGAGGTTAAAAGAAGTCCATAATTTATCCAAATATATAAAGCGTTACCAAAAAAAGAAAAGTATTAGAACCTCTATCCAGTGAGTGACTTATATACCTGAATATGTGTATATATGACACCAATCATGGAAACTCAGCTTTTACAAATAATATAGATAAAATTCTTGATACACAGTTTATAAGCCAAAGCCTCCTGATTAAATTTTTGAAAGTTGTTTAATACTAGTCTTAACTATGTCTAGCATTTTTATATAGGTTGTACGGTTACCTAAAGAAACCATTTGTCTTTTTCATCCCTAAAGGTTCTTTTATGTGGAATGCAAGAGATTGATTTGAATGACTGGCAAAGACATGCCATCTACCGTCATTACACTAGGACAAGCAAACAAATCATGTGGTTTTGGCAGGTTTGTCTCAGTTTCTTTCTTTTGGAATACCGTAATTTTTGTAGAAATTGCTTACCACATATGGAAATGAGTCACAGAAAAAGTGTACCAGTATGTTAAGGATCCTCATTCCATTCTATGCATTACAATAAATGAATACCGATTATAACAGCATTCTTTCACTATTGCCAGGTAAGCAACACACACCTTGCACCGTTGCCCAGAGTATAAGACAACCCCAGATAATAATATTCCCCTGCATTTGATCTAAATGCTTTTGGAATTTGGTAGAACTATCTGAAGTATGGTTTTCATCATTCATAGCTCATTAAGAATTATTTAATGTTTAGAAGGTGTAACTTAAGCGAGAGCCTTGGTTTGGAATCATAATGGTGTCTCTTCACAAAATTTCTGCTATAAGCACATGAAAAGTTGCTCAGCATCACTAATCATTAGAGAAGTGCAAATCAAAACCACAGTGACATATACCCATTAAAAGGTGGCTATTACAAAAAAAAAAAAATAATAATCATCCTTGGTATGGATGTGTAGAAATTGGAACTCTCTTGCGTTGCTGCTGGCAATATAAAATGGTATACCACTGTGGAAAACAGTTTGGTGGTTCCTCAAAACGTTAAACATAGAATTAATATGGTCTAGCAATTCTACTCCTAGGTATACCCAAAAGAATTGAAAGCAGGAACTCAAACAGAAACTTGTATAACTATGTTCATATCAGCATTATTCACATTAGCCAAAAGGTGGAAGCAATCTAAAATGTCTATCAAGAGATGATTGGGTAAACCAAATGTGGTATATATATATATATATATATATATATATATATATATATATATACACAGTGGAATATTGTCCAACCTTAAGAAGAAAGGGAGTTCTGACATAGGATACAACATGGATGAACCTTAAGGATATTATACTAAGTGATATCAGCCAGGCACAAAAGGACAAATATTGTATGATTCCACTTATATGAGGTATCTAGAATAAGCAAATTTGTAGAGACAGAAAGTAGAATAAAGGCTACCAGGGACTGGGGAGAAGGGAGGCAGAAGCAAGGAGATAAGTTTAATGAAATGAGTTTTTGTTTGATATAATAAAAAAGTTCTGTAAATAGTGGTGATGGTTACACAACAGTGTGAATGTACTTAATGCCATTGAATTGTACACTTAAAATGGTAAATTTTTATGTTAATGTATATTTAACCACAGTAAAAAAAACTTTTTAATGCCTTCTAATTATGTAAAGAAATTTATGTAAAGAAATTCATAAGAAGCTGAGGTGACTGGGCTTCTGTAACAAATACAATTAGTACAGTAGGATAAAAATTCTTTACAAAAAAATCATTTGGCTGAGACAAAATTCTTGTGCTACAGGCTAGAAAGAATTCTCTAGACACTTAATGTTTTGAGTCAGAATTGTAGGAGTTAAAAGCCACATAATTCTGGCAACACATAGCTACACCAAAACATAAAGAACACTGAGAGAAGAACATTACTGGGATATATCTTGGTCAGAATTTGTGAGCTTGATTTCATTTGTTCATAAAACCAAAAAGTCTGTTCTTACTCAACCTCTTTGTCCTTCGTAACCACATGAATTTCTGTAGGACAGGCAGATCTAGAGGGAAAAGGAAGGGTGCCCTAGAAGAGCTAATCTTGAGACTGCATGAGTAAGGAGCTCTTGGGCTCTTTTTTTTCTGTTTCCCTATAAGGATGTGGTACTAGGATTGGTATAGGGGAAGGTTGGTAGGGCTTTTGACAAACATGGAGAAGCTCTACCATCCACAGTGGTGGATTCAGTCATTTTCCAGTGCATCTGACACTGGGAGTTTGGTTAAGATTTGAAATGATTTTTTTCTTTCTTGTTTAGTATTCTGAACGTCACATATGACCTATGTATCTCGCTTTTAACAGTTTGTTAAAGAAATCGATAATGAGAAGAGAATGAGACTTTTGCAGTTTGTTACTGGAACCTGCCGATTGCCAGTTGGCGGATTTGCTGACCTCATGGGTATGTCAACAGGGTCACTTTTCCTATACAGAAAATTGTTTATCACACTGCTGTTATATTAACGTGTATACAGTGTATCAAATAACAAAGACAAGTATATTTTCTTAACTAGACACAGTTAACCTGGATTTGTGTCAGCTTTTAAATCACTTTGTAATCCTTATCTCTAGAAGTTTTTAACTCTTAGGCTAGACCCCATATTTTAACTCAGTAGGATAATGGTCTTCTATATATGTAGATGTTTCTTCATTCAGTCATATGGCAAACATTTCAGTGTCTCCTATGAGAGACACTACTATTTGTATTATATTTTAATGACTTGTTTACCACTCTTCCCTGTTATACCTGGAGCTCCTTGAGATATAGATCCATATCTTCATCTTTTTATTTCTAGTGCCTAGTACAGTGCCTGTCACATAATAGTCACTGATTAAATTGTATGCTATTTTGAAATGAATGACCTTAAGAATATTTATTTTGTGACTAAATAAGTAAATTCAAGTCTTCCTTTAACACCAACACTATGCAAGTACCATAAGAGGATAGAAGTTGTGATCCCTAAGTCTGTTTCAGCTGGAGAAGAGAGAGTCAGAATTAAAGAATTAAATAGGCAGTTCTGGATATAGTGTGTGGAACCAGTTCAAGACTTTAAAAGCCAGACCAAAAGAATTTGGACATTACTTAGGGTTTTGGAAGCTATGGGAACTTGTTGAAGACAGGTGAACTTGCTGAAGCTGCCTTTTAGGAAGATTTGATAGTAAGGTATAGCATGCAGATGGAAGAACCTGGAAATAGGAAGAGTGATTAGAGCAATGATAAGAACCTGATCTTAGGAGATAAAATAGGGATGGAAAAGAAGAGAGAAATGCTAGAGAAGTTCCAAAGGTAGAAATAGGACTTGATTAGAAAACAAAATATAAAGGAAGAATGTTTACCATGTTATGAAACATGGAGAAGTTGTGAAGTGTAAAGAATCTGCTGAGTTTAAGGTGACTATCAGGCAACCAAGTAGAAAATCTCAGTGAGGGGACAGTTTTACAGGTGTTGTTAAAGCACGAGTTTAGAGGTAACAGTAGAGAGAGAAAGTAGACTTATAAGAGCAATGAAGCAGTGACATTTGAAGCTGTGAGAATGGCTGGGCTTATGCAGAAATAGAATACAGAGAAGAGTAGAGATCTGATGCTTAGAAACATTTAGGGGTGAGACATAACTAGCCTAGAGACAGACTTAAAGGAGAGGCCAGAGAATAAATATTTTAGTCTCTCCGAAGCAATATAGAAGAGAAGTTTTTATCTAGTGCTACAGAGAAAGAAGTCTCAAAAAGGATAATTTGTAAGTCCTTTGAGAATGCTCTGTAGTTTGAAAAAGAAACCATGTTGGTGGTTGGAGAGGTAAGGAATAGTGACCAAAATGAAGAAAAAACTGGTACAAGCTTCTCAGTATAAACTGGAAATCTGATTATTAAAAAAACAAGAACTAGGTCTTCTCTTGGGAATAATATTTGGGGTTGGATGGAGCAGTCTAAAGCAACACAAAAGGATACCTGTGGAAGACAGACAGTGAGATTGTGGTTCATCAAATTTTAGAGGACATTGGTTTAACCTTCCATCCACCCAATGTAGGAAAAGAAAATTGTAAGAGTGATGTATATAACAATTTAATCTGGTGGTTCTTGACCTTATCAGATCTAATATCCCATTTTTTAAACATATTTATAATATCCTCACGGAATGAAGTTGGTAGATGTGAAATAACGTATCTACAATCTCCAAAAAATACAGATACATAACACTAACTGTAATATAAAGAAGAAAGTTTTAAAAAATTATTTATAAAGAAATAATATTTATTTCAATACATGTACGTTTGGGAAAAACTCTATTAGAAGACACAAAATGTTGTTCCTATTTAGAAGAAAAGATTTGGGCTTAAGAGGTCAGAAGCCCTTCTGTATAAGAATCACTGGAATATGAAAGAACAGATAGAAAAGGTAAGAAATAATAAATAGACAAATAAATATAAGAAAAAGAGGGAAATAATCTAAGTGAATTAAGGATAATATACCTGCTAGAATAAATTATAGCTGATCAAAGTAGAGAAAAATGAGGTAGATCTTATTTTAAAGTGTAGTGTCTAATCACGAAATTCCAGTATAGGCCAAGGCTCTGATATGTACAAAAGCCTCAGAGACCTTTTTAAAGTTGAAATAGGCTGAAAAATAGGAAAAGAGGTGCAAGAGTCTATCTGGAAGTTGTTTCGTTTAGGGACAGTGTCAGAGTAAGATTGAAAACAACAGGCAACCTGAAATTAACTTCAGTATATAATGTTTACAACATGATGTCTTACAATTCCATAAAACTTTAGAAAGCATCCAGGGTAATAGTATTGATAATATGACATATTTGTAAAATAGCCTTTTTCAATGAAATTCACTAAAATCCTCCATTTCATATTTCTCTATTTTATTTTTAAAATTTTTATTTTTGTCTGCGTTGGGTCTTCCTTGCTGTGTGCGGGCTTTCTGTAGTTGCAGTGAGCAGGGGCTACTCTTCGTTGAGGTGCATGGGCTTCTCATTGCAGTGGCTTCTCTTGTTGTGGAGCACGGGCCCTAGATCTAGGCACATGGGCTTCAGTAGTTGTGGCACGTGGGCCAAGTAGTTGTGCTTTGCGGGCTCTAGAGCCCAGGCTCAGTAGTTGTGGTGCAGGGCTTAGTTGCTCCACGGCATGTGGTCTCTTCCCGGACCAGGGCTCGAATCCATCTCCCCTGCACTGGCAGGCGGATTCTTAACCACTGCACCACCAGGGAAGTCCCTCTCTGCTATGTTAATGTTTGATTCTAAATCTATTAAAAGCAATCCAGACTCTACTATTACATACTAATTAGCACTATTAAACGAAACTTTCCATCTGTGTGGTTAGAAATGCTGTAATATATTGAGAGAATGTGCCAGTACATAAACCATTTAATAATTTCATGCTTAATTATTTAATCATTTTAACTATCCTTTTTCATAATGACCATATCCTGTGTTACTGGGCTTTTTGCATAACTACTTGTGAAAACACTTCAGTGTGATTAGATACAAAAGTACTACCACTTTATATTTGTACTGGGTTTAGTCAGGTGGGACATGAGAAAGTTCTTTGGGTATGACTATCTTACATATGGCAGAACAGTAAGTGTGCCTGGCCCCTTCTTATTTAAAAGTCCAGTAGTATACCAGTCCTTATGACCACCAGTAAATGCTTTTTAGGGAGCAGTAGTGACCTTTTTAGAAAACCAGTGCTTAAAGATAACCATTAACAGCTGACTCCAGCACAAGGTAAATGAGAGGCAAGAATGGCGTGTTAGGTGTGTAAGGGTCTGCCCTGTAGGACCTATAAGCACAAGCATTGTTAATATTGAATTCACTAGGTTGTTTACATTTTCTAAAGTTTTAACAATTTTCTGTTTAAATCAAGTTTTGTAAGACAGTGAGCTGTAGTTTCCCCATTGTGTTTAAAACTAAAATTAAGCTTTTTATGTGTTCTCTTATGTGAGGTATTGTTAATTATAGCATTCTGTTTTCCTGGATAAGGAATACTAGATAAAAGTGCATTTTCTCCTCTTGGGCATACATTAACAATGTGATTCTCAAACTCTAGCTCTCAATCAGAATTGCCTGGAAGCTTGTTAAAACACTGTTGCTGAGCCTCACCCCCAGAGTTTTTGATTCAATTCAGTAGGCTTGGGTTAGGGCCTGTGGATTTGTGATTCTTAACAAGTTCCCTGGTGATGCTGATGCAGCTGGATTGGTGATAACAATTTGAGAACCATTGCACTATCAAACTGTTGATGATTTCACTTTTAGGGAGCAATGGGCCACAGAAATTCTGCATTGAAAAAGTTGGGAAAGAAAATTGGTTGCCTAGAAGTCATACCTGGTAAGTAAAATCAGAAAGATTCAGTTATATGTATAACTGAATCACTTTGCTGTACGCCTCAAACTAACACAACATTGTTAATCAACTATACTTCAAAATAAAAGAAAAATTAAAAAGAAAAAAGAGTGTAGAAAATAGCTTTTTCCCATTTATCCTGTATATACTAAAACGTGTTAGAAATTAGAAATGAAATACTTTCCCCATGGTATTGAATTATTTTTAATAGCTTTAGTGAGACATAATTTATGTAACAAAAAACCCATTTTAATTCAGTGATATTTAGTAGATTTTCAGAAAAGTAACCATCACTATAATCTAGCTTTAGAGTATTTCCTTCACCCCAAAACAACCCCTGTTGCCATTAACAGTCAATCCCTCCCCCCACCCTGAATTTTTTTTTTTTGAAATGTGATATTTAGAAAACTTAACTTTTCTCTGTAGGCAGAGGAAGAAATCAAGTCTAGATAGCTGTAGGGAGAGCTACTCTAACATGGTGACAGAAATACTATTTTCTTATTATAAATGTAGTTTAACCACATTTCCAAAAATGTACAAAACTAAAAACAAACCCTAATCTTAAATACAATATATTGGAATTCAACCTAATGTCAACAATAGTTGAACTTTATTTTGTGGGACATTTCAGTGGTCATATATATACCTTGCTGGATATTTGTTTATTTTCCCTATCTACCCTTTTTATTTGTTATATTGTTTGCTCCTTTGTATTTTCATACATGTGGCTTTTTAAAAATAACAGCTTGGCATGTTTGTTGAAAATCAATTGACTGTAAATACATGGGTTTATTTCTGGATTCTCTATTCCATTGATCTATATGTCTGTCCTTAATGGCAGTAACATTGCCTTGATTACTGCAGCTTTTCAGTGAGTTTTGAAATTAAGTATGCATTCTCCAACTTTTTCAAGATTGTTTCTGCTCTTCTGGGTTCTTTGGATTTCTATATGAATTATAAGATCAGCTTGTCCATTTCTGCAAAGAGGTCAGCTAGGATTTTGATGTGAATTGCTTTGATCAGTTTGGGGGAGTAAGGTCATCTTAACAGTATTAAGTCTTCTGATCCATGAATATCAGGTGTCTTTCCATTTGTTTAGGTGTTTAACTTATTTCAACAATGTTTCATGGTTTTCATTACACAAGCCCTGCATTTCTTCTGATAAATTTATTCCTAAGTATTTTATTCTTTTTGAAGCTATTATAAATGGAATTGTTCTCTTAATTTCATTTCAGATTATTCATTGCTAGTATATCGAAATACAATTGATTTTTTTACATTCATCTTGTACACACACACATATATATATATATATATATATATATATTTTTTTTTTTTTTTGCGGTACGCGGGCCTCTCACTGTTGTGGCCTCTCCCGTTGTGGAGCACAGGCTCCCGACGCGCAGGCTCAGCGTCCACGGCTCATGGGCCCAGCCGCTCCGCGGCATGTGGGATCCTCCCAGACCGGGGCACGAATCCGCGTCCCCTGCATCGGCAGGCAGACTCCCAACCACTGCGCCACCAGGGAAGCCCCATGTACACATATATTTTGATTTGATCTTTTCTCCCTTTTTTTAAACTTGGAACAGATTGTGCCATTACATTATTGTGAATAGCTTATCTCAGTCACACATGAAAACCAGCCTCATTACTTTTTCAAGTTCCATGTTTCCATTTGTTCATTTCCATAACCGTAAATTTATTTTCCCTTTGTGGATAGCATTATTTCTTCTGTTGCCAAACATCTACCTGCACCTTATCCTATAAATATAGCAGAGGACCAAGGCTTTAGGGCAGATTCACTACCTGTTACCTTGTGAAGGTGTTCTTAATATGGCCCAAAATCAGAAGATGCCTTTAAAAACGCACAGCTAAGAATAGGACAGAGAAATTCAGTCAGATCAACATATTAGATATTAGAGCCGAAAACTTTTTTATTCTTAATGGGGTATACTTAAAACCTTTTGATAAGAGACCTATGACTCACAAAGCCTGAAGTATTTACTGTCTAGCCCTTTACAGCAAAAGTTTGCTGACCACATATAGATTAGGGTGGATGGGAAAGCTTGAGAGGAGTAACATTTTACTGAGTACCTGCTGAGCACCAGTACTGTGCTATATATATGCTTGTTTATTCTTCACTCTATCCCGAGAGATAAATACTGTTGTTCCCATTTTACCAAAGAAAAAACCGAGACTCAGCAAAGTAAAAAACACATGCTCAGGGGCCCAGTGACAGAGCTGGGATTTGAACCTAATTTTGCCTGGCTTTAAAACCAGTGTTACACTGCCCATATGATTCTTAGTATATTTCCTTTTCTCAAGCTAACAATTCTTACTTTTAGTTTTAACCGCCTGGACCTGCCACCCTACAAGAGCTATGAGCAACTGAAGGAAAAGCTGTTATTTGCTATTGAAGAAACAGAAGGATTTGGACAAGAGTGACTTCTGAGAGCTTGCACCGCCAAAGGACAAGAACTTATTTGCAATGTTTGTCCTTTTCCTTCTTTGCCTATTGCACATCTTGTAAAATTGGACTGTGACTGTTTAGAGAGTTACCTTGAGTGTAAGTAAATTAATGTTATCGTTGAGACTTATCTCCCAGTGATTCTGGATTTCTTCTCAGTGTTCCAGAACTCAGATCTGCAAATGACTAGTCAAAACCATACTTAACATGGAATTAACACAAAAATGAAATCTGCCTTGTCTTATTCCACTAGATTGTTTCCTTAACAAAAATTTTGTATATGTGTATCAGGAGTCTCATTTGGGAGTAGGGTTTTTCCTTTTAGAGATTCTGAAAATATGCAAGGAAGTCCCTTGGTAACTAAAATATGTAAGATCTTCCTGTTAAGCCTCATGGTAAGAGGTATTTGCTTAAAATAGCCCAGCTTCTGGGGATGTGAGCAAACTTCTGGCTTGTGCTCTCCCTCTTATTTCAGCCTGGCCTGACTGTTGTTTTTCCTTTCCGGAGCATGAAATCCATGCATCATTTTGATGTTATCTCTAGAAAGGAGAGATGTGAGACTCTTGTATTTCTCTACAAAGTAGTTTTGTTAATTTGAATTCAGAGAGAAGTTGGTCCCAGCCTGCAAATGACTGCATAACTCTCTTCATTTGGAAGTTTGTTGTAATTGCCTTGCAAATACTAAACTTCACAAACAATATTAACACTATGCTTCCTTCACTGTCTGTATAAAAGTTAACCTAGAATTGGAATTAATTTAGCTGAATTATTTGAAGGCCATCAACAATTTTTATATGTTCCTGTATATTAATTGCATCTTTATAATTTTATCATAATCCAGCAACTTCAGTTACATTTAATTATTGCTAAGGAGTTCAAGTTATAACTAGAGTGCTTTCTAATCCAAGTAGAGGTCAATGAAACATCCTGTAAAATTACATTTTCATTAGGGAGGGAGAGCTGTGGTACTGGCTAAAAAGAAGGGAGTAATACGTTGATTCACAATACATTTCTAGTAACCACAGAAATGTATTCTGTATGTGAATTAAAGCTTTTTAAGTTGATAATTTCTCTGACACCTGTTAGAGTAGTTATTTCCATTCTTTCCCTTGTCCTGATCTGGATATTCTGTTCACCTCTAAAAATTTTAACAGGTTTTCCCCATGACTGTTAGATTGCTCTGTTAGTAACTGATTAATGAATGCACTTTGACCTTCTCTGTGGGAATTTTTTTAACTTAGCCTGTTTAGACTCTGTCAGGATGACAGCTGTCAGAGGTTTGACTTTATGGACAGTGGGAGGAAGCCGAAGCCAGCTGAGTGCCTATCATAGCTGAACCCTGAGGACAGCCTCATAACTCATGAGATAGGGACTTTGGCAGGTTTCAGTACCATAGCATGAACAAATAGCATTGAGCCAAAAATCAGCAGAGAATAGCAAACCCCTCTTGTATATGGAAAGAAAATGGGGTTTTTTGTCCCTAACTACTCTTCCTTTTACATCTTGGAAAAACAACAAAAACACTTTGCAACTTGTGTATCTGTACTCTAAAACACTGCCATCATAAAGCATACTTAAGTGAGTGAAAGGGTTGCCTCATCCAGAAATCGTTAGTGTAAAGGGAGAGATTGGGCTCCCCCCAATCCTATCTTTATTTTGATTTTATTCTACTTACTCTAGGAAAGGTAGTACAGTCTCTAAGCCCTAGTTGTTTTCAAAGTAGTGACTCTGCCTTTTTGTTGGTAGGGGGCAAAAAACTCTTGCTTTGTCTTACAGAGCGAATGTCTGCCAACTACCCATTCGTTATATAAGTCTGAATTTTGGTAATATATGGCTATGGAGATTAAGCCTTCTATAAAGACTTCCTATTGAGGTGAATGCTCACATTGAAATGTAGTTACCTACAATATTTACTAGAGATTTATGAGATTAAATTAAGAGATAATGTAAGAAAGTAGACTTTTTTGTTCTACATAATGCTTGATGATTCATTTAGGGACCTAGAAATATTGTTCAAAAATGTATAAATATCATCCAAAAGGCTTTCTGCCCTATATTTTTAAAATACAGAATAGTTATATTTGAAGTAGTCCTGGCCCTAGTTCTATAGGGCTTGGCTATTTAATATTTTTATGGAAGAAACGTTTAGTTCTGGAAAAGGTAAATGCTTGTATATATTTTTGCAGCCTGGGATCTTCCTTACTCCATTTCTTCCTTTAATTTAAATGGCCACATGTATATGTCTTTCCCTGCTGTGTTAGGAAAATGGGGGCTGGATATCCCAAGAATCAGAGGTTATATAAAAATACTGCAAATAGACAGCAGACATAAATATCTACCAAATACTATCTTAAATTTTGGTCCAAATTGATCATTTGGAAATAGATTTATTGTAAGTGTTTAATTAGAGCGATTTCTTAAATCTGAACTAAATTGCTTTTAGAGTCCTTTTTTCTTTGTAAGCATTGTAAATGCTAATAAATACTGTTAATTTTTTTACTGCATGTTATGTTGAAATAAAAACAAAGTAAAATGAGCAATTGCCTTATTCTTCTGCTCTTTTGGGAGGCTGGGGAATGCAGCATTTCACATAATCTGGGTCTGGAGGGAAGGACCTCACTTGTTTCATCAAATAGAGTGATTTAAAACTGGTCCAGCAGCTCATAATAATGAATTACTGCTCTGTCTTTTATGATCTTATATCAGAGTGCAGAAGAATGTAATTTCATAAGACTTACAATAATTCTATTTAAAATTCAGGTACTAGTTTTTCTTCAGGAGATTGACATACCAATGTCAATTCATCTGAAATTTTAGTGAAACATGACTCACTTGCCCAAAGAGGTCTCATCCTAAATGAACTATTTCAGTCAAACCCTCTCTGCTACTTTTTATTTACCTGGTTAATAATCTGAAATGTTATTAGGGATGACTCATGGAAATAGATTTCTCTATTTTTATATCCCTCCTTGTTTTGTATGTAACTCCATCCTTTTAAACTCCTTTAGGTTAACTACTTCTATTTAATATTATTGGCATCTCCAGCCCCCCTCATTTTTTTGTTTTTCTTTTAGAGTTATTTACAAAATTATTTGTATATATGCTATGCTTTCATTAACCAAAAATGGAATGGCAGCACTGGATTGTATATTACTGTATTGGAGTTCCTTTGTTTTCTTGAACTGTAATTTCAAACACTCAGGTAACGTTACAAATACCACAAGGAGTGAAGTGCTCTTATAAAGGTCCTGGAGGGGGCTGCCTCACTTGCATTTCCCTAAAAGTTGTAAGACTGTTTACAATTAAACTTTTTGGTCCTTCATTTGCACACTTTTCTTTTGGTCTTGAGTAAGGTTTTCCCCACTTGCAGGGAAGCCGCCTATGTGAACAGGTCGTATAGACTTCTGGCCCTCTGCTTTTGTAAGTGAGCAGGTTACAGCCTGTCTTGTACTGTGGAGTAGATAGGAAAAAAACTAGAAAGTCTCAGGTGAGACTGTATTTAGTGCCTATGTTGAAGAGAACCAAGGTGAAGACATCTCCTTTTCTGGGACAACCAAGGGTTTCCCTGAGACAGGATCCCAGCCATAGGTGCTCAATAGAAAATTACCAGCTGGCTACCAAGACTTTTTCTTATTAGGAAACCAAGTGATCATGCTCTTATTTAAAATGGATCCAGGGGAAAGATGCTAAGGGAAGTGGGTTTTTTTAAAATATCCTGATCTAACAGTGACTGGAGGACAGGTTCCTTCCAGATCCTGCAAAGTAGGCCCTATCCTATTTATTCTGTCCTATATAAGCAGCTAGAAAGCTCTAGTTTTCAGCGTGGGTAAAAAAAAGAGGGGAAGACATGTTCCCCCCAGCATGAGGAAATCTTTCATGGGAAAATAAGTAGTTACTTTTACTGACCATTTGGCTGTCCAGCCCCAAACCCTATAAAACATCAAACTGGGACTCAGCTATGGCTGACTGGCTGCTATTTTCTGGACTTTTAGGAAGGGTGTCTCACATTGTGTAACTCCAGAACAGAAACTGCTGTCAATCGCAGCTCATTGGTCAATTCCCATATGTCTGTAGGGCTCCTTTGTGGTCAGGACATTTAGGGGAAGGATCCACGGGAATCTTCCAGGTCTTCAGTGGAGACCTAGGAAGGACAGTATTGGTCCCTTATGAACAGGTTCCCATTGAGCAGAGATGCTGTGGGCAGGAGGGTTTCCTCAAAGAAATTCACAGGGAAGGACCCTGAGAATTTTCAGTCACACCTGCAGATCGCTGAAAATAGCCATGCTGTTATTTTCCTCATTTCTAATTCAGACCTCTTCTATTTATCTTCTCTATCCTAGCGACCAATATCACACCTATATTTACTTAGTCCAGGACAACTGTCAACATTTATTACTATGTCCCAGACAATCAGATATGCTACATGCACTGTCAGTCTTCCTGGTCACTTTCAGAGAGGAGTGATTATCTCTATTTTATAGAATAGAAAATAGGCTCAACGTAATTGAGTAACTTGAAGTGTCCACAGCTATTAAGTGGCAAGAGTGCAAATTGGAATCCAGGACTGTCTGATTCCAAAGACTGCGTGCTTAAATGTTTTGCTGTACTGCTACTCACAACCAGTTCAGCTGTTCCATCTAATTGGCCTCCAAATCCTATCGAATCCATTTCCAAAACTTCTTTTGAATCACTTCTTTCGGAGCTGCCCGCAGTACCACAGCCCACATCCATCATCCCTACCATGGTTGACTGTAGCAATTTCTTGTCATTGCCTCCATTCTCTCCAGTCCATCTGTGCTGCCTCAGAATGATTTGTGGAAGAGTTGTCTCATGGTTCTCCCCTCTTAAAATATTACAGTGGTTCCTCCATTGCCACAGAATAAACTCCAAAACTCATAAGCCTGTCACTCAAGGCCCTGACTACTTCCAACTCCTCAGTTCTTATTCTGGCTCCAGTCACATGAACTTTTTGCTTTTGTGATTGTGATCTTGTTCAATTCATTCACCCCCTCTCAGTCTGTTTCTCCATATGTAAGATAGTGGTGATGATCATCCTGTGCTTATCTCCCAGGATATTTTGAGGTCCAGTCACTGCAGCCCTTCTTCCCCTTGCTAAACGCTTTTATAATGTTTCCAGATTCAATAATCATTTCTTTGTATCCAATCCTTTTTTTTTTTAACTTTACTTTGAAATAATTTTAGACTTACAGAGCTGTTGCAAAAAAAATAGTATAGTACAGAGAACTCCTGCACACACTTCACCCAGCTTTCCCCAATGTTAACATCCCATATAACTTGGTACAATTATAAAAACTTGACATCGGTAAAATGACACTAAACTACAACCTTTATACAGGTATCACCAGTTTTCCCACCAGTGTTGTTTTTCTCAGTCTCTTCCGATCTGTGACAGTTCCTCATTCACACCTTGACATTTTTTGAAGAGTATTTATTGATCTGGCACCTTGTAGAATGTCCTAAGTTTGGTTAATGTTTTCTTAAGGTTAAGGCCATGGATTTCTTTTTGTGAAAAACACCATAGAGGTGGTGTGCCCTTGGTGCATGATATCAGAGGGCACATATCAATATATCCCATTACCAGTTGTGTTAACCTTGATACACTGGTTAAGATGGTGCCTGCCAGGTTTCCTCACTGTAAAGTCACTATTCAGTCCTCTTAATATGCAGATGCCCCTAGAAGGAAAACCAAATCCTCTCCCAATTGGAAGAGGCTACAGTGGAATGAATTTTTGGAGATAGATCATCTGCGTTGAATTCAGCAAGCTCCAGTTCCTCAAAGAAACACTGTAAGCTGAGGCTAACTAATTAGCAAATTATTTCCTGCTAGAGAACGCATAAATTTTTGTGGAAAACGGAACAACATAGTGTTGCAATAAAAATAGAAGTGAGGTGTTTTTTTTCCCTCTCCTGAGAACAAGGAAAGTAAAGGGAACAGTGAACAGGCTGGAGAAGAAAACATAACCTGGCCTGAAAGTGTTAATCACTCCTTGCTTTATTTTAACGGTTACTAATCGGTAGTGTCTGTAACTAGATTTGTACTTCACAAAGCTAACCTCACTCCCTAACACTATGTAAATTACATCCCGTACCTATCACGCTAACGCTGTGTGAGTTACATCCTGGGCCTATCAACCCCAAACCTCATGTAAATTACATCGTGGTTCTGGTGTTTATATTCCCTGCGCCCCCTGGTAACAAACCACCCCCTGTAGCTTTTGTATTTCAGAAAGAAGGTCGTAGGCAGATAAACCAGAGACAAAGGGACCCAATTACCGGACTGCCTAACGCCAGCTATGACTGTTTTGAAATGCAAGGAGAAAAAGAATGCGAGACCTTCACTACTTTGATCCTTATCATATACCGGGGACTGCGAGCCCCACATATAAAATCTCCGTTTGGGGGTGGGGGAACACACAGTTCTTGAAGCGCTAGCCTGCTGTGTCTTCCCTTCTGCCTGGCAGAGGAATAAAGCCATCTCTCTTATCCTCTAAAATCTGTCTCGTATTTCTGTTCAGCTTCGGTGCACAGAGAGCCAAGATTTGGTGGCAACAGTAGGGCTCCAGGAAGAAGGTGAGAAAATGAGGGAGCACAGAAATGTAAGGTGGCTTCTCCAAGGGAACACCGGGTGGCCGAGAGCTCGGGGTTCAAAGGCTGCAGACTCCCAGGCTAGACCTGACCGCTTCTCTCAGAGCCTGCATGGAATATTCCCAAGGGAGTCGCTCTGGAGACCACAGGGACGCTTGACTCCAGCCCGAACTCCGGATTTTCCCGCGTTTTCGGAGCTTTTTGGCTTCGCGCCTCATTTTGCCTGAGAGCAGGTCTCAGCAACCCCCGTCCTCGCCTTCAGAATCGCTCACCACCCAGAACCTGCAGATCCAGCTCAGACCTCGGTTGAGAGTTGAAAGCCTCTTCCAACAACGCGAACCAGCGTCTTTTCGGCACAGTGGGAATTAGGAATTTTCCATAGCTTAAGTGCTCCTTTGCTGTTCATTCTCGGACGGCACAGGGCAAGTTCCCCTCGAGCCCTGGGGCAGCTAAGATCCACCTACCCTCCCGCCCAGCCGTCCCACGCTGGCTCCTGATAGGCTACCGAGGCTGTCCGCCTTGACAGGGGGCTGTGCGCAGGCGCAGAGAGGCAGCGGGACAAGGCTGAGGGTTGGCTACGCGGAGCTACCGGATCGGTCCGAGATGGTGAGTGTCTGCCGGGAGCTTGTGGCAGGCGGCCGGGAGGTGGCCGAGCACGACTTCCCAACACCCTGAGCCTGGCCTTCCATCCTCCGGGGGCGGCTCCTAGCGCTGGACTGGGTATCCGCGGGGCTGGGCGGGGCCGGGGCCGAGTTGTCTGGAGGTCGGAACTGGGGCGGCGCGGGCCTCCAGACTAGACCGAGGGGACACCGGATCCCGCTGTCCCTAGACCGGAAGCAGTTGCTTGGGCCTCGGCGAAGGATTGACGGAGATGGGGAGGCAGGCCCGCAGGCCTCTGCCTCCTAGCATCCTGGGCCTTGTTGCGAGATAACAACAATAATGATTACACTTCCGGGAAGCTTAATTCGTGTCAGGCACTGCTAAGCGCTTTACCTACCCTGCCCTTCCTCCTCACCATAGCTGTGTGAAGTAGGTACGACCATTATCCCCCCTTTACATACTTGGAGTCTAAAACCTGGTGAAGCTAAGTGCCTTGCCCCAGGAAATGGCGGAGGTGTATTTGAACCCTAGAAGCTCGACTGCTGCTTTTCTGTCTCTGTGGTTCTTTCGAGACGCTGGGACATGGTGCATGAGTCAGAAACCAGCGGGAGCCACCCTTGGGGTTCCTGCCTTCCTGGCTAGAACTGTGGGCTCTTTACGCCTTTACAGGTTTGTTTTCTTGTGTTTTTAATCCTCCCAACTTGTAAAAAACTTGAAAAGACCTTTTAAATGTTAAGTCATGTGAATGGTTTTCGGAAATCTTATTTAAGAATTTAAAGTCTATAAGAAAAATTGAAAAGGAATAAGAAACAGTGCCGTGACCTGGAGGTGACGACTTATAATTAGGCATATTACTCCTATTAGTCATTTTCTCTTCAGTTTTTGCTTTATATAGTTTAGCTGTGTACTTTGCTTTATATAGTTAGCTAGTTTATAGTATAGATGAAGTAACTTCATCTTTCACGTCAATTTTTAAACTAAAAAAAATTTTTAACAAATAAATCTTACAGTAAAAAAAGTAATAATAATAATCTGAAAGGATCTAAGTGAGAAATAAATCTCCCACCCAACCCTGACACCCAGCCTCAGTCTCCTTCAGAAACATTGTTAGTTTCTTTTATTAATATATCTATACAAGCATGTATATATGCCCCCTCTTTTTCTTACACAAATGGTAGCTTCCTGCAACCTGTACCATGCTGTTGTGTGTTGATATTCATAAAAGCAAAGCATATTTAGATGCACAGTTTAACAAATTGAAGCAGTACCAAAGTACGTAATGTAGAAAGTGTAGGTAGTCCCTATCTCACTTCCCTCTGGTAATGACTGTTGACAGTGAGTGTGTTTCCTTCCAGGTTTGTTTAGTGCATAAGCACATTTATATATAGCCTGTTTATTACATGAAACTGGAACATATGTATTTATACATATTAAGTTTACTTTAGGCTAATATGTACAGATAATCTCATTCCGCAACCTACTCTGTTCACTAAAAGATATCAGATATTTTTCCATGTCGATAAATACAAATCTACTTCATTCTTTTAAAGGACTGTATTCATATTCTATTGCAGTATATACATTTAGGTAGTTTACAGTTTTTCAATCCAGGCAATGCTGCAGTATTATTTTTGTCTTTTTTTTTGCACTTATGTTAGTGTTATGTAGTAGTACTTCTGGCATGCATATTTCAACATTTTGGTAGAAACTGACAAATTGCCCCTTAGGATGGTGAGGTGATATAAAAATCATCCATAATTAGCATCCAGTTTTACTCCATCACACAAGTATTTTCATCTTTGTACGTTCTCCTTCCTCTTTGTTCACATATGCTTATTTTTCAAGATGTACCTGCTAGTTTTTTGTTTCTGTTTGTTTTAATGTCCAAAGACATATAACTTTGTTGCTGCATCATCTTTGTAATGAATCATTTTTAGTAACTACATAATAGTCAATGAAATATTTTTACCATAATTTGCCAAATCATTCCCCTGGTTTACATTTGGGTTGCTTCTAGTTCATTAACAGAGATAACACTGTGATGAATGTCTCTGAATGCATAGAGTTTGTTTTCTTTGTCTTTTTTTTTTAATTTATTAGTTTATTTCCTTAGGAGAAATTCTCAGGAAAAGAATTTCTGAGGCAAGGGGACCAGCACTTAAGGTTCTCGCAATAGTATTGTCCTGTAGCTTTCCCAAAAGGTCGTATTGCCTTCATACCAGTTTTGCCATAATACTGCCAGAGTTCAAAAACATAATCATTCTGTGTGATATTTTGGAATTACTCCTTTGTTCTATTTGATGCAAATGTTTTTCCCTCCTTTTAATTCATTTTTGTTTTATAGCAATTAAAAATTTCATGCTTATTAGTCAAATTGGTCACAGTTCCTTTGTGAATCATTTGCTTCAGATGGTTATCCCTCCTATGCCAAACCAATGAATAATCTTGGAGTTTTACTGCTGCTTGTTTTTGTTGTTTGTTTGTTTGTTTTGTGTGTGTGTGTTTGTTTTGTCTGTCAGCAACATGCAGCTGGGAACTAGAGAACCCTTCTCTGATGCAGACACCCATGTTAATAGTAATAAAGAGTCCGGGTGCTGAGGATACCAGTTGGGCTGTCTCTAGGAGCAGGACAGGAATTTGGGGATGTGAGCCGACCCAGAATATCCACTCAGATATTTCTGGTACCAGTTGGCTAGCACTGCAGGGATGACAAACTTTAAAGACAAAGGTGGCATGACTTGGATGCCTAACTAGGACTCCTTTCCCATCTGCAGATGTCTCTGTTGCTGCCTGTGTCTTTTTGGCATCATTTGTTTTCTTTCTTGGCTCCTCAGGGCTGAACTTTAAGTTTGTTTTAAGTATTTTCTCCTGAAAGCAGGTGTGCAGTGCCTCCTCTAGACCTCATGACCCCCACTCACCCAGGCCTAGCCCCACGCTACTGGTTGGGGTCAGATTGGAGAAGCTATTTTCTAGTCTTCCAGGAAAAAATTTTTATTAAATTTGACTACATAAAAATTTTGAACTTCTGATTATTGAAAAAAATCATAAGGTTACATTTGAAAAGTGGGAGAAGTGTAATTTATAATGATGGACAAAAGTCTAATATTTCTAACATAAGTTTTTGAAAATCAATAAGATATATGGAAAAATCAAGACTCAAAAAAGGAGAGATGCAAGCAAATTCCACTTTAACTTCACTGATAAGTTTTTTGTTTTTTATTTTTCTGACGAACCTCACTGATAATTCTTAAACATTAAAGAAAAGTTGGCTTTCTATTACTTGGGTTTTGCCTGTCAGATTAGCAAAGAATCAAAAACCTTGGCATTACTGGTTCTCTTTATTCCTTTGAACATGCTAGACTCCTTCCCACTTCACTGCCTTTGCTTTCATCCCATTGTGTGGAGTGCTTTTCTTTCTCATCATTTAGTTAAAGATTACATCTTCAGGTGTTCCTGACCACACTTGTCAAGTAGCATCCTCCTGTTCCCCCCGCCCCCCCACCCCCACCCCATCCCTGTACCCTGCAAGAATCTTGGTCATTTGTTTTTGAAGTTCTCTTCCATCAAAATGTGAACTCCCTGAGGACTGGGACCTCATCATTTGTGGTCAGTGGTATATTCAGCTCTTCTCTTTTTTTAAAAATTAATTAATTTATTTGGGGCTGCATTTTGGGCTTTTCTCTAGTTGCAATGAGCGGGGGCTACTCTCTGTTGCAGTGCGAGGGCTTCTCATTGCGGTGGCTTCTCTTGTTGCAGAGCACGGGCTCGAGGCACGTGGGCTTCAGTAGTTGTGGCACTCGGGCTCAGTAATGTGGCTTGTGGGCTCTAGAGTGCAGGCTCGGTAGTTGTGGCACACGGGCTTAGTTGCTGCACGGCATGTGGGATCTTCCCAGACCAGGGATCAAACCCGTGTCCCCTGCCTTGGCAGGCGGATTCTTAACCACTGCACCACCAGGGAAGTCCCTCAGCTCTTCTCTTGACCTGCTGTGTGTTTTTGGGCAAAAACTCTTCTTTTTGAACCTTGGTTTTTCTCATTGTAAAATGGAGATCATACTAACCATGGAAGGTTCAGATGAGATGTGTCTGAAAACATTCATCCTAATATCTGACCTGTAGCAGATTCTGAGTATATGTGTATGTCCTCCCTTTCTTGGTAAGTGTGTTTACTTTTTAAGCAGTCAGATCTCAGTAGTTGGTTCTCATTAAATTTAGGATCAACTAAACCTTAGCTCCTTTTCACCCTGGGTACTGTACTTAAAAAGGTTGGTTTTTGTAAAACATGGTTATAGAAATGGTTTTTATTTGTTCCTTAAGTATCTATTGAGCCTATGCTGTACCAGGTACTGGGATTACAAAGTCTAGGTTCCTGCTCCCAGGGTGCCTTGGGTCTGGAGGAGGAGACAGATGCAAAACAGGCAGTTACACTCCATTGTGATAAGTGCAATGGAGTCAGGGTGCGTGGGTACCTAGAAGAGGGGCAGGTGTCAGAGAAGGCCTCCCATAGGAGGCTCATGAGCTGAGTCCAAAGAGTTGGGAGTTAGTTACATCAAGTGGTTGAGTGAAGGAGAGAAGGTTGCTGCTTTCAGAAGGAGCAGCACATGCCAGGCCCCGGGCTCAGGCAGGCTGTGCTTGCCCCCTGCAGTCCATTCTCCACACAGCAGCCAGGGCCATCCTTTTGAAAGAGATCTTGTCACTGCTCACCTCAAAACCTGCTAGTGGCTCCTCACACCCTCCCCATTAAAAACCAAAGTCATTACTCTGGTCTATGAGGCCCCCTGAAATCTAGTGTGATCCTGGCTCCCTCCCTCATCTGGCTGCCTGCCACTCACTGCCCTCAGCCACACTGGCTCCTTTGCTTTTTTTCTGGAACACTCTCCCTAGAAATCTGCATGGTTAGCTCCCTCGTTTCCTTTCAGATCTCTACTCAACTATCACCTTAGTGAGGCCTTCTCTGACCACCTTGTTTAAAATTGCCATCATCCCCTGCATTCCAGATCCCCCATCCCTACTGTATTTGACATTTGTATTTTATTTATGTTTTTTTTAAATGTCTGATTCCCTCCCCCCACCCACCAATGTCAGCTTCATGAGAGAAGGGATTTTTGTCGTATTTTGTTCAATACAGCATCCCTAGGCCTAAAACAACATCTGGCACATAGAAGTTTCCCATATAGTTATTGAATGAATAGCAGTCTTATGAAATTTCATCTTTTTCATTTCAGCCTCACTTTCCAATCTCCAGGGGTAATTTGGACTTCGATTCTGGCATCTTTGGTTTTAGTTTGCCCCGTCCCCAGTTTTTCTTTTTTTTTTTTTGTGGTACGCAGGCCTCTCACTGTTGTGGCCTCTCCCGTTGCGGAGCACAGGCTCTGGACGCGCAGGCTCAGCGGCCATGGTTCATGGGCCTAGCCGCTCCGCGGCATGTGGGATCTTCCCAGACCGGGGCACAAACCCGTGTCCCCTGCATCGGCAGGCAGACTCTCAACCACTGCACCACCAGGGAAGCCCTGCCCCGTCCCCAGTTTGATTGCAGATTGTTTGAGCTGTCCTAAATTGCCATCCTACTTATTCCTATATATTCTTATTCTCATAATGTTGAGAATGTCAGAGCCCTGTTCCCAAATCAGAGATGTCTGATCGCTTGGATACACAGAGAGATGGGTTAAAAAAATGTTTTTAAATAGAAACAATGGGGACTTCCCTGGTGGTCCAGTGGTAAAAAATCTGCCTACCAATGCAGGGGATGCGGGTTCGATCCCTGGTCGGGGAACTAAGATCCCACATGCCGTGGGGCAACTAAGCCCGTGTGCCACAGCTACTGGGTTCACGTGCCTCAAGGAGAGAGGCTGCATGCTGCAAACTACAGAGCTCACACACCCTGGAGCCCACGAGCCACAACTGGAGAGAAGCCCGAGCACCGCCACGAAAGATCCTGTGTGCCACAACTGAGACCCAATGCAGCCAAATAAATAAATAAATAGATATATATGTGGAATTATTATATAAAAAATAGAAACAATATAATAAAAAGGCTGTTTTAAAAAAAGAGAAAGAAACGAAAACCTAATCTATACTTCTCTGCTCTCAGTGTGACTTTTTATTTTTTTCCATAATCCTAGCCATCTTCTTGTTTTCATATGTATGCAATCTCACAGCACTTTCTCTTTGTGGTGGTATAAATATTCTGATCCCCATTGTTAATGTATGTATTATATTCCTGTGAACGGACATTCCAAAATTTCCTTGGCCTTATATTACTGGGCATTTTGAGCTCCTCCTGCTTTTTTGTTATTGCAGATGTCACTGCAGCAAACATCTTGCTGTGTTCTTTTAGTTCTTTTGGATTATTTCCTTAGGATGAATTTCCAGGAGGGTTATTACCAGGTCAGATTGAGTACTGTATAGTTTTGACCACTATCATACTTTACCGCTCCTCTCCAGAATAGTGTGTAGTAGGAGCTCACTGAAAGTCTGCTGAATGAATTATGATCCCATACATGTATAACCCACGGTATTATACTCTCACATCCACATAGCTAGCCCTGTCCTTTTACCAAGGCTCCAGATTATAGAGGCATTAGGCTCTCTGCCATTTTGTAGAAGGAACTTGTTTGCCCTTCCCTCTGGCATTTGAGAGTATTCACATGTCATTGGGGAGTGGGTGGCAGAGACTGGATTGTGAGGCTTGTGCCTACTAGAAAAACAATCTTTGTGCCATCTCCGTCCACTGTTTAGAAGCTCCTCCCCCTGGGCCAACTCATTAGCCCATGAGGGTGGGGGACCACTCTCTTCGTGAACAGAGCCTCTGTTTCCAACATAGTCTGACTCTCAGCCTGTGAGGAGCTTCTGACTAGATTCTGGATGGGTACAGAAGGGATCTCCTGAGAACAAACACTTCGGGCCAGTCTCTGTCCACAGGAAGAGTTAGACCTAGTTCAGTTTAACAGCTATTTATTGAACCCCTACTCTGCAGACCATTATAGAGACTCCAAGTAAAGCAGCACCTAATGCATCCCCAGAGAGGTACAGTCAAGGCTTCATGGAGGAGGTGATATCTTAGATGATCTAGAAGAATTTGCTGGATTTCAGCAGAGAAGAGGCCTTGTTCGGGTAAAAAGATGTGGAGACAGGGAGGTATGGACATGTAGGTGGAGAGTGGATGGAAGGGTAAAAGAGATGGGAATAATAATAGAGAAGGGCTTGCAAGGTGAGGGCCCAAAGTCTGTCCACCCTGTTTACAAATTCCATGTGCCAGAGTATCCCACCCAGACTAGCACCCGGAGATGCAGGATTAATGAGCCCCTTCCTCAGCATTTGCTATGGCTGTGTGCCACGTGTCACCCTATCTCAGGTGCCAGCTTATTAGGTCACTGAGCCTATCCTCATGGGATCATTTTGCTTCCTTTGGAGTGTTTTCAGTTGTGCTCTTTGGGTCACAAATGATGATGTGTCTCCTTGCTGTTAGACACCCGTTTGGATTTTCTTTAATTATTGGAGTCCTCTGGTTTGTCCCCCAGCTGTACCAAATATGTGAGTCATGGTTGTGTCTGTACTCCTGGGAATGGTATTTGAATTCTGCTCCCCAACAGCTGAGGAGCAAAGGGCCCCTGGTGGGCAAAAGGCCAGGAGCACAGCCCCACCCCATACTGGGAAGATGATGGTTTAGATGCTGGTGGTGGCCTAGAGACCATTCCAAATAGGCCTGGGGAGCTTTCAGGAAGTGCCACGTGCCTGGGTGTTACTTGTTTGTTGTTGGAATGTGTGATTCATCTGCCAGGGCTGTGAGGGAGTTGATCCAGCCTTCCTGACCCCTCCTAACCTTGGTCTTATTCTCTCTGGCAGGCAGAGGTGGAGGAGACACTGAAGCGACTTCAGAGCCAGAAGGGCGTGCAGGGAATCATCGTGGTGAACACAGAAGGTACACCCTCCTTCCGGCCATGACCTGAGTGCAGGCAGGCCCCCAGAAAATAGCCCAACACAGCATAACACTTGCTTTTTACTAAACCTCTCATTACCTGATCTATTTCTCACCCTTTTTTTTTTTAAACACCTCTAGTGTCCAAGCACTATTACTAGAATTCTAAATTTAAAAAAAGGAAAAATTCACTCTATCCCACTGCCCTGACACATCATACTTTTCAGTATGCCATACTTTTTCAGCCCTTGTCCAGGCGCATTTTCTCTTGGTCATAATTATAGTTGTTACTCTTTTGCATATGTTTTACTCATGAGTTTTTGTTTGGTTGGTTTTTTTTTGTTTTTTTTTTGCTCCGTGGTTTATATAAGCAAAATTTTTAACTGCCAGTACAATGTTTATTGACCATCCTACATGTATGCTGTTTCTACTTTTTTTTGCTAGATAATACTCTTGTCAACTTCTTTGGGCCTATAGTTTTCCCTCCTCTTCTGGGACATTATTTCAACAACTAGAAGAGTACAGATGCTAATTTTCTCATACTGCAGTAGATGTGGTGAAGAAGGGAACTAACATTATCACACAAGTATTCTGTGCCAGGCCATGGGCTGGTGCTTCACAAAACGTATTTTTTCACTTATCCCTTGAAGCAGCTCTGTTGTCTCCATTTTGCAGTGGAGAAGAGTGAGTCTAGAAATTTAATTGATTCACCTACCATTATAGAGCCAAGATTTCATCCCAAGTCTGTCTGAACGCACTTGTGCTCTTTCTCCCACACTGTGCTGTGAAGGACCAGAGGGTGGCTGCTGGACTATGTCCCAGGCCATGTCCAGGGTCACCCAGCTGGGCTCCCCCGATTCTCAATCCGGTGCATTCAGTCAGCTCTGCTTTGTTTGAGGCTCCTTGAGAGCCTCTGTGTGTATGCATTGTCATTCTGGGCCTTGTTTTGGAAAGGCAGAATTCTCAACAGTGCCTACTTAAATAGAGCAGAATGAAAGTCACCAAGGGTGACAAATTGAAGGTGGAATGTCCTCAGAATGTTGTTTTCCAAGTCGTCAGACCCTGGACAGCCCAGAGCCAGGCAGAGTGTGCTCCCCAGCTTTGTCAGACTCTAATTAAACCACGAGGTCTTTGCGTTCAAAGGAGGCAGCAGGTTGGGGAGCCCAGAGGACACTGGGAGGCAGGTCGGATCCACCACTGATCAACTGGGTGGCCTGAGGCTTCCCCTTCCTCTTCAGAACTTAGCTGCCTTAAATGGAGTGGTTGGTCCTTGCTACAGGGAGCTTCTTGCTCCAAGACCCAAAAGACTGTATGTCACTCAGAAAAAGACTCTCTTCTGGGACTGGACATTTTTGACCCCAGATGGGGAGGGAACAGCCCTAGGGGCCGACTCCCCAGCTGGGACCCCTAAGCTTCCAGTAGTATTCCAAACCACAAGCCTTCATTCTTGCCTTAAAACTGCCCCAAAAGTTGAGCTATTTCATTTGGAAAATATAGCCCCAACTGCTTACCACCTTTTGGATACTAATGATGAGGACTTATTTTTTGTATACTAATGTGGCAGTATGGCACAGTGGCTAAGAGTATGGAATGTGGAACCAGACTGCCTGGGTTTGAATCCTGACCCTACTTACTTATCAACTGTATGATCTTAACAAGTCACTTAACCCCTCTGTTCCAGTTTCCTCATCTGTAAAATGTGGACAGTCATACTACTTTCTTCTAAGGGAAGCATTTAGAACGGTGCCTGATGTATAGTAAATGCCATATGAATGTTAAAAATTAGTGTGTGTGTGTGTGTGTGTGTGTGTGTGTGTGTGTGTGTGTGTGTGTGTGT
>NW_021703769.1:24114445-24145686 GCF_005190385.1 Monodon monoceros | reverse complement strand
TGTGTGTGTGTGTGTGTGTGTGTGTGTGTGTGTGTGTGTGTGTGTGTTTATTTATTTATTTATTGGCCGTGCCGCGTGGCATGTGGGATCTTAGTTCCCCAGCCAGGGATCGAACCCATGTCCCCTGCAATGGAAGCACAGAGCCTTAACCACGGGACTGCCAGGGAAGTCCCTGTGTTTATTTTTAATTTATGTTCCATTCACGGAGCTCCCACTTCAGTCTCTCATTTATATTTCACACAGTGACCCTGCAAAGCAGGGACGTTTGCCCGTTTTTCAGATGAGAAACTGGAAGCTGAGAGCGGTGAGGTAACCTGCCCAAGATCACCCAGCCATAGATGGAGGTGGTCAGAACTCACTGCTCTGTGGGGCCCTTAAGCCCTCTGAAGACTTCCGTTAGAGGTGATCAGTTAAGGATGATTGTATTAGGGACCTTTATTACCTCTCTCAGGCTTTCCTACCCCTATGATTCAGCTCAGCTGCCTCTTCCTGCAGGATGCCTTCCCTGACCATCCCAGCCCAGAGGGATTGCTTCCCGCCCCTAAAATCATGACATGCTCTTGCCCCAATCACTTAGCAACCACCTGCCACTGCCTGTTGATGTCTCAGCCTTGGCCAAATTTAAATGGTGTTTCATAATAAAAGTGTGAGTTTAAGCAGACTTAACCAAGAATGTAAGGAACAGGGCTTCCCTGGTGGTGCAGTGGTTAAGAATCCACCTGCCAATGCAGGGGACACGGGTTCGAGCCCTGGTCCAGGAAAGTCCCACATGCCGTGGAGCAACTAAGCCCATGCATCACAACTACTGAGCCCACGAGCCACAACTACTGAAGCCCATGTGCCGCAACTACTGAAGCCCGCGTGCCGCAACTACTGAAGCCCGCACGCCTAGAGCCCGTGTCGCACAAGAGAAGCCACCGCAATGAGAAGCCTGCACACCGCAACGAAGAGTAGCCCCCGCTCACCGCAGCTAGAGAAAGCCCGCGTGCAGCAGTGAAGACCCAGCGCAGCCAAAAATAAAATAAATAAATAAATTTATTTTTAAAGAAAGAAGAATGTAAGGAACATTCTATTTGTACCTCTCCAGACCCCCTGCCATCTTCTGCTGCTACCCACACAGGGCAAAATAAAAGACACAAATATGTAAACTCTCTGAGGGCAGGGATTTATCTCTTGTATTCACTACTGTGTCCCCAGCACCTGCAACAATGCTGACACAAAGTTGTTGCTTAATAAACATCTGTTAAATTTTGTTAATGTTTTTTAATTGTTGATTGATAGAGGTGGGTTTGGTGAGAGGACCTGGCTATACAACCTGACAGATCTGAGCCCCAGATTAGAAATCATGCCTTCGAGGTGACCAGCCACTTCTGTGGGCTGCACAGTGCCCGTTTGTGAGGGCAAAGGCCTAGAATAGGCAGCCTAGTCATTAGGGGGTCTGTGAGGTGTTCCCCAGCTCTGGCATCCTGTGAATCTGGAATTATCTCGTCCTTGTTTGAAATTATCCCCAGTTTTGGTCCCTGCCCTCCATCCCCACCCTGCCAGCTCCATGTTTTCTTTTGTTTTCAAAGTGAGCCAACAAGAAGTTAGTTTCTTTTCTCCTTTACACAGTGGCTCACTTGGCAGAAATGTGATCACATTCATGACAGTATTTGGGGGTTTTGGGATATTTGTTTATTTTAAATATTTATTTATTCGGCTGCACTGGGTCTTCGTTGCGCCATGCTTGATCTTTGTTGCCACGTGTGGGATCTTTAGTTGCGGCGTGCAAACTCGTAGTTGCTGCATGTGGGATCTAGTTCCCTGACCAGAGATCAAACCCCGGCCCCCTGCATTGGGAGCACGGAGCCTTAGCCACTGGACCACCAGGGAGGTCCCATGACAGTATTTGAACTACTAGAAGTACACCTGTGTCTACTCATTTATCAACAGCCATAAATGCTTAATGCAGTCTCTCTAAAGACACTGGTGAGCACAGCAGACCTGGTTCTGGCCCCCAGGGAGCTTAAAGTCTGCTGGGGGGGCAAACACAATGATCACTTCCATAAAGGTGTGATACCAAACTCGAGTTAACTGCTCTGAAGGACAATTGCATGGTGCTGGGACTGTAGAATGAGGGCACTGACCACATCTGGGGGTGGATGGAGACATGAGGGACAGTGGGAGTCAGGAGAGAATAGGGGAGGGAAAGAAAGTTCGAGGCAGAGGGACGTGAGAGAAGGTGGCCTTGTGGTATGTAAAAGAGAAGGTCAAGAAGTTTGATACCCAAACTTTGCCAGGCCTCGAGACTGGCCCCTCAAGTTTCCTGGGGGATGGGATTTACTGTGTGGGTGATGTTGATAATAAATCAACACTTATTACATGCATACTGTTGCTAAATATTCTCAAATGAATTAACCCATATTTAATCCTCACAGCAGCACTTTGAAGCACAGATGAGGAAATGGAGGCTCAGAGAGGTTAAATCACTTGTGTAAGGCCACAGCCACAAAGGGGCAGAGCCGGGGTATAAGCCCAGGTCATCAGATTTCAGAGTTCCTGCTCAGTCCTTTCCTCAGCTGCTTATACTGCCAACCTCAGGAGGGTTCCACTATTGAATGAGGCCTCGTGGGGCCCTGGTGGGTACATTGTTGCCATCCAGGACCCAACAGCGGCCCTGGTGACCTGGTCATCTTGTCCCTTAAAGACAAGTGATCACTACAACCTGTTCTCATAACTCCACTTGGCTGAAACCAGCTTCTGTGACTCAGCTGCTTCTCCTGCTACCATGCCCTCTTCTGCCCACTCTCATGTTCCTCTACCCTAGTAAGACAAGGTTGGATCAGTTTCTTGCCACTCATGGGTAGGCCTGAGGGTGACTGTCTTTGGCTGATCCCTCAGCTGGTCTGTTATGGGCCAGATAGCAGGGTCCTGGACCCCAAATCCAGCCACTTATGTGTGGGGAGCCACTTGGGCCACATTTGTCACAAGGGCCTGTCATCTGTGGGCACTCAGGGCCTCATCGATGGAGCCTTCTGCTGACATGTTACAGTGATTCATAGGCACCTTATGACCCAATCGTGGCCTGAGGTGGCTCAAGCTGAGCCCTTTTCCTCACCTCCATGACAATAGGCACTGTCCAGTGAGGGAGGTCCATTTAATAGTTCATCACAAGGAAGCAGTCCTCAAAACAGAAAAGGCTTGATGCAGGACGTTGTTCACTGCACAGTAATTAAGTAAAAAATCCAGCCTTAGTACCCAGCAACAGGGGAATGATTAACCCCGTGGAATGGCCACTTGTGGGCTCATTGAAAGCAGTAGCAATGCTGTTTACAAGGGTGTTTGCAGACAGAGAAACAGGCTTTAAATTGGGGGCACAGTCATGTGTATAGACAGTGTGTTTATAACTGGGCTGGGCTTCCCTGGTGGCACTGTGGTTAAGAATCCGCCTCCCAATGCAGGGGACACGGGTTCGAGCCCTGGTCCGGGAAGATCCCACATGCCATGGACCATCTAAGCCCGTGCGCCACTACTGAGCCTGCGCGCTAGAACCCACGAGCCACAACTACTGAAGCCCATGTGCCTAGAGCCCGTGCTCTGCAACAAGAGAAGCCACCTCAATGAGAAGCCCACGCACCGCAATGAAGAGTAGCCCCCGCTCGCTGCAACTATAGAAAGCCCACGCGCAGCAACAAAGACCCAATGCAGCCAAAAATAAAAATAAATTAAAAATAAATAAATTTTAAAAAATAATAATAATAACCATCACACCAGTGATGGTTCTATCTTGACACGGGCTGACCTTTCTTCTTCTATCTACTTTTTAGTATTTACAGATTTGTAGGAGGTATTCTCCTTGTTTCTGTTCTAAGTGTTATGAATGATAGTCTCTCCTTCTTTTGCTGGAAACGAGCCAGTATGATGTGGCCCTGTGAAAGGAGCCTGGCAGTCGAGCCAACAGGCCTGCATTTGAATCCTGACCCCACTGCTTCTCTTTACCTGCTGTGTGACCACAGGCAGGCCACCTCACCACTCAGAGTTTCTGTTGCCTCATTGGCAAGTAAAGATGGTGGCGCCGCCCTTAGAGTAGTTCTGGGGACTGGTGTTGACATACTTCAAGTGCTCAACACTTGCCTGTCAAGCTTTCAGTAAATAGTGGGCCTTGACTGTTAACTGCCAGTCTAGACTAGAATTATGGGAGTGGGGCTAAGAGCTGGGCAGAAAGGGACCCCAATGTTCTGCTCAGTCTCTGTCTTCTCTCCCCTCAGGCATTCCCATCAAGAGCACCATGGACAATCCCACCACCACACAGTATGCCAACCTCATGCACAACTTCATCTTGAAGGCCCGGAGCACCGTGCGTGAAATTGACCCCCAGAATGACCTCACCTTCCTTCGAATTCGCTCCAAGAAAAATGAAATTATGGTTGCACCAGGTAAGGGGTCTTCCACATCCCCACTTAGGAGCAGACCCTCACAGTGCATGCTCTGTAGCTATCAGGACAGCTTAGCACATGGGTGTCTCCATAGGTTCCACAGAAAGGCCTGAAGAGCAGAAGGTGCAGATTTGATTGCCTTACCACCTGGCCTGTCTCCAGCTGGCGTCCCCAACAAGTACTCATTCACAGTGACTCTAGGCCAGACCCTGTCCTGGGTTCTAGGCCACAGCGGGGAATTATGTTCTCATGGGGGAGAGAGACATATAAGCATATCACAGTGTAATCCTCACCTTGATGTGGGGGAATTCAAGGAGCACTTGGGAACATAGAGGAGGGTGTGATTAGGGCTGCTTGTGTCTGCTTGTGGCGGTCAGCAAAGGCTTCCCAGAGGAGGGAGCATTTGAGCTGAGTCTTGAGGGCACAGGTGAAGAGTAAGCAAGCAGGGTGGGGCTTGGGGGCGCCGGGGGTGGGAAAGCTACGCTTGAAGAAAAAGGAATTCAGTGCTTCTAAACCAAAGTGTGAGGCAAAAACACCATGCGCTATTTTATCCTTGAAAAAATGTTAATTTGCCCACTTCCAAACGATAGTCCTATTTCTCTGGACCCCATGCAGACAGCCCTTCCTCCAGCACTGGAAGAGATTGCTGATTTTGTTTCACATGAAGTGCTTGGCTTGCACTTGGGGACTGTGTGGTGCAAACAATACCTGTCTTAGGTGTTAGGATCATTCTCAGGATGAGGAGATGCTTACCGTGGGAGGAACCCATAAGGACTAGGACCACAGGAGGGGACAGCAGGGCCACCTGCCCTGCCCTGCCTCACCTCACTCACATGCACAGCCTGGAGTGGTAGACCCTCCAGGACTGTTTTTGCAGTTACTTCTCCCCCTCCATCTCCATTTTGGCTGAGCCCGGTGGTTGAGTGTGCCTGAGCTAAATGTGCACATGGTGATGGAGGCGGCAGCAGTGAAGCTTGTCTAGGGCACCAGGATATGTGTAGGAAGGAGTGTGAGGTGATACGTTTCATCCAGTTTAGAAGGGGCCTCAAACGCCAAACTCAGCTGCATGGACTTGACCCTGTGAGCAGAGGTTTTTTTAAGGCAGGAGGTGATAGGATTGTGATTGGGGGCCTGGATGAAAGAGGGCAGTGGGGAGGCTGGGACATTGACTGCCCCTGGGCTTTGCAACACAGGTGCCGAGGAGGCTGGCTGCAGAATTCTGAGGTATTTGATGGCGGTCAACCACTCCTTGCAGCAGAGCAATATTGGTTCCCAGGCCTGTTCGGGTCCAGTTGAGCTGCTTGGAAGGATGTGAAGGAGAGACCCATAGAGCCAGTCACAGGGGCCCACAGTCTCCTGGGGACACTCCCTGGAGGGGTGGGGACAGAGCAGGTCAGTCACAAATAAGAACCTAGGATAACTTCAGAGTCATTTATTCCAAAAACATACATACACTGTTTATCAATTTAATCACTGTCTAATGCATCTCCAACCGATGATGAGGTCTCTGATTCTGTCAGCAAAAACAGACTGCAGCAGGCACAGCATCTGTTTTCCCGGCTTCACCTCTTACGAGCATGACCTGTAGCAAATCACAGAACACCTCCGAACCTCTGTTTCCACATCTGTAAAGTGTCTGGTAGGGGCCATTACTGCTCTGGTATTCTGAGATGCCTCATCTGGTTGAGTATGTTGGCACGAGTTTGGGCAGAAAGACTTGGAATCAGATTTGAACTCGCATCCCTCCCAAGACTTCATGCTGTGTGATTACAGACAAACCTCCACTCCCCTAGAAATTAGGCTACCAACCCTCCAAATCAGAGCAGACCTTGTGCCCCACCTGGAAGCTCACAATGTGAAGCAAGGACAGATTATGTGGTCTCCAAGTCGACAGACTCTCGGTGGACAGCATCTCTTGGCTTAAAGCTTCCAGGAATGTCTGCTCTGGAACAGCTGAGTTAACACAGTATAATCAAGCTTTAACACACTGCTTCCCACAGAGCACTGGGAGTGCTATTATTGAATGTAGAGCTTGATTATTCGGAAGAAAAGACACTGGCATTGCTAATAGTATCTGTTTTTATCAGTTTTATCGGTGGCTTGTTAATTATTTCTATTTTTATTAGTGATTTTTCACTTATGCAGATTGCTTAGCCATGAAACTTAAGTCTTTTTTTTTTTTTTTGAAACTTAAGTCTTATAATATCTGTTCCTTCCCAGATGTCCATTGTCATGGGAAGAAGCAACCTTCAGGCTTGAATCTGAACAGACACAAAGCAGACATGGCCAAGGTCCTGCCATTTTTCACATGTTCAGCAGGGGGGCAGACCAGAGGCATTCAGCGTCTGAGTCAAACCCAGCTACCCCACCTGGCATGTTTACCTTGGCTTGGGCAAGTCATTTAATTCTCTGAGCCTTAGTGTTCTCATTAGTAAAAATGAGAAAACACTGGGCCCTGCCTCATAGAGTGATTCAAGGATTCATTGAGGTGCTGTATGAGAAGTGATTGACCCAGAGCCAGCACGTGGAAGCCTTCGTGAATGTTTGCAGTTTGATTATTAAGTGGGCAAAGCTGAAACACCCCGCTTCTCCCACTTCCTCTTTTATAAAGTAAGAGGCAGTCAGGCTCACCCCAGAGGACTTGGACTTGCTATGATTTCATGGTGGACATTCCTTCTGACTGGCTGGATCTGCAGAGCTGAAATTCAGGTAGCTTTGGACCCCTTTGACCTGGTGCCTTTGAAATTTTCTACTCCAGGAGGCTCTGGAAGGCTAGCAACTGAACTTATGACAGAACTGACATTAACCCAAGACCAGCGGGGTTGAGGTTAGAATTCTATCTTTGATACTAACTGGCTGGGTAACCTTAAACTAGTGGTTCTTCGTGCAGCATCAGCATCACCTGGGAACTTGTTAAAAATGCAAATTATCTGGCTCCACTCCAGACCCACTGAGTCCAAAGCCCTGGGGGTGGGACCAGCAGTGTTGTTTTAAACAGCCTTCCAAGTGATTCCGACACCCTGTAGTTTGAGAACCATTGCTGTAGGAAACCTTGAACCTGAGTTTCCCTACCCCAAAAAACGTGATAATCCTACCTCCCTGTTGGTACTGGGAAGATTAGAAATGAGGATGCGGGGACTTCCCTGGTGGTCCACTGGTTAAGAATCCGCCTTCCAATTCAGGGGACGCGGGTTCGAACCCTGGTCAGGGAACTAAGATCCCACATGCCGCAGGGCAGCTAAGCCCACGCACCACAACTACTGAGTCCACATGCCTCAACAAGAGAAAAACGCGTATGCCACAACTAGAGAGAAGCCCACACGCCACAAGGAAAGATCCTGCATGCCTCAACAAAGATCCCTTATGCCACAACTAAGACCTGATGCAGCCAAATAAAAAAAAAAAGAAAGAAAGAAATGAGGATGCGCTGCTGAGCACCACTGCCGGGTAGGGTGAGGGCCCCGCTTCGTGGCAGCCACATGTGCAGAAGCCCCCATAGGAAATTTGCAAGTTTATCTTCTGTTTCCCCAGCAATTGGAAGCAGCCTGAGTATTGATGCTTTTTATCCCTCTCTGCCCCACCACCACTTTACAGTTGGTGTTTTAATGATTTATTGGCTTTGTGGTGTGTTTTTCTCCCATTTTACATTTAGTGATTTGTTTTTTCATTTTTCCTCTTTTGCAGATAAAGACTATTTCCTGATTGTGATTCAGAATCCAACCGAATAAGCCGCTCTCTTGGCTCCCTGCGTCATTCCTTAATTTAATGCCCCTCAAGAATAATAGCATTAATCATGTCAACTGACTGGCATATGGAAGTCACCTTACAGCCCTCTCAGACCAATCCGGCTGCAGCTCCACCTACCCCACCAAAGTCATCTCTCTGCTGGCCAGTCGCACCTGATTTTCCAGGAGGAAAATCCCATCCAGGTTTATGGAGCAAGAGATTGTGAGACGCCCACACACCCTGTTTCCTTCTGACTTTGAGTTCACTTTGTTGCCCTTGGAAAAGGCTGTTTTTCTTTAACTAAAAATAACCAAACCGCTTTCCCTGCTGTGTGTCTTTAAACACTAGGTTGAAAAGGCCTCCCTTCCTGTGTAATCACGTGGTCTGAAGGCTGAGCCCGGTGCCCCCATGGTGGATTGTGCTCCATACTGCACCTGTGGCCACACTTTCTGTGCTGGACCTGTTTTATGACTGGTGTCCTGGTTTCTGGGCCTCTTGTCCCTAGCCACCCCTTTTATCATTTCTCACCCCCACCAATGTTTTGAAAGCTTTTTTTTGACTACACTTAACTGGGGAAAGGAAAGGAAAGGAGTGAAATTTGTTGAGTACCAGGTGTGGCTTATATCATCCACATAGTTCCCTACAGACGGAGTGGTAAAACCATCTTAAAGATGAGGAAGTTGGGTTCTCAAGAATGACTTGCCTGAGGTCTCACAGCCGGGAGCACAGGTGTCTGACTCCAAAAGCTCTGCTCTTTCCACACTACCTTCCCCAGAAATCCCAGATGGTCTGGTTCACCCGAGTGAGCTCATTCTGGATAAGCATCCACCTTCCCTTAGACTCGAGTCCTGGGGTGCGGTGGGGATGAGGGGCTGCACCGGCCACTCAGGCTGTAGGCCACTCGTCATCCAAACTATGCTTGGGCCCTACCCTAGACCAATTAAATCATAATCCCTGAGAGTAAGCTCTGGGCATCATCAGTTTGTAAAAGCTCCCTGGACATACAGCTAGGGTTGAGAACCACTGGCATAGCCCTTCATGCCCTGGTTAAGAGTACAGCAGGCTATAGCAAAAATATCATTCAGAGATAAGAACTTCTGAAAGATAAAAAATGTGAAGGGAATAAATGCAACAGAAGAGTTGCAAGATAAAGTTGAGAAAATCTCCCAAAAGGTGGGGAAAAAAATGGAAGAGAAAAGTTTAGAAGATTAAAGGGTCAGTCCAGGATATTCAACATCTGATTAACAGGATTTCCAGAAAGAGAAAGTGGGGTAGAAAATTATCAACAAGAGACTATAAGAATATTTTCTAGAAGTAAGGACATAAGTTTCCGCATTGAAAGATCTGAGTGTCTAGAGCAGTTAATTTTAAAAAGACCCATGCCAGGCCTCATCATCATGAAATCTCAGGACACTATGGATAGATACGATCCAGAGAGAGAAAAAAGAAAAACAGGGTACAAAGGATTAGAAATCACAACAGCACTGGACATCCCAACAGCATCATTAGGAACTAGAAGAGAATGCCCTCAAAATTCTGATTAAAAATAATTTACAACCTAGAGTTCCATACCCAGCCAAACTATTAGCCAAGTTTAAGAATAAGGTAAATATTTTCGGACAGTAGAAGGTCATGTGTATTTATCTGCCATGCACTGTTTCTCAGGAAGCTACCGAAGAATGTACATCAGAATAAGGGAGTGAAGGAAAGAGTGTAAAGCAGAGTATCCAGGCAATTTGAGGCTCCAACACGAGAGAAGGTCAAAAGGGTTATGTCAGGATTGTGGTGAAGGGTGCTGGGTAGTAAACCTAGAAAGAAATGCTGAATGGGGTAGGAGGTTGTTTCCAAGAAGAAAACAAAACTGATAGGTCATCTCAGGTTTTTGAACACATTCAGAGGAGATTTTGAGCTTGAGTTTTCAGAGAAGTTTGAGAAGCCTAAACATTCTTTGTTCAGGAGGCCTGAAAGGAAAGTCAAGGGCAGGAGGTGGGGATTTGGGAGTCACTGTCATGTTGGAGGCACTAATGGGTGTGAACGTGGACATGACCAGGATGACATGAGAGGGCTGAGGAAAGCTGAGGGCCAAGGCAGGGTGAGAACGCTGAGGAGCAGCTGGAGGCTGGAAAGGCCAAGGGGAGGCAACCTCACCAGGTGACCGGCCAGCTCTAAGGGCCAGCATCTGGGAAGGGCAGGGGCTAAGGACACAGCAGGAGGGGAAGGGGGTGGCAACCCTGGCCCTGTCATTCAGGGAGGTGGGGTGAGAACTGAGCACTCCTTTGGCTAGAGAGAGAGAAGGGGACCAAGGGAGTGAGGCCCAGAGGAAGGAAAGGCCAGGTCCAAGGTCCCATGTGGGAAGTGAGGTTGGTGGTCATGGCCTACACTTCCCAGTGAATCCAGAAAGACTTCAAGGAGTAAGGGTGGGGTAGTCCCAGACAGAGGCTTGGGGACCCCTGGGTGGGTTTCAGATCCTCCAATCTCTGGAGAATTCCATTTAGAGTTCTGCAAACAGGAACAACCAACCCTTACTCAAAGATGATGACCCTGACTCAGACCTCATTCCTCCTGGGTCCTCCCAACATGAGGCCCATTTTACAAGTGAGTTCACTGCCTTAAATAAGATGCCACAGCCCCATGGTACCAAAGTTGGTCCATCTGATTCCAGGCCCTGTTTCCCCAGGACTCTTTTCCCTCCTGGTCACTCACTGATCCTTGACCTCAGACGTAGGCTCTGTTACTGTCTCCATTTTGCAGATGAAGAAACTGAGGCTCCAGAGGGAAAGAATTTGCTCAAAGTTATGCAGTAAGTGCTAAAGGTACTTCAGACCCAGATCTGTCTGCTGTTGTGTAAAGGAGCAAACAGATGCTCAGAGAAGGAACCTGCCATGGTCACACAGTAATTGGTGGCCAACCCGGCCAGGGGTTGCTCCACCTTCATGTGACAGGCCAGCCAAGGACAGCTCTCTGCCCTTCCTTAGGCCCATGAGTCCCAGTCAGAAGCCACAGAACAGCACAGATCAGACACTGCCCTGAGCTGACATTGTTCCCCAACAATCCTGAACAGTCCTCTTAGAGCCCCTTAGTGCCCAGTAGCAGTGATCAAGCCAGACCCAGTCTGTGCACATGGAGCAGGCAGGAGACCCACGCTCAGGTAGGCAGTGACTCAGAGATGACACCGTGGGTACTCAGAGGAGAGGTCCTCGCCCAACAAGTATTTACTGAGCACCTACCATGTGCTACATTCTGTCTAGGTGCTGGGATAGCACAGGAACCAAATATATAGGAAATGCTGCCCTTAAGGGGCTTGCATGTTAGTGGGAAAGAGAAATAAAACAAAACACATTTTAAAAACTATATAGCATGTTAAATTTAAGCCCACAAGTAGATACCATTACATGACCACCATAATGGCTAAAATTTTGAAAACTGGCAATACCAAATATCAACAAGAAAGCAGAGCAACTGGAACTCCCATATATTGTTGACAGGAATCTAAAATGGAACATTAGTTTCAGGTGTACAACATAATGATTCAATATTTGTATATTGTGAAGTGATCACCACAATAAGTCTAGTTAACATCTGTCACCATAGGTAGTTAAAAAATTTTTTTTATCATGAGAACTTTAAGGTGTACTCTTTTAGGAACTTTCAAATATAGACTACAGTATTATTAACCATAGTCACCATGCTGTACATTATATGCCCATGACTTTTATATGTTTATTTTATAACTGGAAGTTTGTATCTTTGGGCACTCATTTCACCATGCCATACCCCCAGCCCCGCCTCCAATCTGTTCTGTTTTCTGTCTCTATGAGCTTGTTTTTTTTGTTCTATTTGCTTGGTTTGTTGTGTGTGGGTTTGTTGTTGTGGTGGTGGGTTTTTGGTTTTTTTTTGCCGTACTGCATGACTTGCAGGATCTTAGTTTCCCCGCCAAGGATTGAACCTGGGCCGCTGGCAGTGAGAGCGGGGAGTCCTAACCACTGGCTGCCAGGGAATTCCCTTATTTGCTTGTTTTTTAGATACCACACATAAGTGAGATTATGGTCCATCCATGTCTCATATGACAAGATTTCCTTCCTTTTTATGTCTGAATAATAATATTCCATTGTATATATATGCTACATTTTCTTCATCTGTTCCTCTATTGATGGACACTTAGGTTGTATCTTGGCTATTGTAAATAATGCTACAATGAACATAAGGGGGTACATATATCTTTTCAAGATGGTGATTTCATTTCCTTTGGATAAAGGAAATACGTTATCCAAAGTATATTCAGAAGTGGAATTGCTGGATCATATGATAGTTCTATTTTTAGTTTTTTGAGGAGCCTCCATGCTGTTTTCCATAGTTGTTGGGACCAATTTACATTCCCACCAATAGTGCACAAGGGTTCCCTTTTCTCCACATCCTCACCAACATTTATTTCTTGTCTTGAGAACAGCCATTCTAACAGGTGTGAGGTGCTATCTCATTGTGTTTTCAATTTGCATTTCCCTGATGATTAGTGATATGGAGCACCTTTCATGTACCTGTGTCTTTTTTGGAAAAAATGTCTACTCAGATCCTCTGCCCGTTTTTTTAATTGGATTGGTTTTTGCTATTGAGTCATATAAGTTATTTATATATTTTGGATATTAACCCCTTATCAGTTACAGGATTTGCAAAAATTTTCTCCTATTTGGTGGGTTGTCTTTTCATTTTGTTGATGCACAGAAGCTTTTAAGTTTGATGTAGTCCCAGTTGTTTATTTTTGCTTCTGTTGCCTTTGCGTTTGGTGTCAATTCCAAAAAATCATTGCCAAGACTGATGTCAAGGAGCTTATCATCTATGTTGTCTTCTAAGGGTTTTCTGGTTTCAGGTTTTACATTCAAGTCTTTAATCTATTTTGAGTTGGTTTTTGTGTATAGTGTAAGACAGTGGTCCAGTGTCATTCTTTTGCATGTGGCTGTCCAGTTTTCCCACGAAGAGACTGTTCTTTCCCCATTGTGTACTCTTGGCTTCTTTGTAGATAAATTGACCAGATATGCATGGGTTTATTTCCGGGCTCTCTATTCTGTTCCACTGATCTATGTGTCTTTTTATGTCAATATAATATTGTTTTATAATAGCTTTGTAATATAGTTTGAAATCAGGGAGTGTAATGCCTCCAGCTTTGTTCTTCTTTCTCAAGACTCCTTTGGCTATTCAGGGTCTTTTGTGATTCCATACAAATCTTATTTTATTTTTTATTATTTTTTTAAAATAAATTTATTTATTTTTGGCTGCATTGGGTCTTCGTTGCTGTGCGCGGGCTTTCTCTAGTTGTGGCGAGTGGGAGCTACTCTTCCTTGCAGTGCGTGGGCTTCTCATTGCAGTGGCTTCTCTTGTTGCAGAGCACAGGCTCTAGGAGCACGGGCTTCAGTAGTTGTGGCACGTGGGCTCAGTAGTTGTGGTGCATGGAGTTAGTTGCTCCACAGCATGTGGGATCTTCCAAGACTAGGGCTCGAACCTGTGTCCCCTGCATTGGCAGGAGGATTCTTAACCACTGCGCCACCAGGGAAGACCCCCATACAAATTTTACAATTGTTTGTTCTATTTCTGTGAAAAAGGCCATTGGAATTTTAATAGGGCTTGCACTGAACCTGTAGATTGCTTTGGGTAGTATGGACATTTTAACAATGTTAATTCTTCCAATCCAAATGAGCACAGAATATCTTTCCATTTATTTATGTCTACTTCAAGTTTTTTCATTAGTGTCTTCTAATTTTCAGTGTGCAGATCTTTCACCTCCTTAGTTAAATTTATTCCTAGGTAATTCATTCATTTTGATGCAATTTTAAATGGAATTGTTTTCTTAATTTCTCTTTCTCATAATTTGTTATTAGTGTATAGGAATGCAACAGATTTTTGTATATTGATTTTGTATCCTGCAACTTTACTGAATTTGTTTATTAGTTCTAACAGTTTTTTCGGTTAAGTCTTTAGTGTTTTCTATGTATAATATGATGTCATCTGCAAATAGTGACAGTTTTACTTCTTCCTTTCCCATTTTGGATATCTTTTATTTCTTTTTCTTGTCGAATTGCTCTGGCTATGACTTCCAATACTATGTTGAATAAATGTGATGACAGTGGAAATCCTTGCCTTGTTCCTGATGTTAGAGGAAAAGCTTTCAGCTTTGAGTATGATGTTAGCTATGGGCTTGTCATATATGGCCTTTATTATGTTGAGATATGGTCCCTCTGTACCCACTTTGTTGAGATTTTTTATCATAAACAAATGTTGAATTGCAACTTACTGAAATGCATCATAAAGATAAAATGGATGCATGGACAGATTGACAGATAGTGATGATGCAAATGGAGCAAGGGTTAAGTGTAGAATGTAACTGGTAGGTATATGGGTGGTCACTGAACAATTATTTCAAGTGTTCTATTTGCTTGAAAGTTTTCATCACAAAATGTTTAGGAAAAGCGTATAACATATTAGAATGTGATAACTGCTCTGGCAAAAAAATTAAGCAAGGTGTTGGGAAGGAGGATAGAGAGTGACTGGGGTGGGGGCTGCAGTATTAAATAAGCTCATTCAGGAAGGCCTCCCTGAGGAGACCTTGGAAATTAGAGAGTGAGCCACAAAGAGATTTTGGAGAAGAATGCTCCAGGGAAAGGGACCAGTAAGTACAGAAATGCTCTAGGGCACATGTGTGTCTGGGATTCCCGGAATAGTGATAGCAAGGAGGCCAGTGTAGTTGAAGCCAAGGGGGCAAGGGTGAGGTAGATAAGCCCAGAAGAGCAGCAGGAAGGCAGCTCCTGCAGGCCTCATGGCATACTGTTCAGCCTTTGACTTTTACTTTGAGTGGCGTGAAGAAATAGCATGATCCAACACCTGTGTGCACAGGAGGACTCTTGTCAGTGTAGTGAGACCAGGCTCAAGTGGGCAAGGCCAAAGCAAGGAGACCAGGGTGGAAATGATGGCAGTAGACGGACAACAGATGATGGTGGCTCTGACTTGAGTGGCAGGAGTGGAAGTGGTGAGAGGTGGTCAGATTCTGGAGATATTTTGAATGTGGAACCAAGAGGATTTGGGCCCGGAGAATGTGTGGGGCTGTGGGAAAGAAAGGAGTCAAAGATGACAGGTGTGGAGAGGGAGGGTTACAATCAGAGTCCATTTTAGGGGAAGATCATGGGTTCATTTTGGGGAGGTCAAGTTTGAGATGTCTGCTAGACTTCCAAGTAGAGACATAGAGTAGTAGGCCAGCCCTTTGGATTCAGGGAAGATAGAGAGGAGGAAGAAGTGAGCAGAGTAACCAGAGGACTGGTGGAGGGAGTGTCAGCCCTGCTGACTGGTCAGGTAAGGGAAAGATGGAGCACAGACCATCTGTTGGATTTGGGGGATGGGCCTATCCCCAAAGGCTTAGCCTGACAAAAGAAAGGTGCAACCACTTCCTCAAGGCCATGGCCGACCTAGTTCTTTCAACTGCTCTTAATGACTGATCACAATCTCCTGCAACATTGTGTATGTGAGATGTGTCCACTTTGACACACACAGTTCTGGATCAAGAGTCAGCAAACTAAAGCCCTCAGGCCAAATTTGTCTGTTTCAGCAAATAAAGTATTATTAGGACACAGCCTTGCCCATTCAGATTGTCTAGGCCTGCTTCCACACTCCAACAGAACTGAGTAGTTGCCAGAGACCATATGGCCTGCAAAGCTGAAAATATTTACTTTCTGTGCTTTGAAAGGGAAAGCCTGCTGACCCCTTCTCTCCCTCTTTCACTACAGGAATGTCCTGTTGTTCTGTTACACAAGATATTTAATAGGACATTTAGGTGGCTTCTAATTTTTTTTTGTTATTTTGAAAATGTTCCAATAAACATACTTAACTGTATTTCTTTGGGCTCATGTGCACACCCACAAGTTTAATTCCTGGTTTGGAGGATATGAGTATTTCAGTTTTGGTAGATTTTGTCAAATTGCTCCCTAATGTAGCTGAAATTATTTACACTCCCATCAGCAGTGTAAAGAGTTCTCATTTTCCCATATTACCCTAAAACTTAGTATTGTGTGTTGTTAGACTTTATTAGTTAGCAATCTTTTATTGTTTGTAGATTCCTTTGGGTTTTCTGGCTGTGAATGATAGTTTTGCTCCTTTCTTTTCCTTGTCTTGGTACTCTGGCTGGGCCCTCCATGCAATATTTGCATTTTGTTCAATAATACAATTAGGGGCTTCCCTGGTGGCGCAGTGGGTGAGAGTCCGCCTGCCGATGCAGGGGACACGGGTTCGTGCCCCGGTCCGGGAAGATCCCACATGCCGCGGAGCGGCTGGGCCCGTGAGCCATGGCCGCTGAACTTGCACGTCTGGAGCCTGTGCTCTGCAATGGGAGAGGCCACTACAGTGAGAGGCCTGCGTACTGCAAAATAATAATAATAATTAATAATACAATTAAAAATTCTGTTCTTGGCTCTAAAGGGAATAATGCTTAACATTTATCATATAGTATGGTGTTCTACCATTAAGTATAATGTTTGATGCAGGTTTGGTTTTTTTTATTATTATTATTTTGGGAGAAAACTAAAAATCCATCTGGACTACTTTTTGTTTTTTTGTATATGGCTACTCAGTTTGTCTATTTCTTTTTTAATTAGTCTTGGCAAATTATCTTTTACTAGAAAATTGTCCATTTCATCTAAGTTTTTAGTGTATTGGCATAAAGTTTATAATCTTATTTTTGTCATTTCTGCTATATCTGTAGTTATACCCCTTTTGCATATTAATGTTTATTTTATTGGTCTTTTCAAAGATCCAGCTTTGTTTTGTGGTACATACTAGTGCTTTTGTTTTCTATTTAATCAATTTCTGCTCTTCATTATTATCTTCCTTCCACTTTCTTTGGGTTTACACTTACTCCATTCTAAAATTCTTTGACATTCTGCTCATAAATTCTCCATATTTCTTCTTACCTAATACCACTGATAAGGTTACAAATCTTTTAAATTCTGCTTTAGTCCCCCCACCTCCCAAACTGGAGTTTTTATATGTATTCTCATTTTTAGTTTGACCTAAATAGTTTTCATTTCCATATGATTTCATTTTTGAGTAAAGAGTTTTCTAGAAGTGTTTTTTAAATTCTTTAAAAAAATGTTTTTTTAGAGTGTTTCCATTTTTTTTGTAAATGTATTTATTTATTGGCTGCGTTGGGTCTTCGTTGCTGCACTCAGGCTTTCTCTAGTTGTGGCGAACGGGGGTTACTCTTCGTTGCAGTGCATGGGCTTCTCATTGCGGTGCCTTCTCTTGCGGAGCACGGGCTCTAGGCACGCGGGCTCTAGAGCACAGGCTCAGTAGTTGTGGCACACGGGCTTAGTTGCTTCGCGGCATGCAGGATCTTCCTGGACCAGGGCTCGAACCTGTGTCCCCTGGATTGTCAGGCGGATTCTTAACCACTGCACCACCAGGGAAGTCCCTAAAAGTGTTTTTAAATATCGAAAGATTTGGAGTTTATTCAGCTCTTGCTTGTGGTCAGAGAACACGGTCTGTATGAAATTAATTATCTGATTATCTGTTGAGATCTGTCTTGGGGCCTGGCCTACTCTATGTCTCTGCTTGGAAGCTAGCAGACATCTCAAACTTGACCTCCCCAAAATTAACCCATGATCTTCCCCTAAAATGTACTCTGTAATTCTCCCTGGCCCCATCTGTTGTCTTTGACTCCTTTCTTTCCCACATTCCCCACAGGTAATTTTTTATAAATGTTTCTTGTGTGCCTGAAAGTAACATATTGGGTTCAGGGTTCTACCAGGGTCAATTGATTAGAATTATTAATGGTATTAAAATCTTCTATATCCTTTTTTTGGCTGTTTGGTCTATCAGTTACTGAAAAAGTTTTTAAATCTACCACTGTGATGAAGGACTTGGCAATTTCTCCTTGTATCGTGTCACTTTTGCTTCATACACTTCCAGCCTTTTTTTTTAACCTCTAACATACAAGTTCAGAATTGTTCTATCTTCTTAGAAAATTGTTCTTTTCATCACTTTGTGTTGACGCTCTTTATCACTAATAATGTCTCTAGCCTTAAAGCCTATTTTGTCTGATTTTGCTATGGGTATATCTTTTGGTTAGTTTTTCTCTAGTATACACTTTTTTTCCAACTGTTTACTTTTGGTGCCCTTAAGTTTTAAATGTCCTCTTGTAAACAGCATAGACCTGCATTTTCTTTTTCTTGGCCAATCTGTTCATCTCTATTTTAATAGATGAATGTAAAATATTTTCTACCTCTGATTTTGTACCGTTTATGTACCATTCTTTTCACTTTGCTTCCTGTTTCTCCTTTTCTACCTTCAATTATATTTTAATACCCTCTACTAAACTTTTCTCTTTTGTGCATTGGCATTTATACCTTCTATTCTTTTAGTGATCTCTCTGAAGTGTTTGAACTTGACTTGACTTTACAAAGCTAGATAATTACCAATTATCTTTATTCTCCTCCTCTCAAAGAAATGAAGCTTCTTAGAACACTTAAACTCTGATTACTCTCTCCAGTCCTACCTGTTATTGTGTCCTGTGCTCCTTGCTCTGTACTCCACAAACTAATCGTCACCATTCATGTTCCATAGCAGGTGCTTGTTTAGATGGACTTCCATGTTTACCAGTTTAGTTACTTGATATTTTTCTGTCTAATTTCTTCTCTTTAGAGTTTTGCAAATTCACTACGAAGTGTCTAGATGAGATTTTATTTTTATTTATTCTGTTCTGGATTTTAAGTGAGGATCCTGGTCTCTAATCAATTGTGGAAGTTCTTCAGGAACTGCCTCTCCCACATTCTTTTTTCTCCTTCTGGAACGCTGATTGAACCTATTCTTCTCACCTTACCATTCCTGTCACTTCCTCTTTTATATGTTCCATCTGGCTTGTTTTCTGGCTAATTGCTTCCGCTCTTTCATCCAGTTCAGTGATTTTCTCTTCTGCTGTATCTAATTGGCTCTCTTGCCTCATCCTTTGAGACCTGAATTTCGATAGCTCTATTTTTCAATTCTAGAAATTCCTTCTAAAACCTTTATGCTTTTCAGTGTCTTGCTCCAAGCGTCTTCAAGTTTTAATCCCCGCCCCCACCCCGGCCACTACCTTTTTCTTTCTCTAACCATGAGCTCCACGAAGGCGAGGACGTTTGGTTTAGTGTTGTCATCCCCAGTGCCTCCTACCGTTCCTGGAACGGAACAGGCTCCGAGTGAGCGCTGTCAGATGACTTAGTGACAGTGGGAACAGAAGGATGCTGTGCCGCAGCCTGGCCCCCGCTCTCCCTGCCGCCAGAGCTGCGAGCCTGCTCCCCCAACGGCCTCGCAGGCTTTCTAGTCTCCCCTCAGCCCGGACCTCAGGGAGAGGACCCCACCCCACCCCGCCCACCTCTGCTCAGGCCGTGACGTCACGGGACTGTGACGCGCCCTGGGAGCCCCCGCCCCTTCGCGGCGCTGGGCCGGGAATCCAGGCTCTCTGCGCCGTGATGTCACGGGTCCGGGCGGGCGGACTTTGCGTCGGCCCAATGGGAGCGGCGCGCCGGCCTCCCCTTTAAGGAATGTTGTGACCTGACGTCAGCCGGGCGAGTTACCTCCCCGAGCCGCCGTCGCCGGGCTCAGCGCGAGCCTCGGAGCCCTTGAGCGCGAGGCGCGGAGCCCCCGGAGCCCCCGAACCGCAGCCACATCCCCTCGTCGCGCGCCCCAGAGCCCCGGCCTGCGCGCCCCGCCGGGCCGGCGCGATGCCCTCAGACCGGCCTTTCAAGCAGCGGCGGAGCTTTGGTGAGGCCCGGCGGGCGCTCTGCGAGCGCGGGGTGCGGGCGTGGGGGCTGGGGGGTGTTGGCCGGCCGACCCGACTGCCGCAGATGACGTCAGCTCCGTGACGTCAGGCTCGGCTGGAGCTGGACCCTCGGGATGGGAAGCGGGCTGGGGCCTGGGCCGGGGCCTCCGCCTCGCATCCCGGTCCTGTGCCCGGGCCTTAGGGCCCAACGGCTCCGGAGGCGGGGGCTTCGGGGAGGCGGGGTCGGGGCCGCCCCTCGGGTACTGGCGGGACGGAACCGCGAGGAGGACCTCGGCCCGGCCTCATCCCCGACTGCTGTCTGCAGCCGATCGCTGTAAAGAGGTGCAGCAGATCCGCGAGCAGCACCCCAGCAAAATCCCGGTGAGTTCCGCCGCCCCCTCCCATCCCCGCCCGGCCCAGGCTCCGCCTCGGGCTCACGCATCCCCCGCCCCGCTCCCAGGTAATCATCGAGCGCTACAAGGGTGAGAAGCAGCTGCCCGTCCTGGACAAGACCAAGTTCCTGGTCCCGGACCATGTCAACATGAGCGAGTTGGTCAAGATCATCCGGTGCGCGGGCAGCAGCTGTCAGAGGGGGATTGGGTCCTGCTGGGGTCAGGCAGGGGGCTGGGTCCTTCTGAGAAGGAAGAGGTGGGGGTGGGGCACGGGAACGGGTGCTGGGTCCCTGTTGTGGGGAGGTTGGGAAAGGTCAAGGTCAGGGCTTGGGTCAGTGTCCGGTCAGAGGTGAGAGCCTCTAGAAGGGCTTGGGATGGGTGTGAGGTGGAGGGTTAGGATCATTTTGGGGAGCGGGTGAGGGCTACACTCGCCCAACAGCCAGGCCCCTCACGGTTGGCTTGCCTTCCCGCCCACCTCAGGCGCCGCCTGCAGCTGAACCCCACGCAGGCCTTCTTCCTGCTGGTGAACCAGCACAGCATGGTGAGCGTGTCCACGCCCATCGCCGACATCTATGAGCAGGAGAAGGACGATGACGGCTTCCTCTACATGGTCTACGCCTCCCAGGAAACCTTCGGCTTCTGAGCCAGCAGTAGGGGGGTTGGCTTGGGAGTGGGGGGCCCTGTCAGGCTCTGCCCTGGGAGCTCCTGGCACCTGAACTGAACTGCCTCTGCCCCTGCCCCTGGTGGGCCGGGCGGGGATGCCACATCCTAGCCAGGGGGCACCAACCGCACCTACCCTGCCCCTGGGTGGATCCTGGCCCAGTCATGTTAGGGTTGCCCCTCTGGGTGCTGGCTGGGATGGGGGGAGGTTGGGAGCAGCCCCTAGCACCCCTGCTCTGTGTGGTTTGTCTTTTTTTTTAGGCCCCTGCCTGTCTGCCCATCTGTCCCTCCTTGACCTGAGGTGCTGCCCATGCCTGGACCTGCCCACCCCTGAAGGACTGGCCCCTGGCTCACCCAGTCTTGACATGGTGTATGGATCTGTGGTCATTGTTCCTCTGCAGAATAAAGATTGCTCAGGCCTGCCTGGCCCTTTGCCTCCAGCTGCTTGGGGAGTGGGGAGGGCTGCCCCACACCATTCTCAGCTGACCAGTGCGCAGACCCGTGTTCTGTGGACTCAGAGCTCATTCGGGAAACCCACGCCCGTGTGTAGTGCACCATGGTGGTATTAGGGGCCAAGCCCACCCCTTGCAGGAGTGCAGTGTGGTTCCAGGGCAGACGCTTGCATAACAAAAAACATTTATTAAGTAGCCACAACCTAACAAACCCTGCTCATCTGCTTCTTCCCCTTCCCTGCTTGGGAGGGGGGCTCCTTGGTGTGCAGAGCCACAAAGTGGGGAGTGCAAGTGGAGATGCTCCTGGCTACTCCCCACAGGCCTTGCTGCCAGCCTTGGCTCCTCACCGGTACCAGATATTTGTGACCCTGGACTCAAACCTGATCTGCCCAGGACTTCCCTGCTGGAAGCTCTGGTTAGAGGGCTTGGCCCAGCTTCTGGCCCTTTCACCCCTGAAGTCCGTGCAGCCCTGTGCCCAGCCAGGCCTACTTGAGCACAAGCATGGCCTCCGTGCCGTCCTTGGTGGTCAGGTAGAGACCATGTGTGAGGTAGTACTCCCGCCGTAGGAAGGCATAGAAGTAATCGGAGATGAGCAGGATCTGGGGGGAGAGAGATGTGAGAAGCTTCATGATACCTCCCCCTGAACTTTGGATCTCTGAGGGGCTAGGTAGGTGTTGGGGAGACCCTGCCCAGGGACCCTGCACCTCAGGGCCTACACCACCCTTTAAGGGTCTCACTGGCACTGCAGAAGTTGCCCTACTGCCCTTCCTCCTCCTACCATGGTCTGTGCTTCCATCCCAAGCCCTGGCCGGTGAACTCCAGACTGGCGCGCTCCTCCGTCTCACCTCCTGGGTGCCCACTGGCCCTTCCACCCCAGCCAAGTCCCCTATCAAACCTGCTTCTCCCACTGGGAACCCATATCCCCCTTCTTCCATCCAGGTGTTCAGGCCATAGAATCAACAGACTTGTCTCCTCCCATAGACCAAGCCACCAAGCCTGTCAGTTCTATTTCTACCTGTCCCCGCAGCTACCACCCTGGACAAAGCCACTGTCATCTGAACAACAGTGGTCTCCTCTCTGGGCTTCCTGATCTCAAACCTCCCACCCTAGCAACAGAGGTTGCTTTTTAAGACAAATCTGGTCATGTTACATCCCAGCTTAAGGTCCTCTAAAGGCCTCCCATGGCTCTTAGGGTGAAGATCAAACTCTCTGGGGCTCTGAGGCCTTGCACTTGGTCCCTGCCCATGTACGTGCTTCAGCCTCTGCCGTGCTCCACCTCACTCAGCTCCAGCCACACTGGCCTGTTCCCTTCCAGTGCAGGATCTTTGCTGTCTCCTCTGCCTGGAATGTTCTCTTCCCCATTCATCTAGTAAACACCTGCTTGCCCTTCAGGCCTCAGGAAGGATCACTTCCACAGAGAAGCCCTCCCTCACACCCTAGATTGGGTCTTGGTCCCATTAACTTTTATCTGGTAGCACAAACTCGTCCAAATTGCAGTTTTGCATTCATCTGTGAGACTGCCTGATAACTGTGGCTCCTCCCCTGGCCTGGGCAGGGTCCCTGAGTGATTCTGCCACCATGTTGTCTGTGCCCAGCGTGGTCTGTCTTTTCTGTCTGGGCCTCAGAAGAGAAAGGGCCCTAGCAGCTCAGCCCACCATCCCCCTCACTGAGGCCCAGAGGGGAACAGGGACTTGCCAAGGTCCCCCAAACACTGGGCCCGCAGTCTTACAATTCGATTCATCCCAAGCTCCCAGGACCTCCAGTGCCTGGAACAGGAGGGGCAGGGCCCAGCCCTACAGAAGAATGAGGGGAGAGGGGCTCACCACTACAGATACCACCAGTTCTCAGGCACTTACAAGCCTCTCAGATTATCATCACCAATCACCTTGGCACAGATGGGGCGACGTAAGCCCAAAACTGGGGGAGCACCTGGCTAGGGCCTTATAGCAAGACAGAGGTTGAGCCTGGCATCTCAGCCTCTGACCCCCAAACCCCTGTTCTGGGAAGCCTCTCTCACATTGTGGGCAGGAAAGAGAGCAAACCCACACCATGGTCTCAGGACAAGGACCTGCCATTCTGCCACCACAGGAATCCATCTGGAAGGCTGATGGTTCCCATCTTACAGATGAGGAAATTGAGGCACAAAGGGTTCAACAGTTGGCCTAAGGCTATACTGGGAGAGCTGGACTAGTGGCTATAACCCTGCAAGGCAATGTACCTGGGGCCCAGTGTGCAAAGGGCCCAGAACTCTGCCACTGAGGGTGTCAGAGCAGAGAGCCCAGGGAGCCCCTGAAGCCTTGCGCCACAGCTGCCCATGGGGCGTAGTTACCACAGCGAAGGCTGCCCTCACTCCCTGCAGCCCCTTTCTCACCCAGGCCCAAGGTGTCAAGTCTGAGGAGACGGAGCCTGGAGCTGGTGGGGGTTGATCCCCGAGCCAGGTCAGATGAGGGGCAGGTGCAAAGTCACAGTTCACAACAAAACAACTCCAATGTCACACACGATCAGCTGGTCAAATAGGAAGTCAAAACACTAGGTTATTAGTTTGAACCATATGAAACTGTCAATTTTGCAGATCAAAAACAGTTGAGTATTGACAATTTCATATGGTTTGACAATATAAAATGGAAAAAAAAATCAAGAAATAGTAGAGTAAGTAAGTATACAATCTAGAAGCACCAGAACAAATAACTATAGGACCTTAGGGAGCTATTCTTTTTCCTTGTAAGCCTTAACTTTGTAAGTTATGTATACATGTTACGTTGATAAAAATAAAAATCCAATTAAAAACAATCAGCCGATAAATGATTGAATAAGTAAATAAATAAACAAGGGAGAATTCCTTTTGTAATCCTTACAAAAGAGTTCCAAATAATACATGTAGAGACTCTCCCCTTGGGAGGTGGAACTTAACTCTTGCCCACTCCCCACCCCCTGCCCCCGAGGGTAGGCTAGACTTCGTGACTCACTTCCAAAGAACAGGGAAAGAGAAAATAGTAACTGTGCACTGGAGAACCCTGGCAAACACTATCTTAACCAAATGATGAAGGGTAAACGGCATGAAGTGTGGCTAGTGTGTACTGTCTGAGCATTCCAAAAACCTAAAATGTGGCCTCATGATGAGAAAAGCATCAGACAAACCCAGAGGGGACACTCTACAGGATACCTGGCCACTGTTCCTCAAGACTGTCCATGTCACGAGAAATAAGGAAAGACAGAGTGGGAGCAGAGGACATGGGGGAGATGTAGCAACTAAGTGTAATGTGGTACCTGGGACTGGATCCTGGGAGAAAAAGAAGACAATACAGGGAAAACTGGTGAAATCCACATCAAATCTGGAGTTTACTTAGTCATAACGTACCAGGGTCAGTTTCTTGGTTTTGACAAACATACCACGGTAATATAAGATGTTAAAACTGTGGGAAACTGGGTGGGGGACATATGAGAACTCTCTGTACTATCTAAAATTATTCCAAAATTTAAAAGCTTATTTTAAAAAGCAACGTACTACTGTTATATGCAACAACATGAATGAGCCTCAAAAATATCTTGCTGAGTCAAAGAAGGCTTCAGGAAATGTACATTAAGATTTGTGTTTTTCCATTAATAAAGGAAACTGAAGATGATGCAAAGAAATGGAAAGATATCCCATGTTCTTGGATTGGAAGAATTAATACTGTTAAAATGGCCATACTACCCAAAGCAATCTACAGATTTAATGTGATCCCTATCAAATTACCCAAAACACATTTCACAGAACTAGAACAAATAATACTAAAATTTATATGGAACCATAAAAGACCCAGAATTGCCAAAGCAATCCTGAGGGAAAAGAACAAAGCAGGAAGCATAACTCTCTCAGACTTCAGATAACACTACAAAGCTACAGTAACCAAAATGGCATGCTATTGGCACAAAAAAAGACATATGAATCAATGGAACAGACTAGAGAGCCCAGAAATAAATCCACATACCTATGGTCAATTAATCTTTGACAAACTAGACAAGTATATACAATGGGAAAAAGACAGTCTCTTCAGCAAGGGGTGTTGGGAAAGTTGGACAGCTGCATGAAATCAAAGTTAGAACATACCTCACAGCACACACAAAAATAAACTCAAAATAGCTTAAAGACTTAAACATAAGACATGACACCATAAAACTCCTAAAAGAGAACATAGGCAAAACATTCTCTGATATAAATTGTACCAATGTTTTCTTAGGTCAGTCTCCCAAGGCAATACAAATAAAAGCAAAAATAAACAAAGGGACCTAATCAAACTTACAAGCTTTTGCACAGCAAAAGAAACCATAAACAAAATGAAAAGACAAGCTACAGAATGGGAGAAAATATTTGCAAATGATGTGACCGACAAGGGCTTAATTTCCAAAATATACAAACAGCTCATAAGACTCAACAACAAAAAAACAAACAACCCAATTGAAAAATGGGCAGAAGAACTAAATAGACATTTCTCCAAAGAAGACACACACATAGCTAACAGGCACATGAAAAGATGCTCAACATCACTAATTATTAGAGAAATGCAAATCAAAAATACATGAGGTATCACCTCACACTGGTCAGATTGGCCATCATTAAAAAGTCTACAGAGAAGAAAAAGAAATAAAAGGAATCCAAATCAGAAAAGAATAAGTAAAACTGTCACTGTTTGCAGATGACATGATACTATACATAGAGAATCCTAAAGATGCTACCAGAAAACAACTAGAGTTAATCAATGAATTTGGTAAAGTAGCAGAATACAAAATTAATGCACAGAAATATCTTGCATTCCTATACACTAACGACGAAAAAGCTGAAAGAGAAATTAAGGAAACACTCCCATTTGCCATTGCAAAAAAGAATAAAATACCTAGGAATAAACCTTCCTAAGGAAGCAAAAGAGCTGTGTGCAGAAAACTATAAGACACTGGTGAAAGAAGTTAAAGATGATACCAATAGATGGAGAGATATACCGTGTTCTTGGATTGGAAGCATCAACATTGTGAAAATGACAATACTACTCAAAGCAGTCTACAGATTCAATGCAATCCCGATCAAACTACCAATGGCGTTTTTCATAGAACTAGAACAAAAAATTTCACAATCTGTACGGAAACACAAAAGACCCCAAATAGCCAAAGCAATCTTGAGAGTGAGGTAAGTCAGAAAGAGAAAAACAAATACCATATGCTAACACATATATATGGAATCTAAAAAAAAAAAAATGGTCATGAAGAACCTAGGGGCAGGACGGGAATAAAGACACAGACCTACTAGAGAATGGATTTGAGGACGTGGGGAGGGGGAAGGGTAAGCTGGGACAAAATGAGAGAGTGGCATGGACATATATACACTATCAAACATAAAATAGATAGCTAGTTGGACGTAGCCACATAGCACAGGGAGATCAGCTTGGTGCTCTGTGACCACCTAGAGGGTTGGGATAGGGAGGGTGGGAGGGAAGGAGACGCAAGAGGGAAGCGATATGGGGATATATGTATATGTATAGCTGATTCACTTTGTTATAAAGCAGAAACTAACACACCATTGTAAAGCAATTATACTCCAATAAAGATATTATAAAAAAAAAAGAATCCATCTGCCAATGCAGGGGACACAGGTTTGAGCCCTGGTCCAGGAAGATCCCACATGCCGTGGAGCAAATAAACCCATGTGCCACAACTACTGAGCCTGAGTGCCACAACTACTGAAGCCCACATGCCTAGAGTCCGTGCCCCGTAACAAGAGAAGCCACCACAATGAGAAGCCCGCGCACTGCAATGAAGAGTAGCCCTCGCTCACTGCAACTAGAGAAAGCCTGCACACAGCAACAAAGACCCAATGCAGCCAAAAATAATAAATAAATTTATAAAAAAAAAAAAAAAAGAAAAAGAGAGAACAGATCTGTTATCAGAACAGTGGATCACTGGAGTTAAGAGCAGTGACTGCCATATGGGAAGTACTACCAAATAAATGCTTACTATATCTCCCAAGCTCCTTTGCAATTAGTGAGTAAGTTTTGGCCAGTGGAGTCTAAGCAGAAATGTCACGTGGCAGCCTCTGGGAAACTTCCTTATGAGACAGCATGTGTGAAGTGTTAGCTGTTCCCCAACCAAATCACCTCGGTTGTAAATGTTACCATTTAGACCACTGGAGCCATGCTTTACAAAATGATGAGAAATAAGGAGCTTGAGTTCCTGATACTATGGAACATGATACCAACTTTGGGCCACCTACTCAGATATTTATTTGAGGGAGACCTAACATTCTGTTTTGTTTACATCACTGCCTCCTCTTCCATCCTCCACTCTGATTCTTTCAGTCAACCAAACCTAAGTGCAAGTAATACATGTAGTTGAATGGGTGCCTAGGGAAAACTACATATTTGAATAAGATTCAAATCAAACCGGCAGATTTTTAAATTATTTAATAAATGTTTTTCTAACAAAAAAAAAGGGACATGTACCACAATGTTCACTGCAGCTCTATTTACAATAGCCAGGACATGGAAGCAACCTAAGTGTCCATCAACAGATGAATGGATAAAGAAGATGTGCCACATATATACAATGGAATATTACTCAGCCATAAAAAGAAACAAAACTGAGTTATTTATAGTGAGGTAGATGGACCTAGAGTCTGTCATACAGAGTGAAGTAAGTCAGAAAGAGAAAAAAATACCATATGCTAACACACATACATGGAATCTAAAAAAAAAAAGGTTCTGATGAACCTGGGGCAGGACAGGAATAAAGACGCAGACATAGAGAATGGACTTGAGGACACGGGGAGGGGGAAGGGTAAGCTGGGACGAAGTGAGAGAGTAGCACTGACATATATACACTACCAAATGTAAAACAGATAGCTAGTGGGAAGCAGCTGCATAGCACAGGGAGATCAACTCGGTGCTTTGTGACCACCTAGAGGGGTGGGATAGGGAGGGTAGCGGGGAGGCTCAAGATGGAAGGGATATGGGGATATATGTATACATATAGCTGATTCACTTTGTTATACAGCACAAAACTAACACACCATTGTAAAGCAATTATACTCCAATAAAGATATTAAAAAAAAAAAAAGATACACACTCCCCTATGTTCACAGCAGCACTGTTCACAATAGCCAAGACATGGAAACAACCTAAATGTCCATCGACAGATGAATGGATAAAGAAGATGTAGTACATACATATATATATGTACGTACACACACACACACACACACACACACACACACACACACGATGGAATACTACTTAGCCATAAAAAAGAACGAAATAATACCCATTTGTGAGTCAGAAAGAGAAAGGCAAATACCATATATCACTTATATGTGGAATCTAAAATATGACACAAATGATCTTATCTACAAAACAGAAACAGACTCACAGACATAGAAAATAGACTTGTAGTTGCCAAGGGAGGGGAGGTGGGGGAGGGATGGATTGGGAGTTTGGGACTAGCAGGTGCAAACTATTATATATAGAGTGAACGAACAAGGTTCTACTGTATAGCACAGGGAACTATATTCAATATCCTGTGATAAACCATATTGGAAAAGAATATAAAAAAAGAATGTAGGGACTTCCCTGGTGTTCCAGTGGTTAAGACTCTGTGTTTCCGTTGCAGGGGGCATGGGTTTGACCCCTGGTCAGGGAACTAAGATCCCATATGCTGCACAGCGGGCAAAAAAAAAATGTATATATATATGTAAAACTGAATCACTTTGCTGTACAGCAGAAATTAAAAGAACATTGTAGGGCTTCCCTGGTGGCGCAGTGGTTGAGAGTCCACCTGCCGATGCAGGGGACACAGGTTCATGTCCCGGTCCGGGAGGATCCCACATGCCGCAGAGCGGCTGGGCCCATGAGCCATGGCCGCTGAGCCTGCGCGTCCGGAGCCTGTGCTCCGCAACGGGAGAGGCCACAACAGTGAGAGGCCCGCAAAAGAAAAAAAAAGAAAAATGTAAGTAAATATGGAGCTCTGGTTAATGATATACATGCTGAAATATCTGACAGGAAATGTACTGATATGTATACTTCACTTTGAAGTACATTACAAAAATAAGATGGATTGAGAAATGGATAATTTGTGATCATCCAAGTATAGTAAAATGTGAATGGTGGAGTCTAAGTCGTAGGTATACAGGTGTTCAAGGTTAAATCTTTCAACTTTACTGTGTGTGTGAAACTTTTCATAATAAAGTATCAGGGGAGGGTGGCATGGAAGGAAAGAGCCCTGCGTGCTGGCTTGATCTGTCTGGAACCGGAAGTCACTAGTCCTGAGTGGGTGCCCTGCCCCTGTCCCTAGGGAGAGGGCATCCTGGGGACACACTGGCCTTGAGGCTTCACTCTCTCGGAGGGAAGTCCCTAGCTGTCACAGGCTGGCTGAGACAACCTCTTCTGACCTAGAGGCTTTCCATTTGGGTTGAGGAGAAAGGATTTCCCAGAGGCCCTGGGATTCAGCCCGCACAGCATCCGCAGACTCAGCACTGCTTCGCCCAGTCTGGGCAGAGGGAACGCTGGGAAGGAAGCAGTGGAAATAGCATGGGCAAGTTACTGGCTGTGTGACCCTGTGTAAGCCACTTCCCCTTCCCTAAGCAGCGTTTTCCTCATCTGTAAAATGAGTGATAAACTCTAGTTCATTACTTACAATGGTGGCTCCCCTAGTCCTTGCTCTGTCCCTCTGTGCTTTCAGAGACCTGAAGAGCAGCCCATTCTTTATTTTTTTAATCTTTTAATGGTTTTAACTTGAAAACAAAAGTGAAAAATGTTTTTATGGTATAAAAAAACCTAGTTGTGGGCTTCCCTGGTGGCGCAGTGGTTGAGAGTCCGCCTGCTGATGCAGGGGACACGGGCTCGTGCCCCGGTCCAGGAAGATCCCACATGCCACGGAGCCACTGGGCTCGTGAGCCATGGCCGCTGAGCCTGTGCGTCCGGAGCCTGTGCTCCGCAACGGGAGAGGCCACAGCAGTGAGAGGCCCACGTACCGCAAAAAAAAAAAATCTAGTTGTGGGGAGTTCCCTGGTGGCCTAGTGGTTAGAATTTGGCACTTTTACTGCCGAGGCCCAGGTTCAATCCCTGGTCAGGGAACTGAGATGCTACAAGCCAAGCGGTGAGGCCAAAAAAAAGAAAACAACACAAAACAAACCTAGTTGTAGAATTTTCAGTTTATTATATGAAAGTGAGAATTACATGATTTAGGGACTAAATGCTTTCTAGGGTAGTTAGTGGTTATAACTCTAATGGTCGGTCTCTGAGAGAAAAGAGAAGAACACCTAGCTCTGATAAATGCTGTCCATTATTATATTTTCTTCTTATTAATAAAAATGCTGATAATACTCAGGCATTAATGTAAGCACTTTACATGTGTTAAAACAGTTAATCCTTGCAATAAACCTTCATAGTAGGTACATTATAATTATCCCATCTTATAGATGAAGAAACAAAGGTTCTTCAAGTAATTTGTTCAAAGTCGTACAACCAGCAAGTGTCAGAGGCAGGCTTTGAACCCAGACCATCTGGCATCAGACACCACACGCTTACCCACACTGCTGGACAGCCTCCCTACTCTAGGGATACTTTCAGAGCAGCCCATTCTTTAAAGCTGCCCTCACCGACAGTGGCTGAGCCCCTCGGATTCTCTATCGCCATCAGCCACCAGGTTCCACCAATTCCCCTCCTCAGAATTCCAGCTCAGCCCCCTTTTCTCCCTCCCACTGCCCCCTCTTGCTCAAAGGCCTCCCTCATCCTCCTGGCCCCTGAGGGATCGTCCACACACACACACACACACACACACACACACACACACACACACACACACA